>NW_027526295.1:263552518-264026889 GCF_048455015.1 Haemaphysalis longicornis | reverse complement strand
CTTTATTTATCCCATCCGTGATGATTGCGGTCTCCGGACCAGCGACGGGTGTCCTCAGTCCGGGACTCCCTGGCTGTAGCGAGCCGAGAGATGTAAGCTTTCCTGAAATTTTTAGGGGCGTGAAAAAAACAGGGTTTTTTCATGCGTTTTTTTTTCCAGAAAAATATGAAAAATTGAAAAAATATGATTCCTCACAGATCTATAAAAATTTGGCATACTTATTTTAAGGGGAAATCCTTAGATGTCTCATTAAACGCGAAAAGTGACCGTAGTTGCTGGCGACTACACGAATGAAACCAAATTATGGCCCCTGTAAAAAAAACTAAACAAATATACATGGAAACTTATTTGGGTTCGAATGGGATATGAACCCGGGTCGTCAAGAGCCGCAGCCAAATGTGGTAACAACAGCCCTAACCCTGTACCGTGCCAGGATGGAACAAGAATTATCCGGATGCGTGCTGCATGACAGGTGAGGGTGACGGCACCGCAAACACGATGCAGCAGTGAACATGACTTCGTTAATCGCTTGATTTCGCCTTCAAATCAGTTAAGAGACTTAAGTGCCCGATACTTTTAAATGCAGAGCATTTGTATAACTCACGATGTCACCCGTGCGTCGGCGTCCGCAGCAGCCAGCCTCCCCCTACACTAAAAAAAGAAATAACAGTTACCGGCGCCTGGTTTCGATCCCACGACCCTGCGGGCGGAACGCAAGGTACATGGTGCTCTACCCACTGCGCCACAAAAGCGACACAGAATCAAAGGCTACGAACGCGCCTTATATCCTTGACTCATTCAAACTACGTCAAGAAGCTGCTGATACAACGCATTCACTACCTGTGGGCGGAACGCGGGATGCATGGTGCTCTTCCCGCTGCGCCACAAAACCGACACAGAATCAAAGGCTACGAACGCGCCTTATATCCTTGACTCATTCAAACTACGTCGTCAGCGGCGTGCGTTGGCGACTCAGCGGCGTGCTAGCGGCGTGATAGCTGCGTGGTGTACACGTGATAGCACCAACCCCCCAAACACTAAACGTTAACGCAATACACCCACCCCCTATGCGACGCATTTACTCGAGTCCCGCTCGCGGGGAGATGGGCCCATTTTTTTCGTTAACTCTCAAAAGAATATAATTTTTACATGCTGCATCACAAAAGTCCTACTCGAGCTTCCGCTCTCAAAATTTGCGCACGATTTCACGTCAAGGCATTGATTTCAGAAAGCGTTTCTCTCACTGCAGATTGGTCGCATCACAACAAATTTCCCCGGAGAAGCTGTTTTTTAGATGCGAAGCATCTCATGCTCGGGGCTGTATCCCTCCCTCCCTTGTCGTTGTTGTCCGCCGTCCGCACATCCACTGCGCATGCCTGGCCAGGCACCGCTGATGATGATTGTGGCAGGATGCCCCTAGGGATTGGCCAACCAAAGAATCCATCACGACATAGCTTCGCGTTCAACCACCGTCGTCATCTTCCGTAGGGGAACCCTGAGTAGTATGCGAGGCATTCCTCCTCTCCTCTCCGAAGCTCCTCTCCTCTCCGGGATTGCGCAACGAATGGCAACACCTGCGGCTCCTCGTGCGATAATGCGAATCAGCTTAGGGTTAGAGACGCGACGGTAGCCGCTGCATACTCCGCTGGGGGCGCCACTGTAGCTCCGCGGTATAAATGACGCGCGCGCGCGCTCCGCTCCCCTCATTCTCCTCCCGCAACGCCGCGATCGAACTGAAAACTAATGGGAACTTGAGTCTACCCCATGGCTGCTTCGCATACTACTCAGGGTTCCCCTACGGGAAGATGGTGAAATTTTTTTCTCAATACCATCGTAGTTGAAGAAAAAAACACAGAAAACTTTTAAACTTTTTTTTCTTGATTTTTTCTACCAGCCGAAGCTGGGAGCAGGGGTCACAGCTGGTCAGCGTCGCTGCCCACTGTGAAGGGGTGGGGTTGGGATTTGAGGGAGGTCTGGGGTGATTGGGCATTCCCACACTATGTGGTATGGTGTTCCTGATGTGGGGGCAGAAGATGCATTGAGATTGAGGTGGGGAATATTTTGTGCCAGAGAGTGTTTTGGGGGAAGGTGTTAGTTTGGAGCTGGCGAACTATGACTCCTTCCTCTTTCGTGAGTTGCTTATGTGGGGCAGGAAACTGTGCGCGGGTTAGTCGGTATATAGGGAGAGAGTACGTCATTGTATGATAGTAGGGGTTGGGGCGCGTAATGGGTGGGGGTGGTTACGGCTGTCCACAATGCACCAGTGTACTGCTTCTCGAGCAGCGGTACAAATGTTCCGCTTCATTGCCGACTACTCCTGAGTGATTTGTTGCCCAGATACTGTAGAGGTCAGGCAGATGAGTCGTATTTTGAGAATATGGAGGACTGCTGGGGAGAGTGCCCCGCAAGAAGTTGCGACAAGGTTCTTGAAAGCCATACAATATTGCCAGGTAGTCGCTCTGTGTTGTGGTGGCCGCCATGGCTATTGCTGCTTCCTCGGTCATGGTGGTGTCTGTGGCGCGGACAGAGGCTGTGGCTACGGCCTGAAATTTATTATTCAATACTGATATTGCATAGGCGTTCTTGGTTGCGTATGGGGGGGGGGGGGGGGGTGGCGTCTGTGTATCGTACGTCCAATAAGCCTGAAGCTTATTGGCGCGGGCTTTTTGTGGTCCAATGTGATAGGTTAAAAAAATTTCTCAGGATCGCGAAGACACGCAGTCCTTTCGCACTCCAAAGCTCATTCCTCTTTCACGAAGCATGGAAATGCTAGCCCAGTGCCGCCACGAACGACGATAGTTCCCGCCACCACACCCCCATCTATCCAGAGCCGAGGCGACCGCCTTTCGCCGGCTTCTGACGATCTCCTATCTCCACGGCACTGTACCCCAATCTATGTACGCCACCCACTACTACGCTACCTTGTCATTCCTGGTCCCAACCTGGCACCCTGTACCACATGGTATGGGAGTGTCCGCAAACCCCCTCTCTTACCCTCAATCCTCACCCAACCTACGAGCAATGGGCGGATCAGTGGCCAGCGCCAGACCAGCAGTCAAGCAGCAGTCCAGTGTTGCCTGGTGGGGAGGGTCCAGGCAACCAGCGCGGACCAGGGCTTCCCGGACTAGAGGAGGCCCCCTACCTACCGGGCGGACGCCCAACCATCAGCGCCTCAAGCTCGTTGCAATAATGTTTTAATGCGTAGCAATCTATGCCGAGCACCCACTGAGCCAGGACCGTGTAACGCCCTGCATTTCCACAATAATGTAGATTTTGCGAAGTTCCACCTGTAATCGTTATAATAGAGTAAATGTAGGTAATCGGTCAAAGTAAATTTCGAAAAAGTAAAAAAAATAAGAAAAATATAAAAAATACGTAAAATGGCGAACCGTGTAACGCTCTGCGTACTCACAATAATGCATATTTCGCGGGGTCTCCCTGTAATCGTTATATTAGCGTAAATTGGTCGAACAAAATTTCGGTAACTCAGAAATAAGAAAAACATAAAAATACGAAAAATGGCAATCCGTGTATAACGCCCTGCTTTTCCACAAAAATGCACGTATCGCGGAAGTTCCACCGGTAATCGGTATAATAACGTAAATGGAGATTATTGGTCCAACTAAATTTTGAGAAAAAAAAAAACAAAAACAAAAACCAAGAACTAAGAGAAATATAAGTTACGGAAAATGGCGAACCGTATAACGCCCTGCATTTCCACAAAAATGCAGATTCGGCGCGGGTAACATCTCTAATCATTATAATGAAGATAATTGGTCGGACGGGATTTAGAAAAACCAAAAGAATTTGCTGTAAAGAACTCACTCTCAAGAGAAGCGGCATAAGCGTGCTACGGATTAGTAGACAATTATCTGATTTCTGCAGATTTTTGAAATGTTATTCGCTCACTCGCTCTTGGTGGGGCAGGGGGACTTGAATCTGCTTATGGGCCCAGAAGGCGAAAGCCTGGCGTACCATTGCGACGGGTACCTTTTATCTTACTCTCCTTAATTCATCTTCCTAATAATTACTGTCTATCGCCAATCAGCCATTAACTTGACAATCATCAATCATATATTACGCATGGCTGGACTGCTTTGTTTCACTTCTGGCCTTCCTTGGGATTTTGTACCATTCGCGTCGACGCCGGGGTCATGCAAGGTCACCCCCAATAAGACATATAAGGCATATAATAAATCATATTGTCACGAAGCCAGAGACGACGCTGCTGTCTTGAAGGAAAACACGTTTATTGGAGCGAACTTGTGCTCCCCTAACAACTCAAATAATACACGGGCGGCGAAGCAGCAGTCAGCAAAGTGACGTACTTCAGCGAGCGTCGGAGATCGAATGCCGCGGCGTCTGCTCTGCAGGCTTTTATCTTTCGGCGCAAGTGTTTCTGGAACCATCGATTCACATCCAGAACATTGTAGATCACAGAAGATTATTCTGGGCTAGTGGCGTTAGGGCGAGACAGTCTGCTTATTTGAATGTGATAGCCCGTGCGGCATAAAAGTAAAGAATAGAAGACGCGCTTCGTTTGGAACGCAGATAACACAGCCGGGCATGACCCGGCAGTAAAAACAAACAATAAATAAACAAACCCATACATGGTTCGCGGCAGTATAGTATAAGACATATGACAAATCATAATGTCGATGTACTCACTAAACCTGACATTATAGAGCTCGGAATGTACCCTGTCGCCAGCTTGCGAAACCCAGCAGGACTTCTACACGAAGCTTCCTTTCTCTCGCATGCCCTGCTGCAGCGACGCGCCGGTGGCCGGTCCGACCGCGTACCACGGCAACCGTCTTCTGGGCGAGAAGTCGCTGGTCCCGCACGGCGGCGTGGTGCGCTTCCACTGCGCCGTGCAGAACTACTACCAGCTCATGGGGCCCGAGGTGGTGCAGTGCGTCGACGGGGCCTTCAACGAGACGCTGCCCGTCTGCGAGAGGGCCTTCCTCGGTGAGCACACTCCCTTCCCCCGCTTTTGTTACAACTTATAACGCCGCCACCACTAATATCGTTATTAGAACAAAGCTTGTTTGGGAGTTTACAACAATATACAGGTCCATTCTTCGAAAACTGTACGACGGTATACATGCGAAATGGAGAATGTCGCAACGTACTACGCCGATTACAAGACAACCTCTGTCGGCCTGCAACGAACAGATTGTGTAGTCCCTACAAGATACTGTTATGAGTGCTTATATTACAGGAGTAATATGTAATGAGTGCTTATATTATATTATATTACAAGACAAACACGGCATCGGCAGACTCATTCATTAACACCGTATTTCGCCAGAACTAACATTTTCAAATACTCATTCTTTCCTCGAACCATAAACGACTGGAACTGCCTACCTCAGTCGTCAACCGGCTCTGTAGAATCTCTTGATCATATTGAACCGAGAACCATGTCTTGTACTTATGTATTTTTTATTGTTCTTGCTGATGTACAGCTGGGTGTTGTGTTACATTCTCGCCCCTCCTACTGGGGCCCTTAAATGGGCATGCAGTATTCTGTAAATAAATAAAAATAAATAAATAAATAATTGGATAGTGTGGGCAGGGGCTTATCGATAATTTCTTTTTTTTGGGGGGGGGGGGTGGGGGTGTCGAAATCCTCTTGAAGGGTGTTGGGGTGCTGTTGGGGGGTGGGGTTGTATAAATCCCTAGGCGGGGTGCTCGTAGTTGTGGAATCGTTTTTTTCTTTTTTTTTGGGGGGGGGGGTGGTGTCGGAAACCCTCTATCGGGTGTTAGGGGGTGTTGGGGGTACAAAACCCTGGTGTGGGGGTCTGTGGATTTGTCCATCCCGCTTCGCATCCCCCATTACGGTCCACTGGTCCTTCATGTAGTGGTTCACACCGCTTTGTGTATACCTTGAGCGGCTGGCATGCCAAACTGTGTCAACGCTTAGGTGCTGAAACAGCTCTATTGCTAAAAACCCGTTACTGCATGTCCTGTATGTTAGTATGTATGCACGAGCAGTTATTGCAGTGTCCAAAACCCCTCTCACCAGGCAGAAATCGCTTCCTGCACTCGGGGTGGTTCTTCCAGGCTTCTCCTGAGAATTCGAAGGGAACTGTGAGGCTCTTATTTCCCTTTTGATTATGTGAACCAACAAACTATGGTTGCGACGGCCCCAATTCTAATGATTTTTCCCCCACCAGCGCTCTAACCACCTCTGCAGAACCCAGTGCCTCAGGAATCCAGACGTTACATGCATTTAGGACTGGATCATTACTGCGGCATTACACTGCCATCTGTTGGGTTGTTTTGGCCCATTTTCCGCAGCATTGGCGCAAACCTCGTAGGTGATTCCAGCGTTTGCTCATATAATTAAACCTGGATGTAACGAATTCCTGGATGTAACGACGCTTTGAAATTCCCCATTGCCCACCCCACTGAAACCCACGCGTTTCCTGCCTTTATGTAACGAAGGCGTTGCGACGGTTAACCTTGATGTAACGAAGTCGGCGAGCTGGTTATTCATTGTTCTCTGCACTTTTACTCAAAAATCGGCCGGGGAAATGAAATGATTTAGCGAACTTAATTCGCCCGCACCGCGAACTGCCGTTAGTTTCCACGCGTGCATGCGGTGGCGGTTAGGGGCTAGGCCTGCCTGTTGGCGTGTGTGTAGTCGCACGTTTCTACTTCTCTCTGTGGTGTTGGTTCGTCGGTGATGACTTCTGATACCAGAAAACGAAAAGATTCGTTTCTTCAAGACAAGCTCACAATTTTGAATGCCGTCTCCGCCGGCGAGAAAGAAAAACGTCGCCGCCCGGTACAGTATCCAGCTATAGCACCCTCTCAACAATTTTGAGTGCGGCGAAGAGCACCAAGTTAACGGAAAGGCGCAATCTCAGCAAGAAATGGTCTTTGGAACGGGGTAAGCCACCAAAAAGTGTCGAAAGGCAAAAAGGCACTAGGTTCGTGGGAAAGCAGCAAGTGCGAATCACGGTTTTTCGCTGTGAAATAAATACTTCAAGGGTGAGTTCGCCATCACTGATGTCTAGAATTTTGGTTTTGTTTCTGCTTCATTCACGCGAGCCTTAACTCCAAACCTGCATGTAACAAGAACCTGCACGTACCGAAAAATTGCTAATTTTTGTGAACTTCGTCATATCCAGGTATAACTGTATATGCCCTCATTCTCAAGCAGTCAATCAGCACTAAAGAAGCAACGCATTTTCTTTTATGCTATCGTAAAATTTTATTTATTAATTCTCCCCGTGTGCTGGCGCTGTAGACCCCCACTGACTTCGTTGCTACAGTCCCTTACTTTTGGCGGCCTTTGATAGGCCGTTCCCAGGTCCAATTTTCTCCTGCCGCCACTGAGTGAGCACGCTGTGTCCGCGCAGAGCCGCGACTGGTGGCCAGCGTCAAGGCCGACTACGTGCTGGGCCCCGGGGGCCTGTACGTGGTTCCGCCCAACGCACCGGTCGAGGTCACCTGCCGCCGCACCATGAGTACGGGAGGAGGACGGCCCACCTGGCAGTGGGACGCCAACCTGGACGTCTTCGTCAAAGGTCTCTCCCTGTCCCTCCCGCGTGCTGCGCACTCTTTGTCGCCGGTGGCTGCCTCATGCAGGCCTGCCTGCATGCTGCACTGGGATGCTGACGCGAACACATGCATGTTTTTCCCCGTCTTTGGTTTTTCGCGCTATTTATCCTGGACCAAGTCTCTACCTATCTTTTAACACTAAATTGTTTTATTCCCGAATACACCAAGATTTCACTCACGTCATATCCATCACGGAAGTGACGCAAGTACAACGAAGCAAGCGGTCTGTAAAGTGTGCACCCCTGCACACAGGGTCTCCTTGCGGGGAAGCAACCTTTAGAAAAAGTACGTTGTGCTTAGGGTTTTCCGTTTCCAGGTTTTATATTTTAACACGAAAGTGTTTTATGCCAGGATACACCTAGATTGCAAAGCACGCTTTCCGCACTGGGCGAACAGAGTAGAACCGTGGGCCTGAAAATTAATATGCAGAAAACTAAAGTAATGATCAATAACCTCGGGACAGCACAGCAGTTTGAGATAGGTGGCGAGGCAGTGGAAGTGGTAAGCGAATATATCTACTTAGGCCAAGTTGTGACCCCAGATCCCAACCATGAGGCAGATATAATTAGAAGGATCAGAATGGGGTGGGGTGCATATGGCAGACATTCTCAGATAATGAATAGCAGCCTACCATTGTCGCTGAAGAAGAAAGTGTATGACAGCTGCATCTTACCGGTACTCACCTACGGGGCAGAAACTTGGAGGCTCACTAAGAGGGTTCAACTTAAATTGAGAACGACTCAGCGGGCAATGGAGCGGAAAATGATAGGTGTAACATTAAGGGACAAGAAGAGAGCGGAGTGGGTCAGGGAGCAAACTGGTGTTAAAGACATATTAGTAGAAATTAAGAAGAAGAAATGGACGTGGGCAGGGCATGTAATGCGAAGGCAAGATAACCGCTGGTCATTAAGGGTAACAGAGTGGATCACTAGAGAAGGCAAGCGTTGCAGGGGGCGGCAGAAAGTTAGATGGGCAGATGAGATCAAGAAGTTTGCGGGGATAAATTGGTCACAGTTGGCACAGGACCGAGGCAATTGGAGAATAATGGGAGAGGCCTTTGCCCTGCAGTGGGCGTAGATAGGCTGGTGATGATGATGATGACACCTAGATTTTACGGATGTCACATTCGTCACGCAAATGACGCCACAACACCTTTGCGGAACCGACCTGCCACAGGACGTCGCTCGCCAAGCCCACCCACAAGACAGCCGCCGACCCGCAAATGAGGCTCAGCTGCAGATTTCGCTGCACATTTCACTTTCGTGTTTTACTGATTCCTACGACAGAGGAATCACCCACAGTTTTTTTTTTAATATATCGCTTAAGGTTAAACTCGTTGGAATTTTTCTCCGGCATTCGGTGTTCCGGACTCCATCTGCTGCCTAGCTATGACGCGTCCTCTGCTGAACAGTGACTGCCTTGCTGTGCCGCAGAGGGCACCTTCCTGATGGGCCCAACGTCAACCATTCGGATGGACCCCGTGGACGGCAGCCGTGGCGTCTTCATCTGCTCGGACGGCGACGAACACGTGACGCTCTCACTCGAGGCCCGAGGTTAGTGCATCTGCGCGTCCCGAGGGTCCTGCCGCCGCTTACGTATCCCCCCCCTGCGAAGCAAGACATACTTTCAAGAAAAGTGCAAAAAATTGGCGGGCTAAGAAAGTCACCCACCCACTTGTATGCTCAATAATTTTTTTTTTCAATCCAACCCAGTCCCACGAGTAGGTGGGAATCAGCGTAACTCGAAGCGATACATCGATGGAACTTTAAGAGTTCCTGAGCCTCTCATCCCGCTCCCTCCCGAACTTGAGGCTTGGCCCCACGCCAGCGCCCTGCTCCGGCTTTAGGAGCCCGGAACACGGCGCATCTCGAACACCCCTTGCACACCGTGCCAACTGTACGTGCTTTACGTTCTGACCGTCTCAGTGGTCACGTTGGCTGCTTGACGCTCCTTTCGCTGTTCACCGGTATCGGCAATTCGTCGCCGTCATTTCCAATCCATACAGTTTGCAGCCTTATAGGCCCCGCACTCGCTTCACACTCCATTTTACGCTGGGACGCCCGGCGACCGCAGGGGACCGGTGTCCCCGACCCCCGCTGGGCCAGGGCCTGCTCATGCGGTCGAACTCGATCCGGGCCGAGTTCGCGTGCAGCCGCGGCCTGCTCCAGGGCCCGATGAGCGTGCGCTGCCAGCATTTCCGGCGCTGGGAGCAGGAGCCGCCCAGCTGCTTCGTGGCCGAGGGTTGCCCGTCTGCGGCGGGACAGGAGGACGGGCCGCAGTTCCCCTGCGTGGTGCCCGAGCTTCCCACGGCACTCGAGGCGTTCGCCGACAACCGGCGGGTCACCGAGGGCCAGACCGTGACTCCGGGACAGACCCTGCGCTTTCACTGCGCCCCCGTCGGAAACTTCCTGATCATGGGCGAGGCTCAGGCGGTGTGCCGCCACGGCAGTTGGAGTTCCAAGCCGCCCGTCTGCGCCGTCAGCGTCCGTAAGTATATCTGGACGCAGCATTTGTGTGTGCGTGAAACCGCGACCTTTGATGAATCAGCGATATGTTTTAGCGCAAAAGGGGAGGAGTGATTGAAGAATAGCAATATAAAATAGACGAATATTCCCGTAAAACTCTGATATTCCTTTTCTGACATGGCTAAGGAAGAAACGCTGACGCACTGCTCTTGCCTAGCTTCTTCATAATACTATCTTTACAGCATCTCTCCAGCGTGAAAAGTACCATGTGGTCAGTATTCTCGGTGTTTTTTTTTTTTTTCATGTTCGTTCTCGGCGGAGAAGCTCGATGTGTTTCCTCGAACAAAAGTTGTTGAGAGCCATAGATGGCGATTTTTCGTTTTTCCCTTCGTCCTCGTCTGTACCACGTTGCAATTTTTTTGCGATTACTTACCGATAAACCAAAGAATTAATTGTCCTTAGTGAAAATACCAGCCTCGTGTACACTTCTCAGGAGAGCCACGCGATTCTATGCAGCCCACAGATTGACGATCAACCTCAACTTCCCTCACGCTGTGGCGCCGGGCGGAGTGGTCCACGTGCTGCCTTACACCGAAGTAAACATGGTCTGCTCCAACAACGACCCCGGGTTGCCGCCGCAGTGGATGCTGGACGTTGACGTGAGCGCCACCGCCAAAGGTACCAAACGTGTTACACAACCGTCATGTCGTTTGCGTAGCCCAGTGACCGCAGACTTCTGCACGGAGCCAGCATCGAGTTCCTCAACTATGTAGTAAAGTTTGAATCGAACACCAACAAGACGCGTGCATGCTTGCTCCGCTGCTAATGGCTCCATAAAATGAGTTTGCGTAGTCATTAGCCTGACGACATCTTAACACTGGCAAAGCTATAAACCGCCTACGGAAGGAGGGAAATCGATCAACGAATTTCATTAGGCATTTTATTTCTTCCGCTGTGGGGCGCATATGATTGAGTCCGTGTGCGATAATGCATAGCTGTGTTCTTCGGATGAACGAGACGTTCTCCACGTACCTATAAGGCGTGTCCGCGAAATTATACGAGCCCCCTCTGACTCCTCTTCCTTCAAAACTACACGTATACGTACAGCGCACATGCTTGGCTCGCAAATGCTAGGGACCATCATCCAGTCTATAAAGTACCCGCCTTAAAAAACATTCCTGTGTCTATTTAACTTGTTTTTATGCCGCAGGGTGAACTTCCATTTCTATTTCTAGACAAAAAAAAAAAAAAGCAAAGCTCATTCTAGAGCCTCCTCGCCAGCAGGACAGTGCTAATCTTTCAAAGCATCTCGTCCATCCATTCCTGCGTGCAGAGACTCCGGGCTACCGGGAGTCCACGAGCCACTTGCGGTTCACGGCGCCAGCGGCGGGCCTCAAGGGCAACTTCGAGTGCCGCTCAAATCCGCAGAGCGCCTATTCCGAGTCGCGGACCGTCCAGATCCAGGTCAAGGGTGAGTGTGTGCTAGCTATAGCATATGGGTCCAGAAGGGCGTGACGATGCTGGCATCTCGGTCCCCTGCAACGCTCGAAACGCCAGAACACATAAACATTCGAATATCTCGATAAAAACTCCGTCGTACACAAGATTTTCTTGTGGGATAGAACTTTGCATGAGTCTAAAATTAAGTAAATAAATGAAAATGTCTGCGTTTTAATGCCTTTCGAACAAGAACGCGCATTGCGAAGAACTACTGACCAGAAATCCCCAACTAAGGTGGTGTGCCACAGAGCACAGGGCTGCGGGTTTGATTCCTTCCCGCAAGGGCTGATTTTCTAAGGCGAAAAACACACTCCCGTGTGTGCAATCTTTCGGCTGATGTTAACGATCCCCGGGTGGTTTAAAATAATTTGTAGCCACAATTTCGCAACGTGTAATGCATCAAACACCACCTATCGTCTCGTGTGAGCGCGTCAAACCTCCAAACCCAATCCCGTCACCCACATGGAGCAGTGGGAGCATACGTGCTGGCCAGCGCCCAGCTCGAGGATGGGGAGATATACCCCATCTCCGGGGCGCAGGCTGCTGGGGGGCCTGAAGGCAGCCTGGACTGAGGCCACCACTGCCTCCCTCCTTTGCCCTCCCCCTCCCCCTTGAAAAAGAAATAAATGTGTTGCTCCTTCCCCTCCCTCCATTACGCTGTGCTTCTATACTGCCGGATCAGCTAGGGCGCGCAAAGCCCCATTTAAACGCCAATGGAGGCGGGGTGCCACAGCCCCAATTCCGTTCCATCTGGGCCTCGGAGGTCACTGATTCCCTCGAGCAACTCGGCTGTGCCCCCTTTTACAGCGAAGCTGTATATGGCGAGGATGGAAGCATTTTTCGTCTCCGTCCGCCAACAAAAACATCCCCTGGCACATAATCACTTAAGCAACATACACTTGTGGGGGAATGGCCATGAAATAATAAAGACTCGATGTGCGCACAATGCTAGAAATGCCGGCCTCCTCTGAGCAATCAGAAACCTTCTGAACAGTAGGTAATTCTGACCCCCCATTCTTATGACCCTCATGGAACTTTTCCCGACCCCCGGTACCACACTGGCTCACAACAACAAGAAAACAGGGTACGATGTGTGCGGACTTGAAAGGAGCAGAACTGGCGGCAAATTAGAATGGATCACGACGACACTTGCCACTTAGGCCCTTGTCCCACAAGCTAGCCCTGCGCTCCTTGTTTTTAGGGGCGAAGCACTTTAGGACCTCGCTCAGTCCGGGGCTTGGCGTCCGTGTGCGCGAGGAGCATTAGATTGGATTGGTTTGGATTGAAATGAATTGGATTGGATAAAATTGAAATGGATTGGATTTGGAATAGATTGGATTAAATTGAATTGTATCGAATTGGATTGCATTGGAATTGTATATACTGTACACACGTGTTGTCACTCATTTACATGCGCGACTGGGCAATGCCACGGATGATTTACGGTAAGAAAGATCCCCGATTCCCCAGTGCTTCGCCCACTCGTCATGATTCACTTCGCGGAGATGCGTGATTTTTTTTCCTCACTTAAACCGAAAATAAACGCACCGAACAAGTTAACGGGCTTCACGGTTGGTGTCCGTCCTGCTTTCGCAGAGCGCACCTGTCCTCCGTTGGTGCCTCCATCGGGTCTGCGCATGCGCGCCAACTTCGAAATGGCCGTGTTCGAGTGTGAGGAACCCAGCCAGCTGGTGGGCGCATCGGTGCTGCAGTGCCAGCCGTTCGGACAGTGGGACTACCCCGTGCCTCACTGCCTCAAGCCAGGACGTCCCGAAACATGCCCCACCAGGCCACCCCCGCAACGTGAGTATATAGAACTGTACACCATCTGCAACAAGTCTGCAACGGTTGGTAACCCCGCCACCCTATTCTTTGAGCCATGATCAAGTGAAGTGAATCTTTCGCGATGTTACTGGCTGCGGGCTCCAGTTCTGGAGACGCCAACGCAGCCTTTGCTTTAAAAGGGGGATTACGTCACGACGCCTGCATGCGGAAATTAAAATATGGACGTCCCAGCGTGTAATTCAATGCCTTTCCTGCGTTCGCATGCGTGGAAGTTCAACGCGGCGCATTACCAGCACTTCGCTCGGGAGCTCCGGGAGTGGTGAAAGGTGGAAGGAGGAGGACATACTTTTTCTCCTGGCTCGAAGACAAAGGAGCTCGGTTGGGCCAGGACAGTTGGCACCCAGGCGAGCCCTCAGGGCGTACCGCAATACGGTTTGTGCAGTCGTGGGGAGGGTCCGGAGGAGTGCTTCGTAGTGGAATCCTATTCCAGTGGGAGCGGGGCTGGCACGGTGCACGCCAAGGTTGACGGCAAAGCAGCCCGCCGGCAAAACCTGGGCTAGACGCGTGCGGGGATGTGGCGTGACCTGAAGCATAGAGCTTCATACTAAATATATTAGTGTGAAACTCTACGGCCTGAAGCACGCACCTGTTTCGGGTACGCTGGTCCAGTGGATGGTTGACGCAAGGAGCTCTTCCTGCCACCGTGGGAAGCGCGAGTTGTTTGCCCTAAGCCCGCCGTCCCATTTGCAGCACTTGGAGGCGAAACACACGAGTCGGAAACACACGAGTCGGAAGTCTCACGCTCCGGTAACCGGTTCGGGTGCTGGGAGACCACCGGATCGGCCGCTTCCATGCGCGTCCAACGTGCTAGTCATCGTCATCAGCCTGCCTGCGTCCACTGCAGGGCAAAGGCCTCTCCAATAGATCTCCAATTATCCCGACATTGTGCTAACTGCAACCAATTTATTCCAGCAACTTCTTGAACTCGTCTGCCCACCTAACTCTCTGCCACCCCCTGCCACGTGCTAGTCAATGGTTCTCAAATGAGGATCCGCGAGGGCATTTCAGGTGTCCGCAACGCCCTTCCAGAAGCTCTTCCCCCCATTCTTTTCTCATTTTTGCCTAACCTTGCTTGATACGCAAAGAGGTGGCTTCGTTTTAAGGTTGGCTTTTTGCACAACACGCCAGCTACGCAGTAAAGCCAGACACACGACATGCTGCACGCGGGTTTGGTTACCTTTAGCAGCAAGAGCAAATTGCTTGACAATATGACACGCATCACCATAAAAGTCAGACACAAAGGTGGCAATTGAACAAGTGTGTGGGCGTCTTTAGCTGACAGTGCCAATTGTGTGACATTTTAAAACATCGTTAATCATGGGTTCCACTTTAATTGTTTGTCCTTTTTTTTTGTCTCCCCCTTAGTGTTTTAGATTTGGTCCTTGTCGACATTATGTACCTTCTCGCCTATCCCCTTATGTTATGTACTCTTTCCTCCCTATCCCACCTCCCCTACATTAGCAGGTGTTCCGGAGTCCGCCCGTAGGCGAGAGAATGTACGCCGGCTGGTGGACCTTCCTCTCTTCATAAAGATCAACAAATAATACATACATATCCATTTTCTCAAAACCGAAAAAGGGGTTTCCGGCATGCTCATGGTTGAGAACCAGTGTACGAAATATTTAGCCGCGCCGCGCCGGAAATCGGGTCACTCGGACGCACATGTGTCTGCCGCTCTACGCATTGCTTGTGTCGTGCGGATCACGGCACGGCACGGCAAAGCAGCGAGTACCATTGGAACACGAAACTTAGGCGGAGTTGAGGCAACCGCACCACAAGTACCGCACTGCGTGAAGGTCGCATGGGTGCACGGGGAGACGCAGTTCAAACGTGGGGCGGGGTCAGGGAAGGTCGGGTGTGATCGCGATGCGGACTTTCCCGGTCTTCTTCCACTCGATTTTTCTCTGCCCCTTCCCTTTCGGTTTGCCCTTGTTTTTGTTTTTATTGTTTTCGTTACTAAGAAATGTTTGTGCGAGGTCGAACACGTGACGCATGCATCGCCTTGTGTGCAGGGCCTCGAGGAGATGCGCCAGGAGAGGGCGCAGAAGGACCCGTGGGGGGAGGCGTCGGAGGAGGAGGAGGACCAGGAGGGGCCGACGAGGAGGATCCACCTGCGACTCCCGAGAACAGCCCACCGCTACGGCTACGCAGGGTGCCTGACTTGCCCGCACGGGCGTTGATGGCCGCCTGGAGCACCGGCAACGAGCGCCAGCGAGGCCTCGCTCCCCCGCTGGTCCACTAGGGAAAACACGCATGAAACTGCAAACTAATTGAGCGATACGAAACAACTGCAAACGAGTACGAAATGGTGCCGGAGACCAACAGGTGACGCGCATCTAAAGCGTCAAAACTCTATAAAAGAATAGAACAGCTTACTTTGTGTCAAACACGAAGTAACGAGGCAGTAAGCTTTATTAACGATTAAAAAGATGGTCACGAAAACAGCACAACAGACAACAAAAACAGGAGATTAAACGCTACACCAGCGATAATGTATAATGGTTGCACCTTGACAGAAAAACAGCAAAAAGAAAAACCTCACTGAAAGACCTGAACAAAGGCACGTCCAATAACGGATGCTGCAAACGCTTCAACATCAGAATAAATTGTTTTTGAATTCTCCTTTGTTTTCTTGAAATACCGCCAGAAGAGTGGTTTGACTTCGCAGGCATGCATGCGTTTACCTACTAGACGTAGCGCCAATCTTAGCGACGCTTTGGAATCGCACCATATCGAAAGTCCTGGGAGTCTGCCCTGGGAGCAAGCACGCTCCATTTGTCCTCATACATGTGGTGCCGAAGGTCCGGAGGTGCGGAGGTTTCCAAGCAACTTTGCGGCGGATCCTAGTTGGTCACTTGATGAGTGCCTAACTGTTATCAGTGCACTGAACTTAATCCTCAGTGGGGACTGCAGGCTGCTTCGAAACAGGCCACCATGCAGGCGACGCTACAGAGCATTGCTTAAAGGTGTATGTGGAGTTAATGTATAGTGAGCAAAAAACAAAAACAAGGGGAATGATATGGACGAAAAGGAAGTCAATAAGTTACTAGTGTAATAAAAAGCACTGGCGATTACTATACTCCCTAATGCGAAATTTGTGTGCAGCGCGAACTGCAGTCTTCTCGGCCACAGCGCATATCTGCTGCGTCTGAAGAAGTGATCGCGCGATCAGCGAACACACGGCGGCGCGTGAAACTCTGCCTTTACCTCGCAGCGCGTCGCCGCCGCCAAGCATGTTGTTGCAAATCGGGTTTGAACCCACCGCGCAAATGTCCCGTGGTTCGGGTGAGGAACAGCGTCTGACGAAAGTGCGAAGGGGAGGGCGCTCCACGGCGGCGACGCATGGCGAAAGTGCGAGGGGCGGGCAGTGAGAGAGATGACGCGATAGCAGCGCGTGCCGGCCTCCCCCTCACACTTTCTCTACGCTTCCCTCCGCCGTTTTCTTTCTGTCTTCGCTAGCTTGGTTACAACGCCGCCTCCGTACCAAAGTAGCGGCCGTCGAAGTGCTGTACACTAAAAATCAATTCCAGATGATATCGATTACACTTTTCCCCGAAGCTTAGGAGGGCAGAGCGCACGCATACCGGTGGCGGAACCTGTCTCAGAATCCCCCAGAGAAAGAAGAGTCGGCACTGAGATACGTGGCAGTCCCCGGATTACCGAGTGGCACCTCAAGCAACCGATGTCGGAGGCCAATTGAAAATCGCCCACAGGATAATAGACGGTGGTTGACGGGTACGTCCTCATTACAGTATACTACACGCCGCGGTGGCTCAGTGGCGTTCCGCTGCTGAGCACGAGGTTCGATTCCCGGCCGCGGCGGCCGCTTTTCTGATGGAGGCGAAAAGCAAAAACACCCGTGCGTACGAGATTTGGGAGCACGTTAAAGATCCCCAGGTGGTCAAAATTAATCCGGAGCCCTCCACTGCGGCGCGCCTCATCGCTTGCGTTGCGTCGGCACGCTAAACCCCACAATCAATCAATCAATCTCATTACAGTATACTACACAAAACTGATTGAGCCGAGGTAAACATCCAAAACTACACATATTTTGCTAGGGCACGACAGTGAAGCGTGGTCGCAAAGGGCAGCATTATTATTTTCAGATGTGACAAAAATCTATCTATAGCAACAGAACTGATTCGTGCTGGCCTTGAAGCTTTCAGCATCCTACGTATATACGACACCTGCAGAGCGGCGATTAAAGCTGCGGCTGAATGACCTCTACGACGGGCCGAGCCAGCAAGAAGGCAAACTTGAGTGAGATGTGAAACGGTAAGAGTGATCTGAACACGTTTTGGAGAGCGGTATTTTTACGGACAGAATGGGCTGACCAGACGGACAGCGAATCTGAAATCACAACTGCAGACGCTAACATGCATCGAACTTTCGTAGAGCCAATACAATTCCCAAGAATTCACGATAGAAAACGGGGATTAAATAAACATGACAAACCGAACAAAAAACCCAGTTATGGGAGGGTTAATTACCGATTTTTAATTACTCTAAGAGGCGTCTATAAAAATTATTGCATCAGATTGAACGGAAATCAAGTGCTTGTAGAATACCCCTGAAAAGTCGAGAGTGATGAGCATTTTTTAGTCATTCATGTTGATCGAGAGTGCAGTAGTCGTATCAAGAACAGGAGCGATCATGCTTATCCCTACAGCTCAGCTGACGGCGAAATAAAGCTTTTTATTAAAGCACACTGCAGATATTACGCTATGGGCCACTGCAAGTGTGCAGAATGTGCAGATGGTTCAGCAATAAATTCTGCGTCGTGTTAACCACAGATTCATAGCGTACCCAGAGAGAAATACACATCCAAACTCCAAATCTGGGCCTGCATGACGGTATATGTCATATGAAGGTTGTCTCTGCGCATATTATTTTAACGCGAAAGTATTTTATTCCCGGGTACGCGAAGATTTCGCTGACGTCATATCCGTCACGGAAGTGACGCCAGTGCAACGAAGCAAACGGCCTGTAAAGGGTGCACCCCTGCACACAGGGTCTTCTTGCGGGGAAGCAAGTTTTAGTACTAAAGAGTACGTATACTTAGGGTTGTTCGTTTTCGGGTTTTATATTTTAACACGAAAGTGTTTTATGCCGCGTAACCCCAAGATTTCACTGACGTCATATCCCTCACGGAAATGACGCCAGTACTCCTTTGCCGAAGCGACCCGCAAGCAGGACGTCACTCGCCAAGCACACTCACAAGACAGCCGCCGACCCGCAAATCATGCTCAGCTGCAGATTTTGTTGCACATTTCACTTTCGTGTTTTACTGATTCCTATGACAGAGGAATCAAACACAGTTTTTTTTTATATATTACTCAGCCGCCGCAACATGCCATCAGCGCGTTATCGTTCAGCAACTACTCTTGGCGTATATCTTTCAGATATTTTTGAAATAAATTCGATCTCAGTACTGATGTACTGGCGGTAACAGAGTGATGTAAGGTGACCTAGTGACCAATAAGAATCAAAGAGGGGTTTAACTGGTACTGTTAATAAAAATCAATTATTTCTTAGCAAGGAATGAGGATATATCCAGATATAGTGTATACTGAAACGCAGAAAACTTGAATATCAGACGCTGATATGAAAAGCACGATGTCATTGCGGCATACGCACAGTATAAGCACAGCTGGCACCACACTAAACGGTATATTAAAAAGGACCGGTGAAAGAACTGCAGCTTGCGGGGCACCTCATGTCTGCGGCAGCGGGGAAAAATGAGGCGCTGACACAACGCAGCTGTCTGCCTCCTGCAGCGAACTGATAATGCCACGTCACAGTGTGCCTTGTGAATTCCAGGCTCTCTAATTACACAGAAACTCGGGATATTCATCACTGCCATAAGCTGTTGCAGTATCTATGACCACTACACAGAGCCGAGAACTGCGGCGGAATTCCCCCCTGGCATTGGCGCTTCCCCTGCCCCCTACTTACTAAAGTGTTATTACCAGGGTTTTGTTTCCTACATCATCTGAGGTTTCTTTCGAGTTCCTCTACCTTTTCAGTTAAAATTTTATTGTGGGTGAAAGCTTACTGCATCATTGTTGGCGCGGAAGTGCACGGTTTGTATTTCATACTTTCCATTTATTTCTTCAAATCATGACCGCAGAAGGACAAGCGCCCCAGAAGCGCCACCTGCGGTTGCGCCATCCCAATTTTTACTTCATTTTTCTTTTATTTTGAGTGAACACCATGCACACACAAAAATACATTTAAATATACCCACAGGGATAACTACCACGCTTTTTTAGGGAAAGGACGTAGCCATTAACAATCATTTTCTAATGTTAGGAATATCCTACGCTCAGGGAATGAATATGCTGCTGTATGTTCACCTCGCTTCTAATTGCTTTGCGTGCTTTCCGAAAAAAAAAAAAAAAAGAGCAGTCTTCAGTGACCGATTTGGCGGAGTTTTTTAATGCGTAGCATTCTTTGCCGAGTACCGCCCCCACAGCCAGGGCCGTGTAACGCCCTGCATTTTCACAATAATGCAGATTTCGCGAAAATTCAAAATGTAGTCGTTATAATAACGTAAATGGAGGTAATTGGTAGGACGAAATTTTGCAAAAATAAGAAAAAAAGAAAAATATTAAAAAATTACGAAAAAATTGCAAACCGTAGAAAGCCCTGCATTTCCACAATAATGCGGATTTCGTGAATGTCCCACTTCTAATGATTATAATAACGTAAATAGAGATAATTTGTCGCACAGGATTTAGAAAAAAAAAATTGGCTGTAAAGAACTCACACTCAAGACAAGCGACATAAGAATGCTACGCATTAGTAGTAGATAATTCTCTGAATTTCTGCAGAATTTTTTCATCATTGGCTCGTCAAATGCACGTGGGTGTTGTGCGTCTCAGTATTGCTATACTTTCCAGTAGAAGATGCTAATGACTAATGGAAAAAATAGGCTCTTATAATTTAAAACATTTATTTGGGATGTAGACATCCTCAATTGCATGCAAAGGATATATAATTCATTCAGTAAACAAAATGGGGCCAAGCCGGATTCACTCCAAATCAGAATCAGCAGTCGCCGTGTGCAGCAGCAGTTGTACTCGGACTGGCAGTAAAAACAAAAAAAAAAAGGCAGAGTATTTCCCGAACGGCAACGCACCAATTTGCGACAGCAAATTAGTAGACAGCTATAGCAAGTAAGGGTAGTAGTTTAATCGGCAGTGCAACATTTGCGAAACCCATTGCCGGAAGTGTCCATTTGTTGACCACACCGGTCTCGGGGAGCACGTCAGACAGGTCGTTTTCTTGTCTTCGGCGACTAAAAACGTACTTGTGGTTGACGACTGGACAAGCGCGCTTCAACCATTTGACAATTTTGCACACTTACAAAGGACTCTCCCGCAAAATGAACTTGAAGAAGATTGCCGAAGTGCCAGAATGAATACTTTTTCACTCATGGTAAAACCATTTCATCAGACAACGAACTGCTATCTTTAACAGGAAAGAGAAAGACACGAACACACAAATCAAAGCATGCAATTTGGCTAAGGAAACAATGCAAAAGGTTGTAAAAACGTACTAAAATGGGTTGCGTGACATGACCACTGCATGGGCCCGGGCTGACCCGAAAGCCCGAGCCCGGCCCAAAGAGCTTATTGGCGGGCCCGGCCGGGTCCGGGCTCCAAGCCGTGGGCAAAGACCGGGCTCGAGTTAAAAGCCATAGGCCTGGGACGTTAATGTTTCCGATGTAAAGGGTAGAAAAGAGCAATATGTTCTGAGTTTTTACTTCCACGCTCTTCTTGATGTTAGTTGTACGCGTCCTTTTTTGCTAGGTCTGATAGCCACTGTACTGTTATTTTAATGGCATTTCGTGTACTGCAACAAGATTTTATAAGATTTTGGTATAACATACCAAAGATGGTATCACGAGGAACGCCATATCGGGGAACGGAGTAATTCGGACAACCTGGGGCTCTGCACCTATATAATTATACGAGGCATTTTTTTTTTTTTTTTCCAATTCTCCCCTCGGTGCATCTTCTGCCCCACATCAGGAACACTATACCACATAGTGTAGGAATGCCCGAACATCCCAGACCTCCCTCCCAATCCCAACCCTACCCCTTCACAGTGGGCGGCGGCGCTGACCAGCTCCGACCCCTGCTCCCAGCTTCGGCTGGTGAATAGGGCCCGGAAGGCCGGCTACAGCCAGGGAGTCCTGGACTGAGGACACCCCTCACTGGTCCGGAGTGACTACACTCAACAGATGGGACAAATAAAGTTTTTTCCTCCTCCTTTTTTCGAAATGAGCCAGATCCACCTAACGCGAATTTGAGAAACAAGCGGAAGTTCGTTACCGGACGTAAATGCAACGCCGTCAAAGCTATTATAGGATATATTTTACATGTCTGCGAGAGGAAGTTTATGGCCTCAAGTAATGAAAAATTACGACCGGATTTTGAGCAATACTGCTGTGATAAGTTTGGTTTCGGCTCATATTGAATTGAAACATTCAAGTTGATGCGGAATTTTTAGGAAAACGATATTTAAATTGACTTTCAAGCACGGTGCGATTGAGTTTTGGTGAAAATATGCAGCAGGGCTTCAACAACAGTATAACTATACATGGAGAGCAGGTGAGTCCTCTTGGCACCATTATCAGGTCTTTTTTACTTCTTCTCTGGGATAATTTTCTTGAACACACCTGAAGGGACTCACGAAATAAGCAAGCTCTTCATTGCGTTGCCATGAGTTTCCAAAACTCTTCACAAGAAAGCTGCTCATATCTTATTCACGTTAATGAAGTGATTCGTACTCTCAGAGGGAAGGGGGGGGGGGTGCCGATTTGCCACGGCTTAAGCGGCGGCTATTTAGGCAAGTACTAAAACGATAATTATGGGAGTAAAAAATAAATACCACCAAAGATATTTCGTACGGACGGGTGAGACGAAATGAAGTCATTGTTTTCCTCAGTTTCATTTAGTTAACTTCTTCCGTTCACTTCGTCGTTGACATTTGGGACAAATCTCGCGCCGATCTCCCAATTGCCGTCTGAATTAACACCTATTACAACGCACCCAACCTCCACGCTATCTCCCCTACCCAATACACCCTCACCTGTCCCTTCTGCCCCTCTCCTAATACTACTTACCACATGGCGTGGGCCTGTCAAAACACCCCATCGCTTACCCCAAATCCCAAACCTTCCCCAAAGGAGTGGGAGGGCCTGCTGACCAGCTCCCGTCACGCTGACCAGATCTTTCTGGTCACCCGTGCCAGGGCTGCAGCCAAGGCCCAAGGGTATACCTGCACTGAGGCGAACCCGCCCCAACGAGGGACGGCTCAACCACCACCGTTTGCTCTATTAAATGTTTATTCTCTCTCTCATAATAAGCCGGCTCCGAAAAGCAAAAAAAGAGAGAAAAATTCCGAACACCCACGAAAAAGTCTGAGCAGTCAAGCCAAAAGCAAACTGCCCTTCGGCAAATGGATCTGGCTCATTTTAGATACGAAGCGTACGATCTGCGTACACGTTTTGCAGGGTGTTATCTCAACTATTTTCTTGCCACCCCATTTTTAGGGGAAAGTTGCCGAGATTTTCTTCAAATTTAAAGCGCAACAAATTTAGACAAAAGACGAATGACACATGGACAAGCGCTCTTTTGTCTAAATTTGTTGCGCTTTAAATTTGCACTATGGAGTGCCAACTAGCTCGAACCCTCACGTTGTTGAGTTTTTCTTGTCACTGCCGTTTTATCCTAGTTGGTTTGGGTTTATGGATCTGGGTCATTCCAAAAAAAAAAAAAAAAGCCTCATATGTTTGTGTACACGCGTCGGGTTATTGGGGCGTATACGTACCTCTTGCTGCTGGGGTTCTGTACTTGGTTGGCGTCACCCCCCCACCCCCCCTCAGATAAAAAACAAAAAAAAACTGATTTGCCTTTGCCCTCTCGAGGAACGCTTTGAGGGCGGGTGCATTATCCTGAGTCGAACTGCCACGAAACAAGCAAGCGGGCTCGATTCCCGGCAGCGGCGGCCGCTTTTTTGATGGAGGCGAAAAGCAAAAACACCCGTGTGTACGAGATTTCGGAGCTCGTTAAAGATCCCCAGGTGGTCAAAATTAATCCGGAGCCCTCCATTACGGCGCGCCTCATCGCCTGTGCAGCGTCGGCGCGTTAAACCCTACAATCAATCAAATCAATCAATGTATGTATGTATGTATGTATGTATGTATGTATGTATGTATGTATGTATGTATGTATGTATGTATGTATGTATGTATGCATGTATGTATTGAAAAGCGAAGATTCGAGGCAGCCTTTTATTCAGGCCATCGGGGCCGAAGAACACCAAATCACACGATGACGATGATAATCTACAAAATGAGGAAGTGGCTGAGGCCACTGCATGCGTGATGATGGGGATTTACAGGTGATGCATAGAAATGCGCCCTTGTGAGGGGATTGGCCCTCACACTAGCTTGTCCCGCCAAGCGAATCAGCGCGTGCGTGTGTGTGTGTGCGTGTGTGTGTGGGGGGGGGGGGGGAGGGGGTGACATCACTTAGTCAACTTAGTCCTGTAGTCTAATTCTCCACCTGAAACACCGCAAGCAGCCCTCGACAAGTAAGCAGCCATTTACCCCGCGCACGGCGCCAGCTCCCCGACTTCCCGAGACTGACTATAAAGTCATATTTCGCCCACGCTCGGGACTCCGAATCTCTGACTGGCACGATCGGCAAATCACCCAAAGCATACAACGCGCAAGTCGCATTCCTGAGCATGTCTTCTTCGCGCAAGTGACGCTTCAACCACAAGCTGCCCAAAATCTTATCGTTGCCAGCACGCCAGACGAGGCCTGCGTCGAAGCTCTGCGAAACGTCACCACACTACAGCTTGGCGCCGCAGCGTACGAAGTTGTGGCGTATCTAAAAAACACCCCGGGAACCGTTCGCGGCGTAATTCACGGCATCGATCAAGGCACTACGCAAGATCAACTGCACACTATTATCACTACCACGGGACCACGCATCATCAGCGCCCGCATGCTAGGAGCCTCAAGCTCCGCAGTCATCACCTTTGACGGTCTGCACGTACCCTTCTACGTCAAGGCGTACGGAATTCTCACGCGATGCCGCCCTTACCGGCAAACCATCCAATGTTGCTCCGTGTGTGGGGAACTCGGACACCGTCAAGATGTCTGTCCGAATCCTGACACACCAGTCTGCGCGCAGTGCCATGTGAAGAATCCCGCCGCCGACCACGAGTGCGTGCCGACGTGTAAACTCTGCGGACTTGACCACCCGACAGCGAGCCGAGACTGCCGCAAGAAGCTGCGGCCACCACCACCTCCTATCCGGGTCCGGGAACGAGGCCTCACATCGCCCGCAACAGCAGGCTACTCTTCGACCCACCAGCAGCGGCAAGCCCCAGGGACCCCACAACCACTGCACCCGGTCTCCCCGCACGTGAGCTGGTCGGCAGTCGCCGCTGTACCACCCACTGCTTCAGATCAATTCCCACCCCTCCCTGCATGTACCAAGTCCCCACCCACCCCTCCCACTGACCCCCAATATGCTAAACTCCGCGAGAAACTCGCCGAAAACACTAAGAAATTCGCGCTCCTCGAAGAGCACATAGCTCAGCTCCGTGCAAAAATTCCGCTGTCAACACAACCGCCCCAAGACATAATACAAACCACTCCAACAACTGAAAGCGCCCCCATTCCAGCGGTTGTTTCACCCCCAGAAACCATACCAACCAATCCAACAACTGAAAGCGCCCCCCTTCCAGCTGTCGTTTCACCCATGATTGAGGACCTCAAACGCTACATCCACGGACTTGTTTCGGACCTGAACGCGAAAATTCAAGCGGTTGACACACGCGTTGCCGCACTCGAAATTACCCAGAGGAAAAAGCGCGTTGCCGCACTGGAGATTACAAAGAGGAAAAAACGCAAGAAACCCAAACAAGGCGCTCGCCCACATCCCACCGGAAGAACAGTACCGCTCAAAGATGATGGGGACACCCCCTTCCTCTCCGCCTAAAGTCGCCACCCCACCGACCACCCTCATATGGCAATGGAATTGTCGCTCATACCGTAGCAAGAAATCATCACTCCTTCATTTCACTCAACAACACCGACCCGATATCATCGCTCTACAAGAAACAGACACCACCAACGTCACCCTCAGAGATTATACCACATACACTACAGACACCCTTGCCCGCACCGCCATCCTCGTACGCACCGATCAAACAGCCCAACAACACACCCTCCCCACCAGCATCGATTACACCTTCGTGGAGGTCATCCCCCGAAAAAAGACGCACTCAAGTCTATTTGTCCTGAATATCTACAGCCCACCCGCTGCTCTCCTGTCAGAAATTGACAAGCTCTTCCGAGAAGTAAAACGGCGCACTAAGGGACATAAATTATTAATACTAGGGGATTTTAATGCCCATCACATGATGTGGGGCTACCATCGAAACGATCGAAAAGGCATTCAACTTCATGACGCAATTCAACAGCATCGTCTTCATTTATGCAACAACCCAGACACACCCACGCGCATTGGAAACAGCGTCTCCCGCGATACTTCACCCGACCTAACCCTAACTTACAACATCAAGAATGACGAATGGACGTGCCTAGACGAAACACTAGGAAGCGACCATCACATTATACAACTCCGAATCGCTCATCACAAAAACGCCAGGCAAAGAATTGGTACAGCCAGACTTACCGATTGGAAGGCCTTCAGAGAAGACTCGCCTACTAAGTCAATCCAAAATATTGAGGATTGGGCCGCTGAGATTATCACGACATTCGCCAAGCACACAAAAGAGCTTCCTCTTACCGAAGACAATCCGGCCATAGACAATCACCTCAAGCACTTATGGGACGCCAGAAACGGCCTTCTGAAGAGGTGGAAAAGGCGCAAGACCAACCGGAAACTACGCACTCGTATAGCCTTACTCACACAAGAAGCAGAAGAATATGCTCGACAACTAAGCCAGCAAAATTGGAACCAATTCTGCAATACGCTCCAAGGAACCCTCGGCACCCGGAGAACTTGGCACCTTCTCCGTTCCCTCATGGGCTCCAAAGAATCAAAAGCCACGACTGCGCACAAGCTTAAAATATTAATCCACAACCATCCCGGAACAGATGAAGACCTGCTGCAAGAGCTGCAGAAATCATTCGAAGCTCAGCCCACTACACAGGTACAGCCGCCACTGCAGTACACCGGTCAACCGAACCAAGAACTGGATACGCCTTTCACCATTCAGGAAATTGAAGCCGCGATACACGGCCTAACAAGGAACACCACTCCTGGACAGGATAAGATCCCCAACAAACTTCTGCGCAATCTGGACCCCATCGCCCTTGAAAATCTGCTCGCATATATGAATGAACACTGGATGAAAGGAACTCTCCCGCCACAGTGGAAACATGCTGATATCACGCTAATTCCCAAGCCCGGAAAACCCCTCACACTCAAAAACCTCCGTCCCATTTCTCTCACATCGTGCGTGGGCAAACTCCTTGAGCATATGGTTCACAATCGTCTCGCCCATTACATAGAGGACAATAACTACTTCCCAACCACCATGTATGGATTTCGGCCCCATCTCTCTACCCAAGACATCCTGCTGCAGCTTAAAGAAGACATACTATTGAAACTCTCGAACAATCACAAATATTCTATTGTCGCACTTGATATAAAAGGGGCATTTGACAATGTCACGCACCAAGCCATCCTACAAGGGCTAGCTACTACCAACTGCGGGCCCAGACTTTACAGCTACGTCGCGGCATTTCTTAGCAACCGAACCGCCACTGTACGCATCGGCCATCTGCGATCCGACACTTTTTCAGCAATTCCCCGAGGAACACCTCAAGGCTCGGTTATTTCACCCCTACTCTTTAACCTTGCCATGAAGGACCTCCCACCCCTGCTCCAAGATACTCCGCATCTCCGACACGCTTTCTATGCGGACGACCTCACGCTATGGACACCCACTGGATCAATTGGAGATCAGGAAGAGGCACTTCAAATGGCAATTGACACCGCCCAACGATATCTCCAATCCAGAGGACTGGAGTGCGCCCCCGAAAAGTCTGGTTTACTAACGCTCAGCAAGAGATCTACCCGCAAGACCGCACACAGTATACCAGAACCAGAATTATACATAAATAATCACCCTGTCCCTAATGTCCCTTACCTTAGGATATTGGGCCTCATTATACCTAGAGATGGATCTGGCTTACAAGCCCTACCACCATTACAGCGTACACTCAACCAGCTCATGCACATCATCCGCCGCGTCTCCAATCGTCGCTTCGGACTTCGTGAACACGACACCCTACGCATGGTCCAAGCCATTCTCATCAGCTGGATAGCGTATGGCACGCCATACCTGGCCCTGAGACCACAAGAAATACGGAAACTCGACGCCACCATACGCCAGGCCTACAAGACCGCTATTGGGCTCCCAATCAGCACGGCAACCAAAAAACTTTTGCAGCTAGGGGTCCACAATACCTGGCAGGAAATACAAGAGGCCCACCACGCATCTCAGATACGCCGACTACAGATAACGCCCACGGGAAGAGCAACACTTCTCCGTCTACACTACAACGTCCCACCACGAGAAGATGAGAAAATTCGAATCCCAGCAGACATTCGGCAACACATCCGCGTAGCCCCCATACCCCGAAATATGCACCCGGTTTTCAACAAACAGCGGCGCACTGCACGAGCTCGCTTGATACATAAGAACAATCACCATTTACCATGCACTCGGTACACAGATGCATCGCCGTACCTTCATCAGAAAGCACATGCAGCCTGTGTCGTTAGCACGCAAGGCGCAGAACTGGCAGCAGCGACCGTTTTCACCACTTCCATCGAGACTGCTGAGGAGTGTGCCATCGCCCTTGCCGCTACAACAGGCGAGGAATTTCTTACAGTTATAACCGATTCACAGACCGCCTGCAGAGACTTCCTCATTGGCCGCATCTCTCAACCAGCACTGCACCTTCTACGCCAACTAAAAAGACTACCAGAAATTAACATCCTCTGGTCACCCGGCCACCAGTCCCTCGAAGGGAACGAGGCGGCACACGCCGCTGCCCGTGCTCATACACACCGGGCCGTTACCTCAGAGGGAGAAAACAATGACCGAAGCGCCTCAAAGCCAGCACCAATCCATACATACACCGAAATCTTATCCCACTACAAAAACGACCGCCGTCGCTTCCCGCCACCTCATGCACAACTAACACGCGACGAGGAAACCACTTTCCGGCGCCTCCAAACCAATTCGTATCCCCATAACACCCTACTGAACGCTATGTACCCCACCCAATACCCTGCCACCTGTAACTTTTGCCCTGTTGCTGGCACCCTATACCACGTGGTATGGGAGTGTCAACGGACCCCCACTCTAACCCCAAATCCCAATCCTACCTATGAGCAGTGGGTGGAGCAGCTGACCAGCTCCGAGCTCTCGGACCAGCGCCGACTGGTGGAACGGGCCCGGACGGCCAGCCAGCTCCAAGGCATCTTGGAATAAGGATGCCTCTCACTGGGTGGAGGCCCTAAGAACATCCTCCTGCTCATTACTAAAATAAATGTTTGTCTCTCTCTCTCCTGAGGTGGGGTGTTGGGGGCCTGCTGGGGAGGTGTGTACATATCCCTGGGCGGGGTGCCCGTGGTTGTGAATTCTTCAGGGGGGGAATGTATAAATCCCTGCGCAGTTGTACAGAAAGCTCGAGGGTGTGCCCCCAATTGCATTTGGTCCTCGGCACGACTTGAAGCATTCGGTACGCAGGTACACGTGCTTTATTGCATTTTACGAGCGTCGGAATTCCCGTGTGCCCTTTATTTAGTGACACTAAGTGGACCGCACTGTACAGCATTTGTCAAAATTTTCTAGACCAAATTCCGGACGACAAAAAATTCAAAGAATAAGCGTACCTTTAACTGTGGCGAAATTATTTTATGACAGAAAGCTGCTTTCATTAGCTCTTCAGCCTCGCTTGAGACGTAAGCTTGTACACTGAAATGTTTTGCGATGTGTGCACTTTCGGCATGGTCTCGAAAATTTTGACAAAGGCTTTCCCCCTGTGTGTAGCACGAGCTCTGTAGGTCTCCCCTCCTCCCTGGTATCTCAATGCTTTTATTACTCGTGGTTTCTATTGAATCAAAAGCAACACCATTTAGTGAACATTGGAAGTAAGAAACACGAAGGGCCTCAAAACATCGGCAATCGCGGTGTACGCACAGCTCGACGTACGACGAGTCAATCCGGGATTGGCCAGTGATGACGACAGATGCCGCCCTAGGCCCACTGCCGACAGACTGCCGATTCGCCAATTCACATTGACTGTTACGTCAATACATCCAAACTCCTAAATCGGAGTTCCCTTTGGAACCTGTTAATACCATGCTTTGTTGAGTAGCCTTTCCGAAACCCAGCCTGTTCCCTCGGTGGTTCGAAATTTCGGGTGCCACTTATGAATGCGGTTAAATAACTCTCGATAAACCACACTTCTATGTTAAAAACAAGTTTTGAAACAGATTCGAAAATAAAAAAGGAAACTGCAGCGAATCGTCACAGTGAAATGCCCCATTCACACGACCCATCAGGCGATTGTCTCCCTTGAAAGCGCGAGCGTAGAGAAAGCAGAGAAAGCTCGAGATTTAAGGGGAAAGTGGGTTACGTACCCCGCGGCAACAAAAAGCATACCCTGCACCACATTTCCGATTCTGCGGTCGTCATACTGGAAGCTGGAAGCGGGCAACAGTCGAACGAACTACGATGCCCCGGGCGATAAGATAGCATACCGGCCGCAGCGCGCCGGCAACCGTCTCATGCGCGGCTCGCGACGGCTGCAACAGCGCTCTTTGGCAGAAAAACGAAAAAAACTAGGCAGCGAAGCGTCATCGGCCTCCGCCACCCGGTCTTCGTACTGCGCGAAGCTCGTCGCGCGAAGCTCGTCGAAGGCCACCACGCAACGAGTGCCGGGAAGCAGCGGTACACAGCGAACGACGCAGTCATCATGCATTTCAAGCCACTCGTGAGTGCCGCCTGCACGCACAGGGCCTCGTGGATTCTAAGGTGTCGGTTCGTAACCTCTCCAATTTTGAGGTTGCGTCCCGTGTACCACGGACTGCACTCGGAACTTTGCACGGCACTCGGCACGCGGACGACCAGTTACTGCTCCGTGCAGCTTACGCCGCCAAGTAAGTAGTACGCGCATACGCGCGGTAGGATCGGCTTTGTACCACACGTGCTTCTGTACTATGTGCTAGTTCGTATCAGCAGGTGGCGGCGGCTTTGACTGCGCTACCATTACTGCTGTCCTTTATATCACGTATGACACTCGGAAATAAAGTGTTTCAACTTCACGATAATGTATTGCCATGAAAAGTCAAAAAAGCATTCCGGCGTGCGTTCCGACCGAGCCATTTTTCTTTTTTTTTTTTTGCAATGAACGTCGCGCTGTCACGGAATCGTTTTTGAACGTTCGCATCATATACAACCTCGTGAAGGACACTCAGCGGAGCAGCTGTAGCGAAGTATCTGCTGTTATTGGAAGCAATCGCAGGACAGCATTCCATCTTCAGAGCCGCAATTTGTGGGCGGAAACATGTAATCTGTCCGCGAATAACAGCTCCGAAGCGCTGCACTTTTTTTTTTCTTTTTACTGCTACAAAGGGAGAGATTAGGAGCTCCTACTGCACTTCAAAATGTGCCGAGGCCTCACAAAGCAAGCCACATAGATATGTTGTCGCGCCTTGGCATGCTTTGCTAAGGGTAGCTGTGCCACGACGTTGCTTCCGTCAGAATGCTTTTTTTTTTCATTTTGTAGCGCTATTATCGAATTCCTACTCAACTTCGGAACTTGTGTAGCTTATAATTAGTGTCGTCTCATTAGAATGAGACTTGATTAAAACCTCAGCATCAAATTTGTTTGCTTTTTTTTTTTACTTTCTGGCAAATAGCAGACCCGCGAGGCGAAATTCAGCCAAACAAACCATTTCACTTGTCTCTAAAAGTTCGGTAGAAAGAACTCCACAGGTATGTTTCCACACCTGGCTCCAAATAAACTAAATCCTGGCAAATAGCTTAGAAGTAGTACACCCGTCCGCAAAGGTCATCCAGTGAAACATGAACGCATTGCTGCCGCAGGAATTTCAGGCGTCCGCACTGTGCGGACATCCAGTGTGGACTTCAACGACCTGAGCTACGAGGACCTCGTGGCACTGCTGGAAGGCGGCAACATCCAGCTGATTGATGTGCGAGAGCCTGCAGAGGTGGCCAATTCTGGCAAGATCGGCAACGCCATTAACATACCCTGTAAGCAATCCTCTTCTCTTGTTCATTCTTGGGCTGGCCTGCTGCAGTGCCTACCTTGGGCCAGCCTTGACCAGCTGCTTGCATGATTACGCTGCAGTGGCCTTTCCCCATGGCCCTTGGAAATGAAATAGCGATTTGGCAGCCTGCCACAAAGAATTCCAAATCTTAGTCTAGGTGTAGTCAATGCATGATGCTGTTTGTTTATTCCGGTGTGCATGAATTTTATCCTATTGGTTCATGGTACTGGTGTACTGCGGTACACTGTGTATATGGGGCACACTGGGTGGGTATGTGAGGAGGGAACGAGAACGAGGCTGCCACTCATACTCGGCAAAACTGTTACCCACATTTTGCCCCTTTCAAGGTAGGAAGGAGTCTTAAGTGGCAGCGTCCAGTAAAACAGCACTGTTTCGTCGGTGTTTTAAATGTCTTGTTTATAACTTGTAACTGTTAGCATGTTTGTGCAGAGCCATGCAGCTATGTTGCCTTGGTTCACTGACCACTTCGCCAACAACCGCCCTGAAAATGACGCCGTGGCGCAGTTTAAAACGGTTGAGCCAGCCATTGCCTGGGTTGGAGTTAGGAATGTCAAGAAGAAATCAAAAGTCCTGTGATTTGTGGAGCATCGATGGGCTATTCAAAAGCACATTCCTACAACGAACCATTTGAGACGGGCACCCTCCATGCCTGTGCACGTTGCCCTTCAAATGTCCTTCCTTTTTGTTTGGTCGGCACTGATCTCGGAGCTGAGACCCTCCTCTCTGTCCTTAAGTATTGCAGACATTGTTAACTTAATTTGTTCAGGTCATACTTCTCAACCAGCAACTATTTTTTGCTCCCATTGTCAACAAGCACAACCGTGATTGTTGACAATGGCCAACTTTGTTGCAATGTCAACCAAGCTCCAGTCATTGTGTCCCCGATGAGGTAGCAACTGCACCCACGTCGCACGTTTATTGCAGACTTCCGCCTATGCCAGAAATCACAGACCAGGGGCCAGATGAGTGGGGCTTGGCTTGCGTGGGGGAGCAGACTCTCAGCTCTAGACTGCTTGTGTAAGAACGATATTGATGGGGAATTGTGCAATGAGTGGTGAATATGAAATCATTAGTGTCTAATTGCAGGCTGTGGAGTGCTCCTTTGAGTGTGTCTGCCGACGTTGTAGCCAAATGGAATGGGTGGACTGGACAAGAGCCCCCAACTGCAGCTGTTTTTCCTGGCTGATCGCACTAAAGGGCATGTGAGAATTTTGATTGGTTGTGCTCACGTCGCAGCCAAACTGGGATTGGTGAATCGGCCACGAGCTCCCAACAACAGCTTTCATCGTCATTTTCCAGTCTTCTTGAGTGGATAGGCGAGAATTGTGGGCGGGTTTGTTGACACTGCGTCCACTTGGGAATTGGTGACTGCCGACGTTGTAGCCAAATGGAATGGGTGGACTGGACAAGAGCCCCCAACTGCAGCTGTTTTTCCTGGCTGATCGCACTAAAGGGCATGTGAGAATTTTGATTGGTTGTGCTCACGTCGCAGCCAAACTGGGATTGGTGAATCGGCCACGAGCTCCCAACAACAGCTTTCATCGTCATTTTCCAGTCTTCTTGAGTGGATAGGCGAGAATTGTGGGCGGGTTTGTTGACACTGCGTCCACTTGGGAATTGGTGAAATGGCCGTGAGCTTTTGATTTGAACAGCCTGTTGAAATGTGGGTAAACATGCGACGTGAATGTGGATGCCTACAAACTCCAATCGCTTAGCACCGTCTCCGATATTCATACTGTCATGATGTATTTTGAAACGCTAATTAAATGCCTACCTCCTCAAGGGCACATATCCAACCTGTTGCCTCCAGCCACCACAGAGCCCCATTCAAACCACACAACCCATCTCTCCAAAGGGCCCCTTCCCTTATATTAAAGTGTTCCTCGTCCTTTTCCCCCTCCTGATGTCCTCGTCACTGGCCAATCCATGTGAGTGGGTATGTTGTGCCCATACACAGTCTTCAGATGGGTTTGTCTGAATGTTGAGCCCAACAACGTGACAAGCAATGGCAAACTGATTGTACGTCAAGCTGCGAGCACTGCAGTTGTCAATGTTTTCTAGCTTGTAAGCCACAGAGCATTCATTAAATCCTAATTTACATTCACAAATTAGTCAGCTGAAGCCATGGAGTGGTGTTTTAATTTTCTTTTCAGCTCAATTACTTTACGTTTATTCTCGTTGCGCCGTCAGCCATTTAAGAGATGTTTTGCTGCTACAGACACGAGATTTCCTGCTCAAGTCAAATGTACTGCAGGAAACTGCAGCCGCGATAGCAAACCTCACTGAATGTGACGCATGTCTTTGCAGTGGGTCAGGTGAAAGATGCGCTGCTGCTGTCTGACGAGGACTTCCAGAGAACCTACCATGCGCCGAAGCCCCAGAGCTACGACCACAACATCGTCTTCTATGGCCTGGGTCCCATCAAGAGCCAGGCTGCACTGAAGCTGGCTATCAAGGCTGGCTACGCACAGTACGTACACTTTAACGTGAAAGCGCCTCTTGGCTAGGCTGCTGGTATCTGCAAGAAGTGTCCTCAAAAGTCATGACCGGAATTCACACTAAAATTGGCACGAGTTTTACTAGACAATCAAAAATGGAGAAATAATGTATGTTGTAATCATAGTCCCTTTGAAGTAACTGGATGGGTGCACCAGTCTCAAAATTTCATGACAAACCACTCTGTTTATATTATGCGTTTGTAGACATTCGAATTGGTGCTGTCTGTAATGTGTGTGACAGATTGTGGTTTACCAGGGCCTACGTTATACAGTGCAATACTTGTGATACAAAATGTGTGAGTTACTGAGATGCAATATCCGCACATTACATCAAAGCAGTTACGGCTCATGTTGAACATCACGTTACTTTCATGCAATAGCCTGAAGAGTTTGAAAGTGCGCGATAGAAGGCAAATTACTATTGCTTTTGTGCAGGAACACAACTCCCAAAGACAGGCTCGGGGAACCTTGGCACTTAGCGTGCCTATGAGAGAGCACAACATCACAGACTTCACCAAATTTTTTATCACCCAAATGCAATGCTTTTTTTTTTTTTATTAACTTGCAGGATTCTCCCATATTGTGTGATTCCGTGTTCAACCACCAAGACAGCATACTGTGGCCACAACTTCTCACTAGAAATTTTAAAGACTGACTTGATAGCTTTTTTTTTTTTTTTTGCCCTGCGTGACCATGCTGTTATTTGGCACACTTTCACTCTGCGCAAACTGGCATTGACTGTGTGTTTGGTTGCTCCCAGTGCTCGCGAGTACAGCGGCGGCTGGGGAGAATACCAGGCGAGGAAGAACAGCTGAGCACTGCCTTCCCTCCCGTCCACTAGGAAAGACCAGAGGCACTACCCAAGGACCCACTAGGCCAGCATTGATCCAGACCGCATCACCATGCCTGTTGCTTGTCAAGTGTATAAATATTCTCAATCATTTACAGTTGCTACACGGAGTTGTACCTGAATTGTCTGATAAAAGCCAAATCTACACGCACATTTGCCTTGGCCTGCACCTCCGTACGTGCACAGGGGGAAACCTTTTCTTGTCCCACAACACGGCAGATTCATGAATTGCAGTCTTTCAAGACTTGAGCTTTTCAACTTGTGGCATGCTACATAGTCTTACTTGTAAATGGGAAGCAAGTCTTCCAATCAGCTTCCCTTAGACTGGTTAATGCAGGGAATCAGTCTGGAATTATTTTGAACCCCCACAACGTCACGTACAAGCCTCAACCACTAAAAAGGTGTGTGACGTACGCCGCAAGTTTCCTTCCACCAAATAGAGCAGGTGAAACTGCAAGCACGAGGTAGACAACAATAGGTTCTCGTCCTCCAGACAACCTGGACAGCTGGGTTGCAGAAGGCCACCCTACCAATGTCAAGTACACACAGGGACATTAATATTTGAAAAGGGTGCTGCTTCAATATGTTGAATGTTACCCCCATATGGATATTGATTACAGCATTTAGCTTTCAATATCTCTGATGGATCAATAAAAACATTTTATTTTGAATTTGATATAAATAGGTCAACTGAATGTAAAGAAACGTGAAAATATCACCTGAAAGGCCAACTGCACTCAAATTTTCGACAACATAAAAATAAAGTCATCAAACAGTACGCATAAAAAAGTGCGAAATGCAAAATACTGCGTATGAACGCGGGCGACAAAAACGGCTCGGGAAGATTGGCGTTTCCGAAACTGAAACTAAAAGAAAAGGTGGCCATTACTGGCAGCCGGACATGACGAAGGCGATGGAACAGAAGTGGGCACGCCAGTACTGGCAGCCACTCGCAGCACCCTCTAAATTCGCACGGTACCGTCGGGTTTCGCGTTGTTGTTTACGCAGAATAACTTACACTAATCTTTGCCTCGGCTAATGGAGTTAGGTGCAATTCTGACATCGCGTTGCTATAAATCAAGCTGAAGTAGAGCGTCCGACCGTTATTTCTGCACCAGAATGACTGCCGAGTAGCACTGGCATTGGCGATCCTTGGCATTGTGAGCAATAAAAGCGGGTCCAGATTTACAAAGCTACTTGCTCATATGATATAGAAAAGCAGCTTTGGTTAGCCGGCACCTAGGCTATCTTATCGCTCTTTTTGAAGGGAACAAACCGTGTGCGGGCGGAAATCAAGCACGAACCGCTTTTACTATGTCATTACATGCAAACAGTTCGGTAAATGTTGGCCCAGTATTTTTCACCTCTCTGCACATTGGTAGATTTGGCTCTTCGCAAATACGATGGTGACCTTTGTGCGGATGTGCGGAGGCATTTGACCCCGGGCAAGGCTCATTTTTTGTTCATTTAGCGAGTGAGGCTAAAGTCGCACAATGTTTATACCCGCGCGTAAACAACTTTAGTTAGGTCGTCAAACTTTTGTAGAGGTCTAAAGGGTGGAGGTGGCGTTGGGCCAGCCCAAATACGGCAACTATTGGATGTGGAAGTGCAAGCGGTCAAGAATTTGTAAAAGGTCCTTTTTGTTTGACAAATGCAAAAGATACGATAAATGTACACCCAACTGCGCGTTTCACGCAATTTTTTTGGACCAGAACTATTATTTTCAAGTAAAAAAAGTCTTGCTGACTCCAGGGCCATCCTAGGCATGCGTATAGCCTTCTAATCTCTTATGTGGTTAGCTGTAAACCTGTGATGCCGACGGCGGTAGAGCAAGGTGGTGTAGCATAGAAACCTCCAGCGAAAGCATCTCTGCACCCGTAGAGCGCCGTGCAAGACGCCAAAGAAGCGCGAGCTTCACAGGACAGCTTCCCCAACCTCCATCACAGGCCACTCCGAACTTGCTTCGGCGACTCTCTGCCCAGTGCAAACGTCGCCTGTTCGGAGCTCCTTTGAACGACGGCACCCAGTGGGCTCTGTGCTTACGAGGCTTAGGATTTCGCCATGGTGATTTCGAGAACATAAACTACTCATTCGGATCAAATTTGGGCTCGACCCAACATTCGAAACCCAAGAAACATTTGAGGGCAGTTGGCCCTTAAGGGGCAATGAAGTGAAACGACAACCACGCCTAACTAGAAAGAATAAGCCTTTGGCAACTACGTTTTTTTTGAGCTACACAGCATTAACAGCAATGTAATAGATGCATTAAAACATATTCATGTACAATCAGGCGTAACAAGAGGCACCATTGCAACTGCGCAGTCAGGTTTTTTGATGGTGGCTATAATTGGCGGCCGCTAATCGCACAGATCCATCCTGGTGATGTCACAAAGACGTAGCAAGAACTGTTTTCCTTAACATATAGCTCGATTTATGGAATCTTGCGTTAAGATTGAAATAATTGTTATTGGGCCACTTGCATTTTGCTTCTATGGTTCAAAGACAAGCAACTCATTGGTGGCAATCAGTTCACATGAAAAGACCCGCAAAAACCGCTTACTGAAATTCATGCAAATGAACATTTTAGATGCCACGCATCTCATTCACCCGCCTTGTCCCTCCACCCGGCGTCGTCGTCGTCGGCGTCCGCCCCTTCCCCATTCTCCTCGCCGCGCCAGCTTCGCTCTCCGCCGCTCACCCCCTCTCCTCTCCGATAAAGAACACACTCTCGCGAGGGGCATTGGATTGGATTCGATTGGCTTGGGTTTGGATTGGATTAAAGTGGATTGTGTTGGATTGTGTTGCGTCATAGCCGCGGCAGACGCACTGGCGCCGGCGCGTCCCCTCACCGTTATGCGCGCTATAAAACGCGGTGCCTGCGCCGCTCCGCTCTATCGTTCCAGCGCCGCTCCTCCGCTGTCCAACGCTGCAACGTGAACCCTCTATGCGTCGCATCTACACAGGGGTTCCCGCGAGGGGAGGTGGTAGTTTTTTTTATTTAAAGTGGCACGTTCACAAAAAAGAATCGGCTGACAATCATTTGAAGCAATCATGTGTAAATAGAGCGCAGACGCAAAGATAACTTGATTCTGTCACATAGCGATGATGCTACAACATAGTCGCAATGATGCAACTTTAATGAATTATTAATGTGGTGCCATCATAATCGTATCCTCATTCTGCGATCAACTGCGAGCCTGTCAAAAGACCGTTACTCTCACACCATTTTGGCACTAACAGCACCACTAGCAGCTACACTGTAAACAAAGCCAGCCACCATTCTGCATAGCCACACTTGAGACCGTTAGGGCAGACCATTGAAAACTTGTGAAATCGGCCTTCTTAAGAGAGAGCAGTAAAAATAAAACACCGTGAGCTCTCAGTTCTGGTTCACTCAATCTGCTTGGTTGATTAAACCTCATTATCCTTGGCCAATCCCCAAGTAAGCATGTGCCATTACTCATTACTGAATGATGGGCACAGCGTTAGGCCGACATGATTTTACGTAATACTAAAGCGCCACAACGGCTGCACTGTAAAAATATTTCATTGGCAAAAACACAGCGCATGGAGCAATTTGACACAGCCTAAAACTTTTAAAAGTGTAGAAGAATAAAAAAGCCCATCCGTTTTATCAGAGGAATCCTTCCCATAAACTAATAGTGATGCACCACCACTGCTGCTCTACTATAATCTCCGAAGACTGTACACCATTTCAAAAAACCAAAATATTCGTTCATCTTGAAATGCTGCTTTAGAAAACCAGCGTGGTTCTGAATGATTGGAAATATGGCACAAGCATGCCATTCATGCATCCTGTAAAACGGATACTAAGAAAAATGACGGCACTGCGGCGTGGATTTCTAAAACGCCAAACTCGGTTGCTGCTGCAGTATGCCGTCCCTGGAGCGCATCAGTGTGGGGCAGGCGTGCAAGTAGAACGGCAAATGTGGACTGCCCTTGCAGGACGCTCTTCTTGTCAATAAGGGTCTGGCCATCCGTTTGCTGAGTGCCCTGTGGTTGCAGGAACCCCTAAACTTGGACTGTAGACCTGCAACGAGCATGAGACACTTCAGTCGAGGGATTAATAAGGTTCACGTTGCATGCTTCCATGTACAGACGCCCACAATCCTCAGAGCATCTTACTGCATTCTTCCCAGTGTGAGATTTGAGCCCACAAAGTCTGGCAAAAATACCTACTGCTTGAAGCCCCAGCCCCCGCCCCCATGCAAGGTTCCGCACCAGAGCTCGTGCAAGGTGCTGTAAGATAACTCAACATTTTTTTTTTTGGCTGAATGGTGAACTGTCCTCAACATTTGCTTCAGTACAAATTTTGATACTGTGGAGCCATGCAGAACTATTGGCCCTCGTTATGGCGCTTGTTCCTCTGTTACCTTTAGGCCTTTGCATGCAATGCAAAGAAGTAACAATTTAAATGAGGCACAGGTAAAGGGCTAACCATGAGCACAGAACATTTTCTTCTCTGGGCCACACACTGACTTGATCTCAATAAAATCTGGCTAGCACCTTTTTCTCGACGTTGCGTTGCTGGCAAGCATCTGTAACAGCCTGTATTCTGAGGCTGCACCCTGGCTGATCATGTGCAGTCACAAACGAAACGAAATGAAAAGTTTGCGCCAGAACGAGCACGATGGCTGCTGAGCGAGAGAAGTTGCCCGTAGTGACAGGCAACCAAAGAGCAAAAGGACGAGCAGCGGGAGAGGGGCACCTGAGTATCTGTCGGCGGCTCTGGAGAGTCATGGAGGTGCGCAACAGGTGGTTCTGCTGCTTGTAGAACTCGGAGAAGTCGAGCCGGAAGCCCAGCGCCTGCAGCACAGCGTCCTCGTGGTTCGACAGGCTCAGCAGGAACTGCTGCACCAGGTGCTGCGTCGAGGCGGAAGCACTTGCTCACAAGCTCCGCAACCGGGAAAACTTTCTCACCCCTCGCCTCTCATATGAGCAAAACCTGATATTTCACTCACAAGGGATGTCCAGAAAGACTGGGTTAGGCCTGATCCGTTGGGTATAACAGTCAAATTTTTGAGCAAAAACTAAATCCAGTGCCCCCTCTAAAATTTGATATGTCGCAACTTGTGTAAGGGATGAGCAAATTGTTTGCTCTGAGCCAGTGGCTGCATTGTGTGTGGCAAGAGTGCATGCCCACCTGGTAGGTGTCTGAGATCATGCGCAGGGAGGTTAGTGAGCCTGGGCTGGTGGGTCCATTGGCCAGCTCAGCGAGCAGCACCCCCTGCAGCTTGGTGAAGTCCAGCACTCGGTCAAAGATGGCGCGCAGCTGGGACTGGATCTCCTGCACAGCAGCACATGACAGGGAGGTTGCGAGGTTGCGCTTCAAAGACACAGCAGACTGTCTTATCTGGCTGCAAGGTGCCGACTCCGAGGTCTGAGTCAACTAAGCCTCTATCGGTAAACCAGTATGCCGCATTAATAAGTAAGTCTGACTGGAGCCCCGGTATGCCTATAAATAAGTGCATGTGAGGAAATTCTGCAAGATAAGGTGTTGTCAGTGCTCAATAATTAGTAAAATTTCAGCTTGAATCCAACAGCTTTGAATAGGAGCAAAAATAATTGTAAACATACTGTAAAATCCAGATCCCTGCATATTTCTAATTACAAGAAAGAGACTTGGCAATGTGGGCTACGCAGTTATGAATTCTTGTGCAATACCCAGTTCCACGTCCCTTGGGACAAAAGTCAAGTCGAGTGACCTCACGCAGACGTCCTTCCGCAGCGGCGAGAACCGTGCCCCTCCCACCTCACCCGTGACTCGTCGTCGAGCAGGGCACGCGTCATGAGGGCCGCCAGGAAATCGTCGTGGGCATGGATCACTTGGTCCAGGTCCTGGGCCTGCTCCACACGGGTCTCCAGCTCGGCCCACGCGCACTCTATGACCTGCGTGGAATGCTGCAGTTTTTCCTCTGGCAAGCAAAAGGGCAGGGGCAGCAGCAGCCATGACTCATTCCTTCCGACGTCCCGTGCGATTCATGTGCGAGTCATTACTCACGGGCTCTGCACAAACTGGTCAGAGATCCACGAGTTTTAGACGCAGCGGGACAATGGCGATGTGCTTGGAAACTATAATTTCTGCTCCAAAACAGATAGAGTGGTGATTTTAGTTTTACTGCAATTTTTGATCTGTGCACAGTTCACTGGTACCATGTTTGGCTGCATCTATGCAGCAGTTTTTTTTACAAAAGCTGTCGTAGAATTAGATCTAAATATCTCAATAACTTCTGAATTATGCTTGATGCAAAAACTAAATTTACCGTATTTGCACGAATACAATGAGAATTTTTTCCCTGCAATTTGGGCCTCCAAAAATGCGCCTTGCATTACATTCGGGCTCAAACAAAGCAGGAGCTTTTTTTTCGCCTTTTTTTCTTTAAATACATTCGTGCCTGGCATGCGCCTCGTACTATTATGTTTGGAACGTGAAGCGCAAACTCGCTGCCCTATCCTCGAATTTTTGCCGCCAGCTTCTCCCAATAATGCCATTGGCTACACCGGTAGTGGTCAAATGGCCAGGCAGGCCGGCCCGGAGCATGGCCCAGAGGCGAGCATTATCGCACACACGGCTCAGCATTGGCTCCTTATACAGTGTAGACCATTTATAACGTAACCGCTTATAGTGCGGGACCGGATATAACGCGGGTTTTTGCGACCACCGGTTTGCCTCCCATAGAACTCAATGCATAAGCATACCGCTTAAGATGCGGTTCGCCGAAGCACAATACCGTTTATAGTGCGGTTTTTCGGCGGGTCTGCTGATCGACCGGCGCAGCTGAGGCATCGTTTTAGGGTAGCAAAAGAAAAAAAAAAGGGGTGAAATCGGCCATCTGACGCAGCGTGCACCCCTTGCCCTCCTCTAACGTAGACACCCAAAGAAAAAAAATAGGCACCCTTTAGTTCGTGCGTGCCTGATAACCACAACTGACCTTGCTTGATGCATTTCGTAAGATAGCGACAGTCTCCCCATCCGCGCGGGGCAAGTTGATTTTATTAATCGTGAACCGCATGGCCCGTTTTCGCGCACAAATCGTGCACATCAACGTTGCGTCGTTTTTTTTTTTTTTTTTTTTTCGTGCTCGTGTCGACGATTCCGCGCTCGCGGTGGCTTCTTTGCGTGGCAGTGGGAGGAGCCTGACGACTTGCACCAATGGGGAGACGCGTACGTAATGGCGGGAGATTCGAAGCGCTCCGAGCCCGCTAGCCGCGCCAGAGATGTTTAGGCTTACCACCGCGGTATTTTTTGATGGGCGCTTTCACAAGCAGCGTGGATGGCAGTTTATATTCCAGTTTTCGCCCACATTATTAGCTCCTTTCTTGCATGAGCATCTTCGCTTGCGCCCCGTGCGGCATTTCAGCGAGCGGTTAGAAGCGGTCGCTGGAACTTACTGGAACTGCCTGCACCGCTTCACGGCCAGTGCCGACGCCATGTTGCCGCCTTTTACTGCGCCGCTCACACCACGCCAGTTGTATCCGCGCTGGCGTGCACTGCACGTTATCGCGATACCAAATCTACCACGCGGTTCACGCTTTAGAACGTTGTTGCTGATAAGCCACCGCTCTTTCCCTTTCCGAACATTCGAGCCGCGCGAAGCCGAAGATTTCCACCACCAGTACGTTGCGCTGATAAGCAGCCGCCTTCGGCATCGTGAACGCAAGGTGGGGTAAAAAAAAAAATCCCGCTGGCGTTCTTATCACGTCTTGCGGCATCTGTTCATAGATGCTAAAAACGCAGCCATGGTCTCAAAACAAACACAACGGAAGTTAAAGCCGCGCTCGCCGTTTGTGAGACTGCGCTTTCGCCCTGCAGCAGCGGCCGATGTTAAAAATAACACGAAATATAGACCGTGCCTTCGTTTTTAAGTGCTGTGCGTTTGAGTGATGATAAATATAGGTTCACTTGAGAGATAGGTGGCGATGTGGTTGAATTCGCGCGTGTTTTGGTTATAGTGCGGTACCGCTTATAGTGCGGATTTTTGCGGCTCCCGCGACATACGTTATAAGCGGTCTACACTGTAGTGCTTTGTTTTTTCGTAATTGCTTTTGTCTTCTGAGCTGCTGCAATGAACAAGTGAAATCAGTACACTGCCGCATTTCGGCAACGGGCGATCCTGCTGTCCGAAGAATGGGGGAATTCAAATTCAAGCGAGTCAACCATTCGAAGTGCCATGATCCCATCTTTCAAGCTGCACCGACTTGTAAAGCGTGCCGTGGATCGAAGAATGGCCGCTACGCTAAACTCGAGAATGACCTGGCAGAATTTGTTCACAAACATCGTGGCCAGTTTTTGCCTGTAAATGCTGAGCTTGTGCAACTCAAAGCCAGAGAGCTTGCACGTGAGGCCGGTGCACCTCCGGACAACTTTAAGGCCAGTCGCTCTTGGGCACAAAAGTTCATGTGTCGCGCAGAATTCTCACTTTGTCGACGGACGTTGATCTCCCAGAAGCTCTAGGCCGAGTTCGAAGAAAAACTGGTCAAGTTTTAGCGCTACGCCTTTTAGGGGGGACACTGGTCTTAAAACAACTTTTAATTTTCAAGTAAACTTTGTGAAAATTGTCAGCCTTGCAGCTTTTTTCCCACTGATTTTGAATATGTCATTATTTTTTAGTTGGTAAATTAGTTACCAAGATAGAGATAATTAGCCATTCTTGGTCAAAAAATAGACAAACAGTGTTGGTCATCTTTGTAATTGTAACCTTTATAAAGACTAATCTTTATATTTTCCAATACTATGAACCCTGGTGAATGCAATAATTGAAGCAGTTTTTTGATGCATCACTTGGAACTAATTTCACAGCTCTATAAACTTTGGTGGCACCAGTGGCAAGGAACCATTTTGAGTGACCATTTCAAACACCGAAGTTTAATGAGCTCTAAAATTAATTCCAAGTGATGCATCAAAAAACTGCATCGATTATTGCGTCCACCAGGGTTCATAGTATTGGAAAATATAAAGATTACAGTTTTATGATCAACACTGTTTTCTCATTTGTTTGACCGAAAATAGCTAATTATCTCTAATTATCTTGGTAACTAATTGACCAACTGAAAAAATAATGGCATATTCGAAATCAGTGGGAAAAAACAGCAAGACTGACAAGTTTTGCAAAGCTCACTTGAAAATTAAAAGAAGTTGTTTTAAGACCAGTGTCCCCCCCTTAATTAAGATGATAATGGAATGCAAGTACCCCATAGGTCAGATTGCAAATGCGGGTGAGACCCTAATCTTTTTGGAAATTCCAGCTGGGTATAACCTTGATGAGCGCAGTACCAAAGAGGTAGTGTTCGCTGCGGGCAACCACCATTTGATTGCTGTTTCCGTTTGCATTACTTCGCGTTATATGCGTAATATATCCTTTTTTTCTTTTTCATGAAACCAAAAGTGCCCCCCTTGTGTTAAATTCGGGTTCGCCTTATTTGCGTGCACATACGGTATATCTACAATCAGAATAAGAAATTACACGCCCCCCAATTTGCATCATTGAACCTGTAATACAAAAGCTTCTAGTTTCTAGTTAAGCTTCAACAGCTAAAAGCTCACATGGACACGAAGGCTAATCAGTACTGAGAAAACCAGAAGTGTTCTGCTTGTTCTATCAGAGGGGTCATCATGTTGATGATGCCTGCTTCGTGACTTGGTTGCCACTGCACCAATTTGCGGGTGAACTGCAGAATGGGGCCACCTTGCTCTGAGGGAGTGACAAGCACGCAACATGCAGTGCGTGACGAGCGAAAAGAGTTTCTGCTCCCCCCTCGGGTGTCTCACCTCAAAGACCAAGTAGTACTGGACCTGCTGCATGAAGTGCATCATCTCAGACAGCACAATGTGGCACTGGTGGAGCACGGGCACAATCTCTGCAGCAGACAAAGGCGGGGAATAGTGGTACAGCCAGGGCTCGCTAATTCACCTGCACCTCACAAACACCATGTCCAAACACATATTCCAGTCATATTTTTGAACACCACACCCTTACATTCTGCTGAAATTTACTGAGACTGAAAGCACTAACTTTTACTCTGAAAGAAGAAACAGGGAACGAGGTAACAGACCATTTTTTTTTTAGGTGCCTCAAGCAAACAATGCAGTTTTACAGTGAAAGTAATGCATTCAACTTACCATAAAGTTTTGAAAGAATGCCCACCAAAAGTACAGAGATATCAAGCGAAAAATACGGGATGGGTGATCTTTTCGGTCAGGTGCGAAAAACTAGAAAAAAGTAGCCGCACCGATAACCAAAACTGCGGAGATGTCAAGAAAAAATACAAGACGGGCGAACTTTTGGCTCAAGTGCGGAAAGGACAAATAAGTGACCGCATCAACACATAAAAAGATGATTCGTGTTTATTTTGTTCACTTATCGTTGATAAAGCCATTGATTTTAGGGGGTGGGCAATCTTTGGGATCCTTTAGTGGATTAAATATTTCACCTCTAAAGGGGGGTGGGCGTTCGCTCGGAACTTTACGGTAATGAGCATTCTTTTCATTTGTGATGTCCCAGGGTTTCGTGCACAAGAGTTTGCAAAGACTTTGACCCACACAAAGTAGCAGTTGTGCCGCGTGCAAAGCTTGTGCGCCCACTTAAACCAAGCTTCCTAATTTCCTAGGATCCGGTACAACCAAGGCACAAGGAACTTGTGTGAATCTGTCAGCAGCTCATCTTGTAATCGTCACATGCACGGCACTCTCCTCCTTTGTTCTATGCACAAATTTCATGCTCCATAGCACCAAACAATGTCACTGTGAGCATATAAACAACAGCAGCATACTTGCTCTGGCACTCCGTTTCCCAGAAATGCTAACCGTGCGAAATTTTAGAAAAGAAGATGGGAAAAAGGTTAGGCTGACAAAGTAACTTTTTTAGTGCGGCTATGAATTAACTTCCAGGATGCCTGAGTTTCTTATCGGAGCCCTGCAATCAGAAGGAAAGCCACAAGGACTCAATGCCAGGACAGCGCTAACAGAGAACAGCATGGGGCACCTGGACACTTTCAATTGGCCTAGACAAGCTGCTTCCACAAATGCTGGCACGACTGGTCTGCAGGAACTGGTGGCCCCCTCTATCAGCATAAAGACAGAACACGCAAGCAGTGCACATGCAGTGTTTTTGGCTGACTGGTTGGGCCAATGTTACAGAAATGGCAATCAGTGGGCAAAAATTATTTTTATTCTATTGAAAAATGGCCAGGTAAGCACTGCCACTGTTGTTGGTGTTAAACAAAACAAACCACGACGAAATGCAACCTTCATACAAGCTTTTCCAAGGGCATCAATAATTAGGCTGCAACATGTGTGTGTGTGTGTGCATGCATGTGTGTGCACGTGAGTAAGCTGTTTGGCAAAGTTCCAGCAAAAAGAACAGTGAGAACAGACGGCAAGCTGTAGTGGTCAAGATGGCACTCCCTTTCTTACCCCTCATCTAGCTGCACAAGCACTTGGCTCCAAAAAGCACTTGCTTATTATTATTCATGCTTGTACAGCTCTTCCAGCCATGCCCATGTGTTGACAGTGGGCACCTGATGCATGCATTCCTACCATGGGCAGTTCAAAACAGAAACCGACCAACAGTGCTGCACAAATGCCATACTGCAGCGCAATTTAGAAAGGACCATAAACATGAGAAATAAAGTGCTTCCAGGCGCTATCGAATGGGGTCAGGCTCTGCTGCTTGCTGATGGGGCGAATGACCAGACGGACTCGCCTGTTGTCGCCCCGCCTGGCAGACCTACCGGGGGCGCGCTTGCTGTTGCGCATGGTGACCTTGAGGTTGACCGTCTGCTGCTTCCAGGCAGCCGCGGCCATGTACTCCATGTGCTTGGTCCGCCACAGGTGGTTGAACAGCCGCAGGTACAGCGACATGCAGTACGGCGTGAACACCTGCAGCACCAGGGGAACACGCACCTTCTCATCTCGAGATAAGACCCTGCTGGCTACGAGGCGTGGCTGCACACAAAGACAGTAAACTGGAGCAGTGACACGGGATTGTAATGATGCATTTTGTGGCAACATCGCTTTGTGGCAAGGTTAGGATCAAACCCAGTTGATGGGTTAGTAGGTACTCTCTGGCATATCTGTTGTCCCTCACAAGAAGGCGGGCAGTTAATCTTTATTTCATGATATATGAATAAACAGCCTCAAGGCCTCATATGACCCCATTCTGGAAAAATTTAGGAATTATGAACACGCTGGCATAAAATATCACAACACTTGCGCATAGGGCAAAATAGTCCATCGCTCAGACCAACACACATCGTTGCACCTAAAACTAGGACGCATCAACAGAACTAAAAGGTTGCATCTACAGGTAAGACTCATTTCGATGGCAGCGCCACAGGATAGGTGCACAAGAGCATTTGTATCACAAACCGTGACACATAAAACAAGCGGTGCATTAAGGACCCCGCGAGTGTGGATGGGGACAGTTTATGACGAACAGAAGATCAGGAGGCACGACTCAGTTCCATGAAAGAAGAAGTATTGCAGCTATGAAGCGATAGCCCAGCACAAGCCTTAGGGCACCCAGTAAGCTCATAATCAGCACCATAACGAGATTTAGGAGGCCAGGAAAGATGGCACCCAGCACTAAACCAAGGGCTTCTATCTGGTTTTGACACGGTTAATGCGCAGCAGAGGCATACGCAAGAGCAGAAGATAACTTGAACGCAAAGAAGCGCCACGTTGTAATTTTGCCAGTTTGCTAACCACCAGCCTTGAGTGCACATCCAATGGTCGGATGCAGGCAGCACGGCAAGAAATGTTATCCCAGCTTCTCCTGAAAGTGCAGCTCTATCTTAAAGCACAGCTGGGCCTACAATGTGACATGACAGCTCGAATGGGGCCACTCAAGCCACAAGAGGCTCAGGACATAGCCGGTTGCCAACACAGGGTCATTCTCTTAATAAGCCCAATCAAGTGCCTCCAGTGACGAGAAAAATGCCTTGCATGGAGTGACCGGTGGCTGGGTGGCTACTCACCATGCCAATGGGGCCATCAACACGGTAGTAAAGGCTGAATACGTCCAGGCCGGTGTCACTCGGGCTCGTCTAAAAAGAAGAAAAAAAGAAAAAAGAAAGAACTTGCAATGAGCAAAGCACTTGCAATTTCACAAGTAAATTTGTAGTTCTACAATTTATCAAGTAAAGCATTTGCTACTGTTGCTGATTCCAGATGACGCAAGTCCTGCTGTACTTTTGCGCCTCCTGGACACCTCCCAACAGCTCATAAATGTGCTTATGAAGTCCTGGAGCTAAACTGTGTGGGGATCGCCTCAGTGCCCCTCGCCAAGAGCTCTCCCCCAACCTCCTTCAATTGCTGACCGGCCTCCTGCCCGCAGCTATGCAGCAGCCACACAGACACTCACCGGCGCTCCCCCAAGGAAGTTGCCAAAGGTGCAAGGGTGTGCCGGAGTGTGCGCCCCGAGGGGCAAGAGAATGAAGGGGCAATGCTGCATGACCAGTGGTCTGGCACTGGGACACAAGACGGACTGAAGTGAGTTGATAGGCACTGTGCTTTAATGTGTGCCAGACGGCCAATGTGTCGGTCATTGCGGCTGGGTGACGACTACTACGATGTGAGTGAAGAGGTCTATTACAGAATTCTCAGTTCCGTGGCATGCCGTGGAGAGCAAATCCACAACTCACATAACCGCAAATTCGACATTCTTCCTGTCAGGCCACCTCAGAGTTCCTGGCATGACAACACTAGTGGAGTGCCTCCAGCTGTCACAAGGCCTGGCCTTCCCATTTAGCACTAAAAGAAGAAAATATAAAAGTTCGGAACCACCACACACACACAAAAAAAAAAGCATGCACCAGAGCGTATTCTACCTTTCTACAACTTTGAAGAGTATCATTCAACAAATTTGTGCACGCCAAAGGAACAAGCAAAAGCAATCCAAAATGCACAAGTATGTACAGTCAAACCCGGTTATAATGAATAGCGTGATGCAACGCAATTCGTTCTCTATGCGAAGTAGTTCGATATAACCAAACCCACTTATAACAAACTTCAGTGTCATATTCGTTATAAACAACGTGAACAGTTGATTGAAAACGTGATAACGAAAGAAAGACCATGCCACTTGCCATGAATAGTAATTTGCTCCAGAAGAAATTTATTACGGAGAAATGTACACCCATTTGCAGTATAGGCAGTGATTTTCGCCTGACCATCAATGAGAATGGCATTCTCGACACGGGACATCATTGCGACAAACCCCAGTCCACTTCCTTGCATTTCGGCGCAGTATTGCCGCAGCACATGGGTAGCAGAAAGGGCTTCTTGCAACGTCAAGAGCGAGGGCAATCATCTAGGCGCTGGCTCGTTGGTGGCACCGGCACCAGGTGCCATCACGTCAGCAACAATTTCAGAATCCAGTGAGCTCGCTGTCACAGCAACGCTGCCATCAACCGTCAAAAAGTCTCCGAAGTCAACTTTTTCTGGCACAGCGTCTGGAGTATCGGCGAGTTCCTCCCAAAGCATGGCAAAATCACTGTTGCGCTGCACTGTACTCGCAACTTCCACGCCCTCTTGACACAGTCCAGCATGGTGAAAGCAGGTGCGAATTGTGGCATGAGTCATGTCTTGCCCAATGACCAATCATTGCGATTGCAGCTAGCAAACATATCTCCAATTCTGCCGCTGCTGCGTTTCACGGAAGCGGCCGGGAGGATAGGTGCAGCCAGCGCAGAAGCGCGTTGGCAAGCGTTTGGTGACTGTTTGCGCGCGCTCAGAATTCGATATTCCAATGTTAATTTCGTTATCAAAAATACATTTACCATGCATAATGGCAGAAGAACTTCGAGTGTTCGCATTAAAGCATACTTCGCTCTATTTCAGTTTGTTATAGTATTTGGGTTTGACTGTAGTACGACGAGTGCAGCATGCCTGCTCTCAAAAAACTAGGCACGAGAAGCTCTGACTGGGCACTTCTCTGCCCCCTGCAGGGATAACACAGCAGCATGATGAGGCATGCTCTGAACAAAGGATTGCGAGACCAGTGTTCTGTCCTCACATGGAGCAGGTGCACTGCCAGTCTCTCCAGGATGTCAGGGTCCACAAACTGGGCATTGGTGGTGCGAACAGCCTCTGACAAGGCCTCATCCAGCACCTGCTGGTACAGGCTCTCCACCTTCTCGTTCAGCTGCTCGCTGTGGCCGTTCAGGAAAGGAAAGGAAAGCGCCATGTCACTCCTCACAAAGATGGGAAGGGTGAACAGCCAGCACACTTAAGACAGCCCTTCACAATTCACTATGCTAGGAGCTGCACGAGCTTAGACGATTGCTTGACAGTAAAACCCAGGCTGCAAATACGACAACAGCACCTTTAGAAATTTCGCAGAGGGACAGGCCATCATGGGCATCTCTAAACTGGGTCATCTTTGACAACTGCATATCACTGCTTCCAACAAAGAACCACTACAGCACTCCACTGCCTTTGAAGCAAGTAAATCAAAACTACCAAAACTGTGCCAATTTCAAAGGCTCTGGGCTCTTGTGTATTTTCAAACAATATAGTGATGGAAATATTAGAATTCAGCGCAGACCCACACGAAAACAGCTGCGGCCTGCACAGGCAGGGAAGTATATCTATTGTTAAGTTACTTCATCATACGTTTCTACAAAAAAAACTGCTCTGCTATTGGTTGCAGCCTTCTGCTTGTGGTATTGCAAAGCCTTCGCAACAGTGCAGTAAATTTCACGAATAACGACCTAACATCTAGGAACATAGGACTAGAGCACACACTGAACAACACCAAACATTTTTATTGGCCAAACTTGCACAAAACAACAGAACATTTATGTGGAGAGTTTCAAACAATGCAAGCTTCCCACAGCAACTACGGCAGATTTCAGCCACTGAATCCACCAACTTCTCTTTTCGAAAATGCCGGCACAGATTTGCTAGGACCATCCACGTGCTCATCACTCTGGAGCACTGTGTGTGTGGTACCTCTCGCACTACTCCAAGACCACTGCCCTACCATCTGCTACTACTGCGGAAACCTCGCTGTTGCTGCTTCGATCTATCATACTCTGCCATGGACCCCTTTATGTCTTCGTAGGTAACTGCGGCTCTCAATTCACCACTAATACCATCGCAGAGTCCCTTTGCCTCTATGAAGTGTAGTATTGTCACTCTACGCCGTACCATCCTTAAATGAATGGTCTCACCAAGCAAATGAACCAAGCACTGACCAATATTCTCACCATGTACGCTGCCTACAACTACAAAAACTGGGATGACCTCTTGCCCTTTCTTACAAATGCTAATAATACTGCAAAACATGAAGCCACTGGGTACAGCCCTTTTCTCCTTCTCTAAAACTGCCAATGCCACAGCTGTTTAGACACCATATTCCCTCCCTTTCCCTCAAAACAACGAGCCTTCAGCAGCTAAGACACTTTGCCTTGCCAAAAAAGCTCGTTGATTTGTGCGCCTATGCACTTGACACCCCAAGGACACTCCAAAGGGTGATATGACAGCTGTCATTGTGATCTCACTTAGCCTCCGGGCGACATCAGCGCGGCTTGTGTGAGAAACTTTTGACTTGTTACATCAGTCCCTCCATTGTTCTTAAACGCGTGAGCGAAATTACTTACACACTATCACGTTCTAATCATGATAGGTCGACCCTGCAAGAAAACACGAGTCTTGCACATGGCGCATCTAAAAGGTCATAACCCCTGCGCCGCACAGTAATGGGCCCAGAAGGCTTCTTCATCTGTGAAGGAGCAAGTGTTATGCTGCACTAATTCTGCAGTGTTGGCTCGGCTAAGCAGTTAACTCCAGCCTGCTTGGCTAAGTTGGTGAAGAGAAGGGGGACGCTGAGATTGCAGCCATTCAAGGAAGCAAGGATAGGCGGGAAATTTCTGGCATTTTCTCTATCGGTGCTTCGTGCAAAACATGTGGTACAATAAATGCAGGTAGAAGAGTAGAGTGGCGCCACACACCATGCTTCCAGGTTCAAATGAACCTTTCACACAACCTTTCTCAGCACAGGTGCTTGCAGGCGTTGCCATTACTTTCAGTGGCTCACTCCTATCAAGAGTCACTGCTTCTGACAAATGCGGTGGGCATGCCAAGCCCAACGCCAGATTCTGGTTGGCCTTTGGAGGCTGCTGCCGAAACGCCAAGTCATCTGATTTCCAATAACCGGCAATGGGAAATGTATTAAACTTCATCAACACTTAATGAGCGACCTTCACGCATCAAGAACACGATGAGCATGCAAACCAAGCCACTTAGCTGTCCCCATGAGTGTGACCTGTGAGTAGCAATACTAAGTAACTGCATCACTGGCAACTGTGGTCAAAAGAGCCACCTGCTCTTCATATTTGCTGCTACTAGCCCATTTCTTAGCATGGAGAAGGTCTACTGTACATGTGTGGACCAAATCATGAAGTGCACTTCTTCCAGCTCACATAGTAAAAGCTGGTCCGATTCTGATCCCCCACCTTGAGCAAAACAGCCCCGAAGACATTGCAAGCCAAAAAGAGGGAACAAAGGCTGGTGTCGAACAAAAACGGCAGCGTCACAGGGTGAGAGCATCGCTATACTAGTGGCATGCAGGAAGCAGGAGGGAAGGCACTCACTCCAAGATGTCCATCAGCTGCCGCACAAAGTCACCCTGGCCCAGCAGCAGAAACTGTCGCATGGCCTGCACAACACACACAAGGCCTCTGCAACAGGCTCCTGCATAGGAAAACTACGCACCCTCAAGGCCCATTGTTCCCACTATGCACGACTCATTCACAGCTTCGAAGAGCATGCAGTGATTTGCTGTGTACGTCAGCTGGATCACCTTCAAACGAACTACACCCTCTGTGAACTACGAACTACTACTGCAAACTACATGTAATGCACACAAACTACCCCCTCTGCTGTTATTGAATACATAGAAGATTTTTAAGCTGAATTTCCGTAGTCATACCGTCTGTTAGTTTTTATTTTTGCTGACCATCATGCAATGTGTGACAACAGCGCTGTCGGGGGAGCCTGACCTGGAGGTGTTCCTTGAACTTGAACTGGGTGTTGAGGACAGAGAGAACGCGGCGGTTGTTGGTGTGGTACGCTTGCTCCAGGAACTCCAGAAACGAGTCCTCCCGTAGGCCGTCCAACACGCACTCCACTGGCCATGCACGACACAGCAGCGCACACTGTCAGCGGGACCAGGGGGGCACCACGGTACTAAAAGTGATCCCTTTACACCCATCAATCAGACTTCGAAGAGGCATGCAGAATTCCAGGCAACTACCTACAGCTGCTCGGAACTGCAGCACTACAGCACCAACCAAGGGTATTTCCAGAACTTCGCGTTTTCAGTAGTGAACACTGTAACACTTAATTCTGATGTCTTTTTTTTTCCTCACTAAATAAAAAGCAAACGGGAGATGACACCCCTAGCGTAGACGAGGTTCGACTTTTAAAGGGGCCCTGAAAGGCATTTTGAGCACACTAAATTAACTAGCGCAATCGCTAGATTGGGTCGCCAACGTCACCTGTGCCAAGTATTACTCTTTTACGCGCAGCGGAAAGCTCACACTTTTGTTGCAAAGTTTGTCGCTTTTTTCTCACCCTTTCCTTCGTGTTTTTGGACGCCGCCATCTTCACATGTCTACATCATCGATTCCCAGATGTTCGTCATGAGCTAGACATCCTGCTATTGGGCGGCTTTTTCACGCACTTCCGGCAAAGAGATGAGTCGTCTGCTCAGCCTCGGCTCGCCGGCTGATCTGCCAGCGGAGTGCCGGAGTGCTTTGACATTTTACGACAAACGAAACAAGTGTAAACAAACGCTTAACCGTTTGTATTGAATGCAACACGGCCATAACACGACGTGGATTTTATCTTACGTGAGTACGTACCATAAAGAAAGTCCCGTGGCACTTCTTTGGTGCAATCGCAGAGAACGCCCTGAGCCGAATGCCCGGGTTTGACGCGTACATTTTATTCAACTTCAAAACAATCCAGAGATGCGTTTCGAACGAACGCAACGTCACAACATGCGTTGCAAGTCTGAACCGCGATTGACAGACGATGAGTTGCCTCCTCCTGCCCGTCGTAAATTCGGCACTCACCTAACACCCGGTTTGCGGGGACGAGCAGCAAGTCACAACTCTGGCGCGCAAGCGAGAAGGCTTTTAGCCAGGCACACTGCACATACCCCATGCGAGGTTGAGTGGTACGTCGTTCGAGAAAGATAATCCAGACCATGGGAAGCACTATCCACCCGCAGAAGTACAATGTCGCATTTCATCGCGAAACGAACGCGTCCACAACACACAGGAGGCGATGCACACACACACACACAGCTTCGGTCGCTGCATTGGCTTAGCTGCAAGCTTCGTTCGGACAATCAGCGATGCTACGACGATACAGAGCTGCGTGAGGACGACGTGCTAACCACTTCACGTATTTAAAAACACAGGGGCAAAGAACTAGGTTCATCGGAAGCAAAAAATCTTTCCTCCATTATAGTGCCTTAAATATACTGGCTAGTGTGCCGAGGCCGGGCTCCAGGCGGGCGCCGGGAGCGATGTACGCGGCCGTCTGCCGCTTGGGGCGCTGCCGTGCGGGAGTGTGCGCGTTCATCCGGCCCGAGCAGATCGCGCGGTTACCTCCGAGCTGCGTAGCAGACGGCAGCGGCAGAACTTTCCATTCCCGCTTGCGACGAAAGCGAGCGAAAGCGACGGGAATTCTGTCGCGCAACCAAAATTTGTCCCGACCATTCGACAAAAACGATCGTCGCGCGACAAAGCGACGGAATTCTTGCCGCTCTCACTCGCTTTCGTCGCAAGTGCGAACGGGCCTTTATGCGCAATCTCCGCCCCACATAAAACAAGCTCTTGCTTGTCGCCTGAGCATACGGTTGATATCTGACTACGTTACACTGTGCTTGCCAGTGTATTTAAACGATGTCACTAGGTTTGAAACGGACGCGCTCGGCGTGCAGCTTTGTAAACGCAAGCGGTTTCACATACGCACGCTATTTTGCTGCTAATAGAGTTTTAGTACAGCGTTTGTGGCCTTTGCATACGCTAAACGCTAAATTTTTGCGTCCCGCTACGTGACACCGCGCTGGGAGTTTTAGTAGAGCGTCTCGTCAGTTTTGCGTAGCGACACACTAATGCATACGGCGCCATCTGTCAAATGTTTTCCGAAATGTCTCGCCGGCTGATCTGCTAGCGGAGTGCCGGAGTGTTTGGACATTTTACGACTATCCAAACAAGTGCAAACAAACGCTTTCCCGTCAGTGTTGAATGCAACACGTGACATGGGTGCAGCTTGTCAGAACACGGGTTCTCGCTGATCGAGTGCAGCGTTGGTTTGCTCTTCGCCTTCATGTTCATCGCCGCTGATAAAGCGATCCGATCCGGCGCGTTTTGTGCACGGGTTCTGTGTCGGTTGAAAATGTCTTTTTTCACATGCCGTCGGTAGTAGGAATTACAACCACCGCAAAATACCACCCGGCACCAGCGGGGCCACATCTGAGACCGCGCTTTTTGGATAAACAGTGCGGGGTGCACCAAAGGGAACGAGCGCACGATTCTCCCCACGCGGCTGCGAGTTCGCCGCCGATACCAACTGCAGCTACGTACACCGCTAAAGGGCAAGGCCAGGCCGCACACATGCGGCCAGGTCATTCGTTCGCTTTTCCAGCCTGTGTCCATGGTGTCTACAGAGATGAAAAAGCCGAAAGAGCTGGCCCGTAGCAGACGGCAGTCTGTGGGAGCGCAATAGCGGAAGTACGTCACCGCTGAGGAGCGGAGCATCATGGGAGGGGAGGCCAACAGCGAAGAAACAGTTGAAAGGAGGAGGAAATACGGCGCGACGATAATTCGCGGTTTTTGATTTACGATTTCTCAGCTAATACTCATCGCTTTAACAAAATTCTTGCAGGAGGAGATTGCTAATACATTGCTTTATTTGGTTACATGTACATCCATGCATCGGCGGAAGGCATTTCAGGACCCCTTTAAGGATGAGGCAGCCTCAAAGAGAAGTAAATGTACATGTACAGTCTTCAAAATGCGATGAACCCCAACTTTGCCAAACAACGTGGTGTCCACTGCTAAAAACGTAGCATCACAGGACAGGAGTTTGTGAGCACACTGTTGTCGATGAACTGCGATAAGGAAGAACAGCCTAATTCTGACCCGGAACACCTCGGGCAGTTCGGAAGGCTCTTCAAAGTTGCAACGAACAGATCTCCACTTCCACCCTCCCACCCCTTCAAAATTTATGCAAAACCGTAAACCAAGCACTGTACACTGAGAATGTTATTGTACAGGGTGTTACGACGATAATTGGAGCACATTAAATTCTTTTCCTGAGCAAACTGCCACTCTGTTTGCACTAAACTTCACACAAAGGTTGCATTTTGTGGTCTATCTTGTTTGACACCAGAAACAACGACAGTACTAACCTGTTTATCTTGAAAATAAATAAAAACGATTTTCACCTACAGAAAAATGGCAGCCGATTTGGACGTGCGAGCCAGCGCAAGCTGATCTTGAAACGCCGCCGCCGCCTGGGGTATGCAGAGCGAAACACACGATGGGGATTCACGGTAGGAAGGCGCCAAATGAAGTAGCAGATGTTCAGAAAATCTCTTTCGTCTCTAGTTTACGACGATCACGAATAGTTGCATAACTCCTGATACCAATCATAAAATATTCCCATGGTTCATCGTTGCCAACAAAAATTGGATTTGTTTCCTCGCCTGCTTTCACATTTTCTAATTGTCTGCTACCTCATTTGTCTCCTTCCTACCGTGGAAGGAGCCAAATGACGAAGCAGATAATCAGAAAACCTGCTTTCACATTTTCTGACCGCCTGCTACCCCATTTGGCTACTTCCTACCGTGGAAGGAGCACGAGTCCCCATCGTTCGTTTCGCTCTGCATACCCCAAGTGGCACCATCGTTCCAAGACCAGCTTGCACTGGCGCACATGTCCAAATCGGCCATTATTTTCCCATCGGCGAAAATAGTTTTATTTACTTCCAGAATAAGCAGGTTAGTACCGTCATTGTTCCTGATGTCAAACAAAATAATAGAAATAAAAAATAGGCCACAAAATGCGACCTCCGTGTGAAGCTTGAGTGCGAACCCAGCAGCGGTTCGCTCAGGAAAAAGATTTTAAGACTTCCAATTATCGTCGTAATACGCTGTACGTGGCTCCAGTGCCGTGTGCACACCATTTCCAGATCTGCGTAGTGTGCAGCAAGACAGGAGATGCAGCGTGAGGGCTCACCAGGGTGCGGTGGGGGCAGGTCTGCCTGCTGTGGCTGATCCTGGCAGACATGCAGCAGGAAGTTGACTGCCTTGCCAGTGCACAAGATCTGCAACCACCAAGGCGCGTGGCAACAATCCTTAGCACCCACTGCCCACATCGTTTTCCCCAATCCAGCATGGACTTTGAACACGCTGCAGAAAGTGAACTTTTTCAAAAACATTGGCAGGCTATGCCATGCAGCTAGCAGTGCACCAGTGGGAAGTTTTGTTGAGTTCTGTCACCTTCTTTTTTACGCTCAACTTTAGCTGTGAAAGGACAGAAAGCAGGGTTAGTTGGACACAAGTCATCACAAAATAAAAATACTGTCGGGGCTCAACGCTTGTCGGATGCTTCCTCCCTTTTCAATATCTTTCCTGCTTCACTGGCGCTGTTTTTGGTTCCAAGATACTAACCACACAACATGTCTGAGTTGACCAAGATTTTGCTAAGATGTAAAAATGTGGATGCACTACTCATTTTTTTAACAAAACGGCGCGAAGCACGGGACAAAGGGAAGACGAAGACTACACAAGCGCTGACTAACAACTGTTTATTTGAAAGCAAAGAACGAAATAAATAGGCGAAATGTTATCAAAGACTAGCCGCGGCGCGCATGATCAGTGAACGAATTAGGTTATTTGCTAACCGAGGGAAAGTCACAATCAATGGAAGACGCTATCTTGACAAGTATGATATTTCTTTTTCCAGGAGCGCTACTGAAGGGGTGCTTACACACCAGGTTCCTCTCTTGTGTATCGCAAACACTTCACAGATTTCGCGCGTGCGCTGGCCCTTGAATCTTCGTAAGATACTGTGATACTGCGAAATCTGTGAAGTGTTTGCGATACACAAGAGAGGAACCTGGTGTGTAAGCACCCCTTCAGTAGCGCTCCTGGAAAAAGAAATATCATACTTGTCAAGATAGCGTCTTCCATTGATTGCGACTTTCCCTCGGTTAGCAAATAACCTAATTCGTTCACTGATCATGCGCGCCGCGGCTAGTCTTTGATAACATTTCGCCTATTTATTTCGTTCTTTGCTTTCAAATAAACAGTTGTTAGTCAGCGCTTGTGTAGTCTTCGTCTTCCCTTTGTCCCGTGCTTCGCGCCGTTTTGTTAAAGTTATGTACCAACTTGCCCAACTATAAACCCTGCTCTACTCATTCTATTGACTCTGTCTTTAGCACTGCTGTGGCTTACAGTAAGAGCTTACCATAATGCACAGAGGTAAGAACTAGTCAAACTACAAAAACAATAGCTTCGCACACACAAATTCCCTGCAGGATTCATTGAATGCTTTTAACATTTTGGAGTGAAATTGTTCAGAAAATGTGCAAGTCTGTGAGCTTCTCAAGCAAAGCAACTGACCCCGAAGCCACCTTGCAATGTCAAGAGGCTTAAATTCATTATTGAACCTATAGTGGCTAGTAGCTGGAAGGAAAATGGGACAGCTCGCATGCCAGTCAAAATAAACACAAGCCCTTTTAGCACGTTACCCTTGCTTTTCCATCTAGACGAAGACATGTCAGACTAACTAACAAACTTCCCCTTTCGTGGCAAGTGCACAGGGGACAAAGGCAGGCAATGTTTGTGGCTTGCTGTGCACCCCCATTCCCCATCCAGCCACCAGTTCAGTGCTTTGCCCTATAAATGACACGATGCCGTTATCAAAAATGAAAGCTCTAACTATGCATAAATTGACACTACCAGTACAACACAGCAGCCGCATCATGGGAATGCCCAAGAGAAGTGGAGAAAAAGCAACTAACTTAGCCTAGCACGAGAGATAAAAAAAAAGTTATTTTCATTTCTTCAATCGTAGATGGACCGCCTGCCCCTTCCAGAGAAATCACAACTAATACGATGTTGGAAATCTGCTAAACAGGCAATGCCTTTACACACATGCTCCCCAGTCGACGATGTGTCTGAAGAGACTCATTTGTGCGACAAGAGTGGTCTTGGCAAGCTTCCTCAACATCCTGAGCTGAACCTCCCAGGCACCTGAAACACACGCAAGCAGATGCAGAGCTCTACCAGTGGGCCTACCTTGCGGGCCTGTTCCTCGGACAGGAAGGAAGGCAGCATGTTCTTGCGCAGGTAGTACTTGTCGTGCCAGAGGCTCTCCACGGGCACCTCATTGTTGGTGGCAATGAAGAACTGCACGGGGTCGGAGGGACACAGCACTGAACGCTGTCCCCCATCCTCACATCGAAACAAGGGCACTGTCAGGATCAAGCTTGTCTCGATGCCAGCAGGCCGCAATCAATGAAGGCCACACGAGGAAAGCTTTCACTGCTGGACACGTAACCTCGACTCCAAAATTGCACTGCTTATACTTTTGCAGTGGGGAAAAAAAAAAAAAAAAAAAGGTCGGCGGAGGGACGAAATAAGAAACTTTGGGGCAAAGAATGGACTCGGGCAGTGCAAGACAAGAACAGTTGGAAGCCAATGGGATAGGTGTTCGTTACAGTGGCTCGAATAGGAAAGTGTGATACCGGCATGCAGCGCTGCGAGGCGCTTTGAGGCCGCCGATAGGGATCCACGAGGGGGAGTGTGCGGTCGTTTACACGTTGCCTGGTAAGTGCGCGCAAAATCGTCTGCTATGTGGTTGCCGCTTTGACCAGTGAGAAGTAGCACTTATTTCTTGTGGTGTGGCAAGTTTAAATGTGCTGTAATGCCACGAAAGCAGAGCCATTGTTTTGTGCCAGGCTGCACTATGGGGTACAAATCCTGCAAAGAGAAACTGTCGTTTCGCGTTTTGAGGGACCTGTCTGTACTGGTGCAGTGGCGACGAGCAATCCCTAGTTCTGACAAGCAGCTCAAGGAAAACTCTGCTGTGCGTGAGCTTCCCTTTAATGAACAGTACATCTCCTAGCACTCTGAACACACTGTGAACGGAGAAACTGTATTAATCGATAGACCCAGGGATATGTCGCTCCGGGGAGCTGTGCCCACACAGTTTCCCAATCTTCTAAAGTACCTGTCGAAACAACTTCACCAAGCAGGAAGCGTCAAGCAAAAAGCACACCCGCGGCCCCACCCAGCAAGAGCACCAAGGATGGTGGAGTCAGAAGAAGGTGAATGTGGAGTCAGAAGAACCTTCGTGTTCATTTTCGATCGAGCCCTACCTTCGGATGCGGGGGGAAAGCAAATGCTGAGTGTCTCACCCCTTAATTGTGGCTTACAGCGTATGTCGCACTGCGCAGGATAAGCACGTCCTGTTCGTGGACAGGTTAGTTCTGCTTTCATTGGGGGTCGCCTGCATCCCACACGAAGTGTTCGCCAAAGGGGCGCGGCAACACAATATCACGTGTGACGACCCTGCGTTACTACTCTGAAGAGTTGATGCCGTGAGCATTTGTTCGGGTGCTGGCACTGTCCACGAATTTCCATTCGTAATCGGTAGTAACAAGGTTCTGCTCACCGACATGGCAACATCGAGCAAGAAATGCCAGGGCATTTCCACTGAAGGCAAGCCATGCGATGCGTGCAAGCCTTTGCGGAAAGCTCTTCTGAACCAAAGATCCAGAAAACGTCGCAGCCAGAATAAAGCAGTGTGCATTTCAAAGCGAAGAAGAATGCTAGAACCCACCACTCATCACTTGAAAGCTGAGCTCTCACTGTACACTCAGACTATTGAGAAACTCAAGCAATATAGCAGAAAACATGAAGAGAGCACTCTTGCAAACCGTTTGGAATCCCTACCAGTAAAGCAAAGACTTGCTGTAATGCGGTAAAATCAGGCACTGATGTTGGAATGCATGATAATGCAAATAAAAAGCCCAAGACTGTACGAGCATGTTCAACGGGAAGGCATACTGATGCTTCCAAGCCGAAGCTGCTTGAAGGTGTACATGCACAAGTGGGTTTGGATTCAACTCTGCTGTCCTCGCAGGCATTGCAAGGAAAACAAAATTCATGGATGAATTCAAATGTCACGGCAGCTTGATTGCGGACAAAATGAAGCTGTCCGAGTGCCTAAACATTCATGCAGGAGGGAAAGTAAATGGGCATTGGCAAGATTCACAAGAACTGTCGTATTGCCGCGCAGACGTAGAGGCACAAATAAAGGCACAGCTTTTACAAACATGTTGGCTTGTATTTGGTCAAGATAAGATGGCGCAGCAGTTATAAAAACTAGGCTTAAAATTCTCCTTCGCTTAGAAACTCGAGTACATAGAAGGTAAACACAATGTAGACAGCTCAAATGTAGGCTGACCGTTGATTCTTAGCCAACCAATGAGCAACGCATGCGGGTCAATGGATACAAATGACCTTATGCCTATCCACTTTAAGCAGTGCACAAATGTGATGCGGTAACGGCGACCGGAAGGATGAAGATGTTTAAGCTTGTCAACTGCAACGATGATACATGTCTAAGTTTAGCAATAGCACTACTAGACAGCCACTCCCATAGATCTCAAATTATCCCGGTCTTGTGCCAACTGCGACCAATTTATACCCGCAAACTTCATCTCATCTGCCCATCTAACTTTCTGCCACCCCCTGCAGCGCTTGCCTTCTCTAGGGATCCACTCTGTTACCCTTAATGACCAATGGTTATCCTGCCATTGCATTACATGCCCTGCCCACGTCCATTTCTTCTTCTTAATTTCTGCTAGTATGTCCTTAACACGCATTTGTTCCCTGACCCACTCCGCTCTCTTCTTGTCCCTTAATGTTACACCTATCATCTTCCGTTCCATTGCTCGTTGAGTCGTCCTAAATTTAGGTTGAACCCTTTTAGTCCTCCAAGTTGATGCCCCATAGGTGAGTATGGGTAAGATGCAGCTGTGGTGCACTTTCTTCAGGGACAATGGTAGGCTGCCATTCATTATCTCAGAATGCCTGCCAAATGCACTCCACCCCATTTTTATCCTTCTAATTAGCTCTGCCTCATGGTTGGGATCCAAGGTCACTACTTGGCATAAGTAGATATTTTCACTTACCACTTCCACTGCCTCGCCACCTATTTCCAGGGTATCCAGGGTACATACCCAAAAACAAATGTTAGTATGATGACAAGGGCTGCAGCGAACGGCCAAATGTGGTTTGGTGCCTCGTCTATCGTTTGCTGTCCCGGGTGGCGCCACAATACTGCTCAGGACTTGCTTTATTTTTTGACCAAATTTGTAGCTGGCTTATCTTTGTTACAGTAGGTAGTAATCGTTTTGTGAAACACTGGGTATGCTTGACAAACAGGGTCACGTAAGACGCTGCCGCTTACGCCAATTGGCCAGTGCCGTGTGAGACAAGCCCAAGGTGCCGCACTGCTGTGCAGCTATTTCCAGCAGCACAGTGTGCACAGTATGCACTGTGGCATCTATGTCTACATGTCCATTCGTAACTTCCACTGTTCACCTCACCATTGTTACTGCTATAAAAAGATAATGCATTACATTTAAGCAAAAATAGCTTGCTCTGCAGGCTTACAATCCCTATTTACCGTATTTTCGCATGTATAACTGGCACCAAAATTGCGAGAATTCCAGCGGTAAAGTAGACGTGCAGATTATATGCGAGGTGTTTCCTTCGGTGCAGCTTCACGGCAATGTGTGTTGTGGCGTGAGGCCCCTACAGCAGCATATAGCGACAAAGCAACTAAGTGACTCTTATCCCACTGATAGTGCTCATTTTTCACAAACAGCTCGGCAATATAACAACCTGAGAAAAAATATTAGGCAAGTCAGTTAGAGTTTTCCGCAAAGGAAAAGACCTGTTCAAGAGTAAGGAGTGCGAGTGCCAACACCATGGAAACACCGCTCTATACTATGATGCTGACAGGTACGAGTTGAATTTTGTTTGAAATGAGGTAATGGCTTTCGCCGCCACACTGGTCTATTTTTAGATGTTTAATTTAATGTAAACTGTTTCTAACGTTTACTTTCTTGCTGCATAAAATTGTATTCTGCATTCATGCAAAACTAGTAGGTGGCGAGGCCTTGTTATGTGTTATTGTTGACCAGCCAACCTCTTCATGTTCAGTGAATAGACCGTTAAAAGCACACGTCAAGTGTCTTTACGCTGAATGGATGGCTGAAGGTCTCTGTGGCTTCACACCGACAGGCCACATCCATAGGCATTGCTCTGTTTTGCAATTGGATCATCAAGGCAGGGAAAGCGATTCCAGGTGCGATGGTTCGCAAGGGCTTTAAGAAATGCTGCGTTGCAAGCAGCATGGACGGGACTGAAGATGATATTGTGTATGGCAGTGACCACTGCGGCCAAAGCAATGGCTCTAGTGAGAGCAGTGACAATGAGTGATTGTGGCTCAGCCGTGCAGGAAATGTACTGAATACGCAAAATATAGGCACGTCTTTTTGCATCAACAAATGTGCCATGTTGCTTTAGTAGCTATGGTCCAGTCTTTCTTGTATAAAATGTGCGGGCTATACAGGAGACGTTTATTTTTTTTTATTCGTGGACTGAAAGTGGGGGTGCGGGTTATATGCAGGGGCGGGTTATACGCACAAAAATACGGTAATTTGTGTTGGAGTGTGCAGGCCTTCGCCAATTGCAACGAGCTGGCCATAATACGTCATCAGTTCAGTGCAGAAAAGTAGCTAGGGTGTCCTACGGGTATTTTCTGTTTTTGTCATTATACAGCTTATTTGCATGAAGTTTGCGATAAAAGTGGCGTCAGTGTTATTCTAACGAGGCAATCTTTCGAATGAACCAAACTTGCATTTTGTCTCCATGTACAGGCAGTGCTGCACACAGGATTTCAATTCAGGGAGAGAAAAAAAAGAAGCAATCGATTAAACATTAAAAATCGAAACTCCAGAGCCCTGTGGATGTGCTTTACGTAAACTTCCAACTGTTCTGCTTTTTTTTTTTCTTTTGTTCAGGGGTATTGCTAAATAGATGACTGCCACAGTGAAAGCAGGTATCAAAGCTTTCTGCCGTGGCCTCCACCGAACTGTGTATGGTTTGGTGCACAGCATAGAAAACCACCGGCCCCCACTTGCCTCGTGGTGGATGTCCTCCAGCTGGCCAGTCTGCACCCAACGGCACAGCATGCCGTACCATGGCTCCAGCACCTGCACCCACACCACAAAAGGGAGGAAGCCGTCAGCGCAACTGCTGGGTAGCCCAAATAAATGTGTCAAGCGATGGCCTTCCTCAAGAGAGGACACCTGTCACTGGTGTCATCTCAGGGCTGGGGCCCAACTCCATGGCCTGGGCAACGCTGAGGCACCTGGGGTGCCTTCAGCACAAAATGTAATCCTACTCTTGGCAGTGCAGAAGAGCCTTAACAGATAGTTTACGCCAGAGTACACGGCCCAGAAGGTGATGTAATGTGACCTACCCATTAGATTTAAAACACCAGCATTAACATGTTTTAAAACACCAGCATTAACCAGCAGTAACAGCATTATTTATGTTTTATGCCATTTTGCATTGCTTCTGCTTTACTTTTCTACCCCACCTGGTACCAAGATGTTTGTAATACCCTGCGTTATCCAATTCATGATGCTTCGTAGTCGTTTTCATTCTTTACCCCAACGGAATTCTAATGCACTGCGCTGTGTATTTTTGCTTTATTTTGTTGCCCCCTCATGCAATGCTCTTCGGAGCCTGTGAGGTACTGTGGAATAAATAAATAAACTGCTGCTAAGACTAAGTGAATAATTCTGAAGGTTCTACGGGGCCTTCTGTTGGCCAGCTTTAGTGATCCCACATCATGGCTATCTTGCGAATGTTGTTGATCATTAGTTTTGTGTCCAACGGTCACAAATGCAGCACGCAGATTGTGCCCTCCTAGCCCTGCAGGCCTGCTTAGAGACCTGCTTATAGACTCACACAGTGTGACCAAGACTTGCTCAATCCCTGAGAATGGCAGTCACTTCCTTCTTTTCTGCCCTTATTCTCTTAGAGGGCAGCAACAACAGCCTTCTTCCCACATTAGGTTGAGCTGGCACAGCACACCTTACTGGTGAGCACAAGGCGCTTCGACCAAGATGGCATCGCATTATACTGTGGGCAGTCGCTGACAGGTAGTGAACCATGCAAGCGCGGGAGGAGCAGGGCAAATGGCAGTTACCCCCTTCTTTGAATGCTACTGTATGCCAAAACAACGACCCCAGGAGAATGACAGTCCTCCCTCAGCAAGTGTCTGCAGGCTGGGGTGTACTTTTACGTGACTAATGGCCAGCTTCATGTGACGAAGAAGACACAAACTATCACAAATATGAAGACTGGAACAAGCCACAATAGCTTGTATTCACTGGCGAGGCACGCATGCAGGCAACCATGTGAGTGCGCTGTCACTGGTTACGTCGGGCTCCGTGGGATGGCGGTACTTGTCCGTGCTAAGCACACGATTTGTGTTGGACGTTCCAAACTCTACCTCACCGAACGCAAAGTAATGCCTCGACCCTACTGTGAGCACGATTAATAACATCTCTGTTGACACCACCGTTGAGAATCGGGTTGAAACGGAGCAGACGATGCATGCCGGTGTTTTTTTTTTCTTCGGCGTGCGGGCGCAGTGGCACAAGCCGCACCATGTCGGTGGCGCATCGGCCATGCCCGTGGCCGTTTCCAGTGTTGCCAAGCAAAGAAATTGACAACTAAACTTTTCAATGAATACCACCTATAGAACAAAAAGGCAACATAAACGTCCCTTTGGTCTTCCACAAAAGATGCGAAACTTCCTCAGATGACTTTAAGTTGTCCGTATTGAGGACAGACATAGGCACATCGTCAAATTGACCCATTAAACCTCTTGACAAATTACTTTTCCCTGAAATTACCCAAATTAAGTGATCTGTGTGTGGGAAGCAAACAATTGTGTGGTAAGGTTGGAGCACTTCACTCATCTTCGAAGATGTGTGAAATGCTCTAACACCACAACGCTATTTCTTTTCCCTCCCTCCCTCTTCCTCCACATGATACGTTCGACTTCTTATACCTAAACAAATATTTCAATTGTTCATTCACATGAAGTTCCACACTGTGAAGCTTCAGAAAAACTTGCACAGCATGGCCTTGTGCTGTTGGCATTTCAGTGCAGGTCTTCTTTTTTAATTAACCCCCTCCTCTTCCTGATGAAAAATCAGAAATGAAGACAGACAGGAAGGCTGCTTGGAGGGACAGATAAGGGTCACCTTCCTACACTCAAGAGCGCTCCAGCATCCAACCTGATATACAGAATTTTACAATGGCTACAGCTGCTGTCCCTTGAAATTTCTGTACTCCACCTTACCTTCAACTGCCACAGCTAGCTTCAGGTTCACAATAGAGATAGGAGGTATGCAATGGCACCACTCACCAACACCTAGATACTCGGTGCCCCTTGCACAATCACGACACTAATGGGCCCTCGACAGAGACTACAAGACAAACAAGTTTCAATGAAAAGGATTGTTTCATCTTTTAGCTCTTCAAAAACTGCTCATAATTTACCGATTATGCGTTTTAAAATTTCTGTCGGGCTGTTTACCACTCTTAGAAAAAGAAATGAAAGAAGTCCCCTAGACTCCCATATGTAAGCAAAATAAGAGACATCTTTAATTTTTTATGAGAATCGTAACTCAGGCTACAAGTCCTCTGCTACTGGAGGCAACATGCAAAAACTAGCTGTATGCCACTACTAGCTTTGCCAAGGATAGAAATTAGTGGCCCGCAAAGGCATCTTGAATAACTGGGAAGACCTCTTGGCCGCCACTCACCGCCAGGAGCAGCCTCCGCACAAGTGCGCTGGCCTCGGGGTCACCATTGGCCAGAAATGAGTGCAGCTGGCTGGCAAGCTGGCCCCCTTTCAGCCCTGCGCACAGTGGGAGACAGGAGTCCTGACGCAAGCATTCAGGACTCTAACAGGCAAGTGAACTGCGAGCAGGACAATCAGGCTTGGATATGCAGCGGGGCAAACGGCAATTACAGCAGTCAATAGGAGGTACTCATTGGCGTGGCATGCATGTAGGCAACCGTGTATGTGCGCCGCCATATCCGTGGCCAAGCGCCTGCACTACCCCCAGATCAGGCACCCCTCTTATCCATGTCTTCACGGCGGCTGACAGGCCACGGAACGTGACGTGACCATGAGTTTTCGTGCAAGGCGTGTGGGAGTGATTCGATAGTCAGTTGTACCGCGATAGCTTTGGTTATGCGAAAAGTCATGGTTCCACCCATAAGTCTGATAACCTTATCTGCAATTCAACCCCAGCCTCTGCGCACACCTACGAGCAAGTGTGAGTTGGTCGTGGCGCAAAGGTTGCAACGCGAGCGCAGTGCTCCGTTTGACAGCAGGAACTGCATCATTTCAAAACTGTTGCCTAATGAATGCAAAGTAATACCTCGACGCCAAGTACTATTGAGTGCAGCGCAGTACGATCTACCTATCGCCAGACGCGTATGAAGTTGCCGCCGTAGATCAGCTGATTGCCAGCCGCCGCACTCTAATGTCAGAGGTGGGTTGTTTTGCTGAGTGTGAAACAGTTAGCACGCGAGAAAGCCAGCGCTAAATCGGCGTACGCGTGAAACATTTCTCCAGAGAAATTATCCGGTTTTTGTACTTAAACACGTTTTAGAGGGCACTTCCCAGATATAAAGTCATTAATACGGTGTGGGCGCACTGGCGTCGACATTCGCGGCGACGGCCAACTGCAGCAGTGGACTTATGCGCGCCGTTCACAATGGAGGTTTCATCCTCAGGTGATGCGAAGTGCTAGAGGGCAGGTAGGGAGCCACCAAATAATGTGAGTGCAATTAATAATATATCTGTTGAAGTCACTACGAAAATCGGATTGAAACGCAGCAGACAATAGACGCTGGTGTACTTTTTTTTTTTTTTAGGGGGGGGGGAGATGTGGGAGCAAAGCGCTTGCGCTGGCAGTGGCCATGGACATGGCAGTTTTCAGTGTTGCCAAGCGAAGAAATCGCCCGCTAAACTTTTCAATGAATACCACCAATACACACTTACAACACAGACCGCATGCACGCCCTACAAAATGTAATGCAGCAGCTGTGCTCAAAAACCATGAGCGGCCTATCAAAATACAGTTCAAACCCGATCTAATGAAGCCAGTGGGAACCGCCAATTATTTCATTAAACTTCGTAAAATCAGAACTGTCATTTTACAAGCAGTGGATTCCATAAATACGATGTCTAAAGGGAGGCGCATCCCAGCAGTTACCATGACAATGTAATTGCGGCTGCCGCGAAGCTGGCCTGCCAATAATTTAGCAATGCGGTGAAAATAATAATAAAACGCCAGGGGTTTTGGGAGAAACGAATTTATTCCCTGGCCAAAAAGCCTGTGATTTTCACCTGCATGCGCTTCGTTAGTACTGGGTGGATAGACCTTTCGTAGCACACACACACACCCAACGTGTCCTTGGTTTTTTCCGTGAGCAAGTCAATAGCGACCACCACCTTGCCTGGAGCGGGCACAGAAGGTTCAGAAGTTTCCGAGTCGTTGGCATCCTCTGACACCTCTTGTGTGCCGGAAACTAATTTTACAATTTCTTCATCGCTCAAAACCTCCGTAATATGGGCCTCGGCATCTCAGTGCTCGCAGCTCAGATAGTCGTGCAAGCTCAAATTCGGGGTGTTTTATATGTGTCTCTTTCTCACAATACTTCCTTAAATCGGGAATGGTGCTGAATCTGTTTCATCAGTTCATAAAAGCATTGAGCCATATAGGAACCCATGGGGGAATCTGAATTTGTTCATTAGATCAGGAAATTAGTAAGATTGGGTATCGTTGAATAGAGTTTTGACTTTAACATCACTAGTGAAAAAAGAAAAAAAGAAAAAACACTGCCCAAGTATCGCAATGAAATCTAAGGAAGTTTACCGAGGCAATTTGCACATTTTTTGATGAACTAGAACTATGTCAGCAATTGAATTAAGCCCTTAGACTCAATTCTCATAGCCCCTTATATATAAACAAAGAACCAAGTAAGTACGCACATGTAGTTGTCCGACACTAAATTTACGCGCTTTTTTTTTTAAGCATTTTGAGCAACTAGCATTTGAAAGGCCGCCTTCACTGACTGGGTACAGACCTGCGCAAGCCTGGACAAGGTCCCCCAGCAGCCGAAGCTTGTTCAAGGGCTTGGTGATCCAGACCATAACCCGATGAAGCGTCAAAGCACCCTCTTCAGAGGAACTCAGCTGCACAGGGAAATAAGAGAATAAAGGCACAGTGATTCTTGACCATTTCTTTAACAGTACAGCATATGCTTTACGCAGCCTACTCCCTTTACAGAAGTGCTGCACATTCCTCTCCCGTTTTCATTACGCATATATGTTTCTTCATATCTAACAGCCAATGATGCCGGGCCTTCTTCCTCTTTTGCAACAAGGCCAGGAAAATAATAATAAAAAAGAATGCAGAAGGCTATGGATTACCTTTCCTGAAACAAGGGACTCTCTTGTGCAGTCTTCTCGTCAGCATATCTCATTTACCAGAGTGTGAAAATGGTTAAAGGAGCAAGACAAACTTTACCCTGGGCGCATACCCCAACCCCAAATGCACAAATTTTGGGGGATAAAAGCTGACTGGCCCTTGTGTCTCCCCTGAGCAACATGGTTATGCAAGAGTGGAAGGATTACTAGGTGGGCCTTTGCAGGAAACCCTTTTTGGTAGAGCGTGGCGGCTTTTTATCCTCTTAAACATTAATGTGAAAAGTGGCATGAGGAGCGAAACTAGCTCCTTAGAGCAAACAGTGGTGCTTCAACCCCCTCCTAACGTTAGGAGGCTAACGAGACACAGGATCACGATCCCACAGGTTGTAAGAAAGAGTGCAATCCTGCTAAAGGAGCAAGCGGAACCACGGCTGGTTTTTTGCAACCTTTCTCCCCAGGAGAGAGAGCGGCATTTCATCCCTCACAAGCACGAGGAACAGCATCCCCCATCCTGCTACCTGTGCGTCGAGCAGGGCCAGCAGGCGGTAGTACTCGGCGATCTCGTTGCGCAGGCCAGCCACAAAGGCCTCGCAAAGCAGGCCCCGCCGTGTCGTCTCTGGCCGGCAGAAGCCGTCCACCTGGGCATGCAGCCGACCAAGCTCCACCAGCCGGCATACCAGGCGCCGCAGCGGGCCCGACAGCTGGCCCTGCAACAGCCCCAGCAGCGCCCCTTGAAGGAAGGGCAATGGCCGTCTCACCACCCTGGGATGGATTGGCAACACTCCTTGCGAAACTTTAACAGGCCTGCAGACACGATTACTCCGTGTACAGCAGCTAACTCCCCATAGTCCCCATGCATCAAAGGCAGTCCGTGCTTGGACCCCTGAGCTGGGAGCAAATAGGGACAAGCATAGGGCAAGTTAACTAGCCTCTGCCATCTGTCGACAGGAAGTTGAAGTACAGTTGAACCTTGTTATAACGAACACTGATATAGCAAATTATCGGCTACGGCAAACCAAATACAGACTTTGGTTGGTCACGCTTTATTTCAATGACACTTATTCTTTTATAACGAAACTGAAACCGTAAGAGCCGCGCGATATCGGATATAACGGAAGAAATGATTGACCAGGAAGCTGAGAAGCTAATTGGAAAAACCCCCTGTGGTTCTAAACTGCAGAAGTATAAAGGCCTTTTTGCTCATAGACACAGTGGAGAACTTCATCCTGCTCAGTGCTGTATCAACCAGACCAAGATCGCATCCTTCATCAAATCAATAAGGACGCAGTCCTGTCTTGTCAAGTGAGCTCTGTTCTGTCGTAATTTCACGTACTCATGTTCTAGTTCATTGAGCTCGAAATGCAACAAGGAGAAAGGTAAGGGTTACCTTGTGCATAGAGGGTTCGAAGCCTAAAAAATTCATTTTTGTATCGAGTACTTTTGCGCAAGCCAGATTGACAATTGTGATAGCCAATTTTTACCTACACTGTTATAATGAATATTGGTTAGAACGAACTAATTTGCTGTCCCGATACTACTTCATTATAACGAGGTTCGACTGTAGCGCTCAAGCACTTGTGGCTGCTGCTGTAGGTCTAAAAGAAAAACCGTGGAAACATTAACAAACATTATCTAATCTATTATTTCCTAATTTGAAAAGCATGCTGGGCTATTATGTAAGTGCTCAGCAGAGCTCAGTTTTTTAGGTACTGCACCAGTACATGTGCCCCAAGGTTACAACTAAGCCGGTGTGCTCACAGAGCCCGGACCCTGAAGCGAAGCCTCGCAACTGTTGCATGTTGAAGAATTTTGGCTTACAGTTGATCCCAAGAATGCTTCTTACCATATAAAAGGTTGGTTGCTAAGTTAGCATTGCAGATAGAAAAGACTGTGCAAAGGAATATTTACCTTTCATATCAAGTGAGCTTACTGTATGGCTAACAAGCTACATAATGAACCCAGAGCAGTTATTTTAAACCATCCAGAATGCATGCTAGGTGATCTCCATGTATAGAGACAATAAGACACAAAACATAAGGGACTTCTGCAGGTGCAAGTAGGAAAAATGAGAAGCTGATTTATTGGTGGTGGGGTTTAACACACTGAAGCTACTCCTTGGCTACGACATGAGGCAATAGTGGAGGGCTCTGGATTACTTTCGGCCACCTGGAGATCTTTAACGTGCACCGAAATATCGACACGCAGGCATTTTTGCTTCTCGCCTCCATCAGAAAAGCAGCCACCACAGCCAGGATTGAACCTATGTCCTTAGGCTCAGCAGCACAACACCTTAGCCACTGAGAAAAATAGAAGGCTATGTACCTACCATATTTACTAGATTATAAACACCCTTTTTTCCACGATCGTGATGCCCAAAGTGCGGGGGCATTCATATTCGAAAAACCTAAATCTCCCCCACCCAGCACACATTTTTTCGTGGCCATATCTCGATGAGACCAGAACAAGGAATAAGGTTTTATTCGGCAGACATTCAAAAGAAAAATAGGTACAGACGTCAAACCCACCGCTTACGTCAGATCCTGAGTCACCCTGACTACTAATCAAGTCCACTGTGCCGCTGCTCTCAGTCTCCCCCAGCAGGTCGTTTTCTGTTCTGTTCAAGTAGTTTGTTATTGAAAACTTCATAAATTATTTTCCAGAACAACAAATAGGGCCGACTTTTACACGTCTGAAATCCACCTTGCGATGGTTGCTTAGAAAAGGGGGTGCTTAGATTCACATGCAAACTTTTTTCCAATATTCGTTTCCAAAAGTAGGAGGGGGTGCTTAGAATTACAAAAATACGGTATATGCTTCCTATACACATCTGTGCTCGCTTAGTTTGTTTTTGATGATTTGAATTTCAAATAATATGAGCGCATGTCGCTACACTTGGAGAGTCATATAAATAAAGCACTATCCCAATCAATGAAACTTGTTGGGGGGCTAGTTGGTTCATGATTCTTAATTATGTTTAAGCACAAAATAACCCAGATGATGCACAAGAAAAAAGAGACAGTACAAGCGCTAACTTTCAACTGAATAGATTCACCGGCAGAGCCAGTGAATATAGAAAAACTGGGGCATGCGCAGCGTGTGCCACAGTGTGGAATCACAAGTGTGCATATATGCTACTCAAACGAAACGCTCCAAAAAACATTTCTCGGAGTTAAACCGGGACACTGACTTATCACTGACATAGTTATCGTCTCTTTGTTTAAAATATAAAATGCTTCTAACAGTTCCCTCGCTGTCGCGTCTCTGCTCCTACTCAGAATCTTCACCTCCTTCAGAAGTGGCTCACACTTGCGGGCACAGCAATGCACGGATAAATGCGCATTTCCTTTATTTTTTATGAATAATTAATGCTCCCATGCTCGGCTGTCGAGGCATATTTAAGATTCCAATTAATCCAATTCCTGCATTTATATTTCTGATGTACACTAGTTCATTCATCTCCTCCAATTTTGCCATGATTTTGGCAATTTGCAGATCTCTGCCGTGTTTCTGGCTGATCTTATCAAGTCGGTTTTCCTGTGTTTTACAGGTACAGGTCTGTTCCTCAGAGGGAAGAATTATATTTGCAAGCCTGGAAGGCAGGGATAAAAAAAAGCGAGTCAGAGTATACTCCGAGTGGCCCAGTGCGGTCCCTCTTGTTTTCCCCGAGTACATATGAGCGAGTGCTGTGAGCAAAAGCGGCCACTGGCCTCTGGGTCCACTGTGCAGTTCCCCAGCGGGCCATCAGGAAACTGGACCATGCTGCTCGAGATGCCTTGCAGGCAAAACAGCACATCCCGCAGCAGCGCAGGCCCGACACGTCCCGTTCCTCTGGCCACTGCACCAAGGACGAGAGAGAGGGAAGGGGAAGAGGAGGAGGAGCAAGTCCAGTCACTGGCCCGATACCTTTCACTGTTTCGCTTCACCCTCCACCCCTATTCCTCTAATATCTGTCTGTCCCGAAAGACAATTCACAGGAACATTGCATTCGGCAAAGCTCATGTTCTTCAAATACCTTTTCTTCTCCACAGCCCTGTGGCATTGCAACAAGTTGGATTTGCCACTAAGTACACGTATTTTTTTTTTTCACTTTTTGTGCAGCACCCTTTACAGGTTTTCTGAAACCAATAAAGATGCACTAAGAAACTTGGTGCAACAAAGATGCACGAAGTTTCTTGGTGCATCTTTGATGGTTCCAAAGCACCCATGAAACAAGTTAGTTGCAAGCTTGGACAGGACTGGTTGGTACATCATGATATGGGCCGCAGACAGCGGTGTGAAAAATTACATGAGAGTTTAAAGACAATCAACAGAGATAAAATGATATAGTACTACCACCAAACTTGGCACGTGCACAAAGAGTGGACAATCCGTCACTCCCCCCCCCCCCAGCTAGTTCAGCTGGGGGGGGGGGGGGAGTGACCAACATTCAGCTAGTTTGACGGGGAGCTCTCAACACATCTGTCATTGAAAAATTAAAACCGCCAAGGTGATGTGTAGGATGTCCTCAAGTGAAAGCTTATAACCAAACAACGTGAGGGTTCGAGCTAGTTGGTATTCCATAGTGCAAATTTAAAACGCAACAAATTTAGACAATAGACGAATGACACAAGGACAAGCGCTAAGGAAAAGGGACAAGCGCTTGTCCTTGTGTCATTTGTCTTTTGTCTAAATTTGTTGCGCTTTAAATTTGCTTATAACCAAGTTGTTCCCTTTTTTTTGTCTAACGTATTTGCTCTTTTATTTTTTATCGTCCCATTATACATAGCTATGAAAATGTAATCCTCCTTACTAAAGTTCTTCGACAAGCCTGTAATATATAAGCAAATCTCATGGGTTTTCAGAACATGCAGACTAATGTGGACGCAGTGCAAAGTACATAATAGTGAAGTCGCATCAGGAGGTGGCCAAAGGGAAGCAAAGTGTCTTTTGCTAGCGTGATGCATGTTGTTTGCAAAGAAGGAAGCTCTCTGGCATTTTCCCCTTCTACGTGGTGTTTCACACATGAAAAAGAACCAGTGTGGGTGCTGTAGCGAAGACAGCACTGCATGGTCAGCCAAAGTTGTACCTCACTACATCTAGACTGTGCCTGCGGCATGTGCCAGGGCTATGTCGGGGAAGAGCCATTGAGGAATTTACTCTAAAGCAACCAGTTATCCTAGACCATCAATGCAAAGAACATGCTTCTAGTAAGTAGGGACCTCTCCAAACTTCTTTTTGATAAGGCAAGCAGTAAGTACACACACTGTAAACCATATCCTACCAAGTCACATGGCAGTCGATGTGCCATTACTGGGACGAAGAAAAGATGAAAGCACAATAGATCAGAGACACTCAAAAGGTATCTCAGTGCTGCTGCACTTGGTGTGGCATATTTTGCAAAAAATGATTAGACTCGTTTTTTTACCCGGGTTTTTTTTTTTTTTTTTTTTTTTTTCGAGTAGCACTAGCGTCCAGGATCTGACTCCCGGTTTTTCAAGCGAACAACTTAACTAATACGAGAAATACGTTTATTTACAGCAACCAAGTCGTCTCCAACATAGAGTTTCATACTAATATATACTAGAGAGTAATCTGGCATCACTGTCTAGGCAAGCAGCATTTCAGAGAGTGTTCCGTCATGTACCGGGAAGGCATGCTCCACTTGTCCTTGACATGGCTTATGAATTGGCTGAAAAGTTGCCTGGGGCTTCAAAAAAGCAACAATTTTATAGTAAAACATTATTTAAATCTGGCAAACGATTATAAAAATCAAGTTCTAACAAGATTTATTTGTCAAGAATTATTTAAAAACTTTATGCAGGACAAAGAAGGAAAAAAATGCGACATTCATTGTTCCTTTTGGCTTCAAGTATAGAAAGAAGCCATGTGGCTAGCCAAGTCAAGTAGGTGAGGAACATCGCTTGCCACTATGGTTGCGCCCATGACTGGACGCCACAGCAGCGGCAGTTTTCTGTCTAGTACATATTAGTATGAAACTCTATGGTACCCAACACTCACCGTCCTACCGATGGAGTGGACTACCTAGTGGCGTTGGCTCTGCCAGCAGTCCCCCTTGGCTACCGCTTCTCCGTTTTATCCTTGCATCTCGGCCATTGGGTAGGAGGTGTGTAGTTTTCATTGAGGTCAAAGGTCACTCCTCCCCTGTTCATTCCCAATACGGTGTGTCACTCATGCCCAGCTTATCCCTGAAACAGCTGGCATTTCATGTCACTGCCAAATTGACGGCATGAGCAGCCACCACATGGTGCTCCGTCTAGAGAGAGGCTGAAGTCTGTTGTCGCCGGTGGCAGTAATTACTTACACCGCCAAACTCGCGCTTTACTTGTGGGAATGGCTGCTCTCTTGACTCCACACCGACACTACACAAAGCTCTGAATCTAAGGGTTAGCAGGTCCCTTTTAGATTGACAGAAACAAGAGCTCAGGCCTTCCACCATCTTTTATGTTTTTCGTCAACAAACTACGAAAACAGGCCAATGACAAACAGGTGCACTTGCCAGCAGTGTCTTACACACAGATGCAAAATACTCTTGCAAAGTCATCTGATTAGCCCGTCACCTAGCATGCAAAAGGCGTCCTCTCCAATAACGAGTGTGCACCAGCTGTGCCAGGTTCATCCCCAGAGGACAAACAGCATGGGCAGAAAGCATGCGTGCTGGTGCTTGCCTTGTGGACTGACCGCGCAAACGGCTGCAGACTCGTGGTTCTCCGTGGCCTCCAAGCGGCATGTTCCCGAAGGCCAGAAGTCTGGGCGCGAGGCAATCCGAGGCTGAGCTTGCCGCGACAGCCGCAGCGGCTCCTGGAAGGAAACACGCTGGCCCCTCAGCGCACCAAGGCTCACTGTGCAAGGCCAACGATGCATTTACGCCTTCTGCCCTACAAATGGAAGCAACCTTTATCCGCGATCCCCTTTCATGCTCTGATACAACCACACGTGCAGGCACAGCGAAAACCCTGCAGTTGTGGCGATGAGATGCACAGAAAAAGTTCCACGTTCACAGCACCAACAAAGCTCAAGCGGAAGCCGACATTGTACCCTAGGACAAATATACTGAGGGCAGAAAATGCCAGTGCTTCCACAAGTGGTGTATCCTCAAGCAAGCATACCATGGTCAGCTGCATAGCCCCCTGGTGTTCGCTGGCATCCTGCAGGGCCAGCAGCAGGCTGAGCACCGAGGGGCGCTTGCGCAACACGCCATTCAGAGCCTGCACCAAATCAACCAGTAGCAAGTTCAGCTGAAGCAGAAATCCATCACACCCCAATGTGGTCATCCTTCGGGATTTTTTTTTTTTTACTTTCGCCATAGAGAATACTTTCATGTGCAACCTGAATGCACAACCACTTTCACTAAAGGAGGGAAGTTTGTGCTATTACAGTGCTTTCTTTCTACAAGTTTAAAAAAAAAACAATGAACATGCTTTCTAACAATGTCTCCAAACTATATATGTAAACTATGAAAAACTGCATGGGCATGCCTGTGATGCATTGATGCATATTCCTGACGATGTTTCCATAAATAATTCATCAGGAAGAAGTAAAAAAACACCTCCAGAAATGACAGCCCCAAGAAACCTAAACTGAGCTGCCTTAATTGATGACATTATTTCTTTCTTTGCACAATATTTTATTCGTGGCAATGCACAAACATTGCACAAGTAATGTCAAAGTACTGATCTACTAAATGCTCACAGAAGACATGCATGGAGAATGTAAACCAACCAAAGTATTTTATGAATAATAAGAAGTAAGTTCTGAAGCATTAGGCAAGGAGACACTCCCTCTTCTAAGCTACATATAGCTTGCTTGCAAAGTGAGCCAATTATAAAGCTGCATTTAACAAAGTTCTTTTTTTTCGTAAATGAGAAAACAACTTGGGCCCAGAAATGGAACCATGTCCTTGGTTATATGATTCCGGAACAGATTCCCAAAGAATGTGACAAGGATAGGAAGGTTTTGTGTCAGGACGATGCATACAAATACATATATTGAGGTAATGTCAGCACATAGCCAAGTAATGATGGAAACGTTCACCACGCTTAACGAGGTGCCGTCTTAAAAGCAGAATAAAATTATCCTAAGTAAATGGTCAGTCCATACACAAAAGCATACATGGCAAAAGCCCCCAAGCGATAAAAGCATCTTACCGTTGCTATATATATATATATATATATATATATATATATTATGTATATATATATATATATATATATATATTTGTTTAAACCAAACTGCTGCTGTTCCCCTTTGCGAAACAGCATCTACAACGGTACATGCGACTTTTAAGAGCATTCTTGTAAGTTACAATCGTCGTCATCCGCACTTGAACCACTCAGCCAGCATTCACATTTCCCACTCCACGGAACGATGCTGCCATCCCGTGAATACCTCGCCTTTACCTCCCACCAATGCTTCACCAAAACAGGAGAGCAAGGTGGGCGCCTCGGCATTCTACAGCGCGCCAAGTAGGTGTTTTCAGTTTTACCTTTTCTGTCTAGTCGAAAAGTTTATTAAAGCAAAATTGAAGCTGTTACTTTAATACACAAGGGCTACAGATCACAATAATGTGTATACGTTTTGTATTGTAGCAATGGTTACTTGTACCGAGTCATTTTGTGTACATATAAGAACACGACCTAATTTATTAACTACTTATGATGTCGAGTTGTTTATCGTTTTTAAGTGAAATTTCGGTTATCAAAAGCATACACGGGCAGTTACAAATTTTTGCGACGATTACATCCCAATACGTGTCGCAAAGGGTTAATGCTACGGCAGGTGGCTACAGGTTGATATAAGCCACTTTGGGTTTTTTGACATCTGCTGAAACGGCATACATAAGGTAATTTTTGTATTTCACCTCCACCACAAAAACAGCTGCCACGTACAAACAGCCCACCCGCAACTTCTTTACCAGCAGCACAACGCCTTAGTGAGCCATTGCGGCAGGCGAGAAAACTCACAGGGGAGATTCTGGAAGGCAAAACAATGTGGCAAGTACCTCAACGTGGAAATGCAGCACAGACAAATATAAAATCAGCAGCATAAGACACGAACTTATGCGACAAAATTGAGGTGCAAGCGATGGGGTGGAAAAGAATCACTCACTGGGGAGCGTAGTCTTCGGTACAGGTCAGAAAACCGGACAGCCTCTTTTTCCTTGTGTTTTCTGATGACTGGGGGGACGAAAAGGAAAGAGAGAGAAAACTGGAATTATGACAAGTGCGAGTGCTGGCAACGAGGCTGCACTCACAGGACTGGATTATCCTCTCCACCACCTTTGTCTCGTCCTCCTCGCACTGCTCGAACGAGCTGCAATGGGAATGAGGGCAAGCGCTTGGTGCAATGCAGCAGAAGACACTTCGACAATGACACTTCACACTTTCTCAGCCCTCAGCGCCAAGTGCACAAAAAGGCACAAAATAAAACACCACCACTCATGCTGTGCTGTTGGGTCTCGTGTGCACCATGTGAAGAACCAACTGACACGTTCTTGAATACATTCCCGAGTAGGGAGCACAAGGCTTGTACTGTTCATGGCCTAGCAACTCATGAAAGGTTTTCCTCGTTTTTCTTGCACAATTTAAAGTGCATAGCTTACCGAATTCTGTCTGAAAGAATTCGTATGTCACTGAACTGAAAATTTCTGACTTTGCCCATAATGTAGTGTTGGATAAAAAGAAAAAAGGAATTCTGGTGTGTGTCTTCAGACCGCTGTCTTCCAAACAACACTACGAGAACTCGAAACGTGAGTCAAAAGGCACTACTGGGAAGCACACCGACAGCTTATTAACACGACTTTTGCTGCGAAGAAAATGCCACTTACATTCTTAGATTTGAACGATTAGCTCGGCACTGAGCCCATTGGTGCTTTTAACTATGACAGCCTCCCCCAGAAGTAATAAAAGCGGGAAGCGATACCTGTGGGTGGCACTGTTGCAATGACCAGCTTGCAATAGCGAAGTCTAAACTGCGTAAACAGAGAGGCCCATTTTGTACGGGCCACAAGTAACAAAACTTGGTGTATTGGCTGGTTTGAAAACTCGGATAGGGGAGTAGCAATGCCATAACAAGCACAGGGCAAAAAAATCCTTGAGGAACTTGCCATTTCCTCTCATCCAGTAGACATGCTAAAGGACCTCGTTTTAAGACACACGGTGTCACAACGAATCTCAGGAATATGCCAGGATAAGTGCTCCAACAGCGGGTGGATAAATAAGCAAACTCATACTGCGAAGTTAGGGTTCATACACCCAACTTTAGAGCTGTGACTGAAAGAGGAAAGGAAGAAGTGGAACTATGGTAAGATAAAATACTAGCATCCTTTTTGTACAAGGAAGGAGGCAGCGACACGAGACAGAGGCAAGGTCTCTGACCATATGACATCACCGAAAGCTTTATTATCCAACCGCAGCGAACTTGCTCAGGAAGAGCAGGCCAACCCAACTGCCCTCTCTGTTTGGAGATAAACTGATCCTGCTCAGGAGAAAAGCTTTCGTTTCCGTCCCAGCCTGTTCCGTGGGCAGCCACATCAGCCCGGAGATAACCCGAAGGCGCCTTGCCCGCCACTAATAAGAAGATCGGAGAATTTAATAAAGAAAGGAATGAAAAGGTTCAAATGACAGATTGTGAAAGGGTACCTATAAAATACGTGCCCTTACTCATTCATGCGGTCCTGATAAGTCGCATCATATATGGGGCACCGTACGTCCAACTGAAACCAAAGGAACACTCCAAACTCGACGCACTCATTCGCAGAACATACAAAATTGCTCTTGGACTCCCTGCATTCACTCCTACCACGCACCTACTCCGACTCGGCCTCCACAACACACTGTCTGAACTCCTAGAGGCACAGCAAGTCGGCCAGCTCGCTCGCCTTTCCCTCACCCCCACGGGACGCACCGTTTTGACACACCTGGGCCGTCCCGCTCCTACTGCATTGGACGCACCACAACGCATGCCCACCCAAATCCGCGCACACATCAAGGTCTCGCCAATTCCGCGCCATATGCACCCTACTTACAACGTGGGTCGAAGACAAGCACGCGTTCGTCTCCTGGAGAGACGATACTCCAACGATCCCAACACCCGATACACGGATGTCGCAACCTACCCAAACCGAACAGCCCATACAATGGTTGCCCTCAACGCTCAAGGCTCTATCCTGACATCCGCCACCATCGCTGATACCAACACCACTACTGCCGAAGAGACAGCCATAGCCCTCGCCGCCACCACAGCACCTACCGGCTATGTAACCATTCTCACCGACTCACAGCAAGCTTGCCGGAACTTTCTGACCGGATGCATTTCACCTCCCGCCCTCAAGCTTCTCCAGACAATAAAGACCCTGCCCTACATCCAAGTTGTATGGACCCCAGGTCATGCCTCACTCCCAGGGAATGAGGCGGCACATGCCGCTGCCCGCGATATCTTACTCCGGGCATTCCCATCAGGGGCGGGCAACTCGGCTGCATCGTCCTCCAACCTTCCCGTTCCCAGTCGCTACACTGATATACTGCACCACTACCGTCAGAGCAGTCTCCATTACCCACCCCCTCATCCCTCCCTCAGCACTTGCGACGCCCGAATATGGCGCAGACTCCAGACGGAAACTTATTTTAACACTCGAATTCTTCACCATATATCCCCCACTACCTACCCTTACAACTGCCCTACCTGCTACACTCCCAATACGACGTACCATCTTGTATGGGAATGCGCCGACCACCCGAACCCCCTCCCTTCCCCCACCCGGAGCAGTGGGAGTGCGGGCTGACCAGCTCTCAGCTCGGGACTCAGGAACGCCTGACCTCCCGGGCTAGAGCAGCAGCAGTCGCTCGCGGCTTTCTGAACTGAGAAGAGGCCACCCACCTTCTTTTTTTTTTTTTTTTGTCGGCTCAAATAAAAACGTTTTTTCCTCCTCCTCCTTTAAAAACATGCACTCTTCCTGGAACTACTCGAGTCCCACTGGCGAAAAATTCCGGCTCCAAAATTAAATTTTTTCGCTCACTTACCTTCCCAGCGCAACCAGTGTGCTCTCGTACAATGCGTGGACTGAATCTGCAAGAAAAACCGCGTTCAGATTGACAGGAGAACAGCGCAGTGCATGCACACCTTCAGGTAAACCGGTCAGCTGCATGCATAAGCTGTGCCACAGCTTGGCCGCATCCCCTTCAGCACCGGTCAAATTCATTTCCATGCTTGCACCGAAGGCGACATATAAGCTGTAAATTTCAGCTTAGGATTTTAAACGACAGCATACGAGCATATCTGTCGATGTCGCATTCGCGCCACCATACTTTGGTCAAATTGGACTGCATCCGGCTTCTGACTTGACTACGTTACGGCTCCTACACAAAGACTACAATGACAGATGCATACTGCACAGTGTTAATAAACAATTGTCATATATTTTTTAATTAATATAACAATACTCAAATACTTTAAAGCAGCTTAATAAATGTATTGTTGTTGTGCTGGTTGTGCGTCGCAGAAATGCTTGAATTAACCGCATTTCTTCTGGCGCTCCAGTCGCTAGGTACGTGACTCGTGTTCTTTGAATCAGAGGTAAACTGAACATGAAACGAAAGTGCCGTGTTTAAAAACTTTCGGGTCACAACAAGAAGTGACGTAATTTTTGGTTGTAGCGTCATGTAGTCATGTACGCTGCAAATGACGCATTTTGTGGCGAGAGCATGACTGCTACCAGCATTGAAGGACTCTGCTGTTACTTTAGCTGCTGGCTAAAGATGTGTGCCCCGTTCCTGCATCTTGCGCAGTCTGATTCAGCTCGTTATTCTAGTCACCTTCGCGATGATTACTTTCATGGGGGTCTACAAACGTTTCTTCCCTGCAAGATAACCTTTGTCCTCCTCACACGTCCAAGGTTGGGGGAAGAGAGGGGGCAAGGTGTAACAGCGCAGATCCTTTCTTTCCCTTTCATTTCCCGTATTCCCTCACCCCGAGTAAGGTAGCCAACCGGACAGTATCCTGGTAAACCTCCCTGCCTTTCCTGTACTGTTCCTTCCTTCCTTGCTTTCTTCTGCACGAGGATTACTTTTTTAAACGCGCCACTTACCGTGAATGTGAGGAGCAGGATCAAAGCTTGTAAGACTTTTATTAGGGTGCAAGCAGTCCAAGGGTCAACCGCAAGAAATGTGCACACTCGACCTATCACAGTTTTAATACCCACAAATCAGCCACAAAAGTGTAAAAGGCAACACTATAAAATAGCTAATTCACTTGCGTGCTGGAGTACTGGAACTCTTGGATTTACAGTCCCGGACTCACAGCGCACTCCCCGAAAAGCAGTCTGGCATTCGATTTTTCCATGTATCCCTATGGCTTTGGCGAATCCTCGGGGTACCTGCGGACTATCCGCGCTGAGTCAGCGGCTGTAAACCCCACTGTGTGCGCTCTCTGCAGAGCACCAATGTGTTGCAACAGGCAAGCATCTACACACTGCACTTCAGCGTCGTGCCAAGCAGCAGCGTTTATACCATCAGCGAAAACACGAAATGAATCCCAATTACGCTGCATTGTTCCCGCTTAATGACGAGCCATGTAGAACAAGTCTGCATCAGGTTGCGCCACGATTATTTTTGTTATTTTCCAACTAAACTGCAACTACTACCCTGGCCGGGACCTTCGGTGTCAGTTGTGGCAGAAACTTTCACGGTATAACCACAGATGAAGAAACTGCCACAGCTCTCGTCGTTACCACCACCTTACCAATTCACAGCAAGCCTGTAGCAGCATCCAGCACGCACCTCTTTACACCTTATAGAAATACCCACATCGCTCAAACCTTCCCCAACCTCCATGTTATCTGTACTCCAGGCTACTCATCTCTTGAGGGGAATGACGTGACTTATCCAACTGCCCATACCCAGCTCCGCTGTTGCACCACTGAACCACACAACCAGCTTTGCTGGTCAACCACATTGCACATAGTGAGAATAGGTATTTGGGCTTTGAATTGGCATATTAGCTCTTACCTGAACATAGCTGCTGAACTGCCTTACACAGCCTTTTCTGTTATCTCTAGTTCGATACCATGGTGCAGCCAGTGTTCAGCTGCTTTATCTTGCCCCATTGCACTCTGTCAGACACAAACGTGTGGAATGTCTCACAATTAAGTTTTTTGGTCATCTCACCACCAAAGCTGCATGCTGCAACAGCTTGCAACAGGGTATGTGTAGTCATTTCCAAGCTTGCCAAGTGGTGCCAACATGTATTGCTCTAATAAACTCATTGACAAGGTATTGTGCCACATGTACCTAGCGCAGAACCAATGTGGCACCACATGCCACGCAGGCTCCACCCTACTCTTCTCGGCGTCTCCAGTGCTGCCGACAGCAGCTGCTGCATTAAAATGTACAGGCTGTTCCCCCACGAAGTGTCCTTATAAGGTAAGCTGTAGCAAGAAAACATGCACCAGAAACCAGGTCCAAGTTTTTATTCACAGCAAAAATCAGACTTAAAATTACTCATCAACATACTCAAACGGCTCTGGGGGCTCAGGCTCATCCCCCTCCTCGTTCTCTGCAGTGGGGCCTCCAGCTGTGAGAGAAAAAAGAGAAACAAACACCCGAGTTGGCATTTCCCAGACAGGCACTTTCGGGCCTCTGGGTGTCCTTTCTTTTTTCGCACTAGAACTACCCTGATGTTCCTTCAAACAAACTTAAATCTAAACTTGGGAAGAGAAGAAGAAAAAAAAAAGGCAGGTAGGTTGATCAGGCAGGTTGTCTACGATACACAAGGGCAAAGGGCTGCAGTTGTAGTGTACTACTAGTATTCACTCCACACATTAGGGACTGGTGAATTCGTTTTCGACCCAACATTTTTCAGTTGGATTGACTTTGGCACGAGCTGACTTTCCCAAATCAGCATTAGGAATATTTCACTGCATTCATTATCAGCAACAGCGGCAAGCTAGCTGCTAGAGCAGTTAGATTTATCTAAATGGTGCAGTAAGGAAATGACAACCAACGGAGGCATCCACAAAGGACGTGCACTGGTTATATAGTGCCTGTCGTGTGCGGACAAATATACCGCATGCCGAATATATGTATGCATGCATGTGTGCGCACACAAAATTGGCCAATTGAACTCAGCTTGTTTGTGTTCATTCGGCCTGGTTGGCTCACTTGTGATTAGGTCTTTTATGACAAAAGCTCTTTTATGAGGGGAGGCGAGGGGGGGGGGGGGATACTAACAGAAACTGGAGAGCCTTGTTTACTCCTGAACAAATAAAGCACTGTGTATTGTCAAACAAAAGGTGTGTGCCTTGGAGCCCACAATGAGCAGGACAGCATCAACTCACCCGAGACAGGCTCCACTAGCTCCTCATCTTCATTCGACTTTGTGTCAGCCACCATGACAATGCCACCAATGGTGATCTGTAACACGTGGGAATTCTTGTGAGGTGTTGGGAGAAGATCCGACATATGCCAAAATAGGACACTGTTTCTGCTTAATCCCCCTTTTTTTTTTTTACTTCTTCCATCGGGAAAATTGAATTCTTCCATCCTACACACTTTAATCTCTCTGAACACCGTAAAAGCATGCCTTGTAATAATAATAATTTTATAACTGCAAGGTGTTACAACATTACTTGCTAACTGATTTTTCCCAAACCACTCGCTTGCAATCAAGTTTAGCATGAAGGTTGTGTTTTGCAGTCTATTTCTGTTAGGCAGAAGGACTGGCCACCACACTATCTGGGTTCTTATCAGTTGTTCTGAACCAGGTGTGTGCTTGCAGACAATTTTGATGTTCAGCAAAATATATCGCAACTGTGAGACCCAAGCCACATTTGAATGGAAACAAGCATGTGGCTTGCACTGAGCCAACTTTTCGGAGTGTTCATGACGTGTGCAACAGACTGCACAATCGCATAAAAGAACTTTATGCTTATAACCGACCCAACATCGCAGCTCGTGCTTCGGTGAAAAATAAAGCACAAGCGAGTGGGCAAACAAGACAGAGGACACTCACTTCTTTGATGGGCTTGTAGCGTGACCCCTCAGGCATTGACAGCAGCTTCAGCTGGGGCTTCACCACACGCGCAGGGTTGGAGAGAAGCTCAAAATTTGGCTCAGGCTTGGCCTTGGCTTCAGTCTTGGCTTCGGCCCCAGCGGGAGCCTCGGCACCCTCTTTCTTGACCTCTTCTGTGGCAGCTGCTGTGGTAGCTGTTGCAGCTGTTGTGGCTGGAGTGGCCGATGGCTCTTCCTTTTTCACCACAACAGTTGCAGGCGCAGTAGCCCCAGATGTAGCCGTAGCCGTAGCAGTTGTGCTGGCCGCAGCCGCAGTGCCAGACGAAGCCGTGGTGCTGGTGGTGGTTCCTGCAGCAGCAGTAGCAGCAGTGGTAGAAGGTGCCCCCGTCGCCTCCTCGTCAACCTCCATGTGCTCCGGTGTGGCGGCTGCTGTGGCGGGAGTGTCCTTGCCGGAGTGTGCCTCACGGCGCCGGGCCTTGGCTGTGATGGAGAGCACGGCTGTGGTGACCTTCTCGCGCTCGCGCTCCTTCTTCTCTTCGAGCGGTGGCGGGTAGGCAAAGGTCGAGGGCTTGGCTCCCGAGCGGAACTGCAGACGGGGCATGCGCAGCTCCCCGGTGAGGGCCACCAGGCAGCTGGGACTCAGCGAGAGCGACAGGAAGTGCGCCAGGGGAAACCAGTACCTGCGGCAAGGCACACAGGCACGCACACAATCAAATTTCTGCAGGCAAAAGCAGGACTCCTCCCGCAAGATTACCCTACAGCAGGAGGACAGCAACTGGTACGCGGTCAATGCCAGCACATGGCACAGACTAGTCTGCCTGATCATTACCTATCAGCAGAAACTCCATTATACGGTACAACCTATAACAGTGCCAATCACAGCTGTTATATTGCAATTCAACTGTACTTATATCGTTTTCTTGATATTCCACAGAAAGCATCTATCTGCCTGTCATTTTTTTGCAACAAATGCTTGAACCAAAGATGCACCATGCAGGCCTCTTTACACACCAGAACTGCGTGAAGACGAGCATTCCGACCACGCCGGCCATGTTGACGTGGCCCGTGCGAGACGTTAGTGCCACCGTCACGTTGCGTCCACCCGCATCAAGAATGCCCTGGGCCAGGATGGCTCCGAGCTTGGCCATCACATCGTCGTGCTTGTCGCTCACCACCTGCGAATACAACTGCATGATCACCACAGCCCAGCAGGTACACCCACCAAAAGACTAAAGATTTAAATCTGTGAGTGAATGTAATAATTATCGGTGTAATGCAGGTTTTTTCCAGGAGCACCAAACAGCTCTGGGTGACGGCAACAACCTCCGAAAAAAATAGACAGCTTACGCTTCAGTTTACTGTGAACATAATATGCAACGCATTGTTTTGCTGACACTGAGGCCAGGACTTCATTAAGTCTGTCTCCTCGCGACCAACATACTAAACAGTTCATTTACCAACCATAAAAGTTGCAAGATGGTGGCTTACAAATAGTAAAGGGATCAACGACTGAAATTTATCGAGGCTACACTTGCTAGTGCATATGATAGTTACATAGCCAGTAACATGTAAAGAATTCATAAAAAAGAATTCATAATTGAATGCAATCAAACTTAAGGAAATAATTTCAATCAGGCATAAAAGTAGCGAAAATTGAAAGATGGCGACATTCAGTGCCTATACTTGTGAATGCATATACAGTACAACCCTGATTATACGACCCTCTCAGGACCGTGAAAATTTTTTGTAAAATTAAAACAACAATTACGCCTCTAAATACTGTTTCGCACTACGGATTTGCAAAGAACTTCAATGTAAGCCACAAACTAATGCTTTGCAAGGCTGGGAAACCAACATCACTCAAAAATGTAAATGAGAGAAGAAAATTCGGTGCAGATGCTTATGACACTGGATTAAAACCAACCTCCTACCGCAGTTCACTGTTGCGATTCCCGCCAGCAAATGCGAATCATGGCACACATGATCACGACAAACACATGTAGAAGCCCAAGCCCGTCAGCGTAACTTCATTGGCGATTCACTGCTGAGTGGGAGAAATGAACACTTGCACACTGCCCCAGCGACTATTGCACAACAAGAGGAGACGCCATCGAGGAGAGGGGGAAATTGATTGCGCAGAGGAGCGGTCGGCTGCTGGAGGGAAGAGAAACGAAAGACGAGACAGAGAAGATGGCTATGCTGGAGAGAAGGTCCGCAGTACAGGCCCCCAGCACTTTCGTTTCATCCACCAGTCGGTCGCACACTTCATGTGGGTCATCGGATAAGACCGGTCAACATGAAATCATGTCGGATAACTGATGTAAAAAATGCATTGTTTCTACGGGGACTTTGCCAGGACTCTACTAGTCCGTTGTAAAACTCGGGGACATATAACCGGGGTGCCACTATATTTATCAGTGACAGCATTTACCTGGTTATTTAGCAATCAAATGAAGCTACCTTTCATCAGAGTTGTTCCATATATCGAGTAGCAAAACTCATCAGGAAGCGCCCCCGATTTGCCCCCTGAGATATTGTGCTACCATCTGTTGGACAAAAAATAAACATGCAACAGCTGAATGAAATTCTCACAGAATTTTCAAACATAAACCTGCGCTTAACAATAAAATGGAGGTCATTTTGATTATAGCACCTTAACTTACAAATTACCTTGAAATACCTGCAGCTGTCTTTCACTGCGCTTCAGCACTGCTCTACTTCCTTTCATAAACGCCAACAGCGGACCAAGTGAACCGTGTTTGCAAAGAGCGTGCTTGCCTTGTGGTAGAGCTGTCGGAAGTCCTTGACCTTGGGGCAGGTGGCCTCTGTTTGTTGGATCAGGATAAGCGCCGAGGCAATCAGTGCCCCCTGGCGGACATAGTTGACCGGGTCGTTCGTCATCGGCTCCAGCAGAGACAGGGCCTCCTGTCAAAAATTCCCCGCATTTCCCCGAGGGGAAGAATGTGAAAGTGCGAATGCACGACTTGAATTTGCGCGGTTCGGTAATGTTCACGAAAGAGAGATCACACACACACACACAACTACAAAGAAAGAAAGATGCATTTATTCACAGACACCTATTTGTGTTGTCGTTGTACTTGATTGCTAGAGCGGATCTCAGCTTTGAAATTTCGTGTCAGTACTCCTTTAAGCGGGTGCATTAGCCCTTCTCACGCCCGATTCCTGGCCAATCCCCCACGTGGGTATGTGCCATGTCAGCGGCCAGGCAGCGCGCGCCCATCTCCCCCCGTTGCCAAGGAAGACGAGGAGATTCCTGGCCAATCCCCCACGTGGGTATGTGATGCGGACATCACCGGAGGACGCAGGTTCAGGGTCGCTTTAGAAGTGCATTGCTCTTAAAATAGACGCGCAACATTGTGTGGCAAAGTCCCAAGTCGCAACAAGCAAAGCCGGAGGTCCCAGTGCTCTGTTAGGTTCAGTAGTCAACGTAGCATTCGTGGCTCTCCACAAATTCTGCATTCACTGACCCAGCTTGTTTCTCTAAAATATTTCCAGAGGAAGGAGCTACAACACGACATATTAAGTATCTTTAAGGACGAAGTTATCATTCCTGATAGGACTGATACACAATTGAGCACTGGAAAAGGGGCTAGGAGAGGAGGAGGCTGTGGAGACAGCGCGCTGGCTGACCTTGTTTCCTGTGCCGGCACACGAGATGCCCAACGCCATGGCCGAGCCGTAGCGCACATTGGGGTTGTAGCTCTCCGAGAGGAGGGACACCACGCCTGGGCACTGCTCGGGGCTCCTGCAAAGGCACACGGGCCGTGCTGCTCACTGCACTCCATCTCTCAATGGTGGGTAGGTCATTAGGTGAGTAGGACATTATTGGAATCGACCACCAATGGCAAAGAACATGCAACGAGGGCCTCGCAAATGACTAGCTTAGGGCGCAGTTTGCAGCGAAGCAATGGAGACGCAGCACATTATATGACAGCCTCATAAAAAACAAAAAAAGTGAAACCTAATACTTGATGAAATCAGATGGGTAAGCAGCTTGACCATATATGAAATGCTGGAAAAGGGCATACTGTCTCACCTGAACAAGATGAAGCCGAGGGCCTCCACAGCGGCACGCCTCACATCATCATTTACATCGCTCACCTGGAAAGAGTTGCAAGGCACAAGAAACAATTTATTCACACTGCCTGCAGTACAGCGGAAATGGGCTGCAAGAGTTCGTCAATTCAGACACCGGTGATGTGTGAGGGAAGGGGTCCTCCCTGCTAACCCCCCCCCATGCATGATCACTTTTGACAAAACATTGCTGGGAATCCCAGCAGTTTCCACAAAGAAACGGTGCACATATCTTAACTTGCACAAAACAGCACCCACACAATGACATCGCACTTGGCTGAGCGGGATGACCACCATTATCAATTTTACCAGACAGCTCTCTTTTCTCTTGATGTAGGCAAGTGCCGTCCTTTAGAGTGCTGCAGGCACTTCTGCACAGAATGTGCAGGGCAGGAGGAGGCCCACTGCCATAGCTAGTAGTGTGCAAGCTGTGGCAGGTGTAAACGCGTGCCCCAGTGAGCTCTCTCAGAAAGCAGAACACTGCGCATGAGTGCCATTTCTTCCATTCTCCGTGGGATGCAGGGAGTGTGTTCCTTCTTCAAAACAGCTTCAAGGCCAGGAAGTCAAATATTTTGCAGCTGGAGTATCGTGAGCCTCAGCAGCATTTCTGGGCTACGGGACGTCATGTAGTGGTCAACTCTCGATTAATTTAGCCCGCCAGTAGGTCAGCACTTTGGCCCCCACCCAAAATAAAGCCAGGAATCAAGCCTTGAGTGTAATGGCAGAATGCCGCTGCAGCAGTTTACTTCCGACGGCCAGTTTTTTCCGTTCGCAGCCGAGATGCGCAAGTGGGAATTTTTAATCCAGCTAGCCAGCCTAGTGTAAGTACTGGGACTTCGGGATGCTATAATATAAGCAAGGCACAATAGCAGGGCACATGTCGCATACTAGCAGAGCACAGCCTTGGTGTTGTTTGCGAAGTAGACCCTCACGAAGTTGTACCTGGTCTTGTGGGGAACCCAAAATACCACGTATAAAACAGTAGGTTACAACTAAGTAGAGAATGGTGGCCCCAGAGGTCGACATTACTACTTCTCAAATGTACACTACCACTCTCTCCAACCCCAGCCCCCATTTCCAGCTGTGCCCTGCAGCAAGTGTTCCCAGCAAGGCAAGGAAAAGACCCAGTCCTTACCGCCACGTGCAGCAGGCTGCGGACCGCCCGGTTGTTGCCGGTCCCGCAGTAGGCCATGGCCAGGGCGTGCATGGCTGAACGGCGCAGCAGCGGGTCCTGTGTTCAAGCAGCACGGCAGGCAGAACTCACTATAGACACACTACTTTAATTTCTTCCTATATCGCAAGAAGCTGAGCCGTCAATTCAAAATACTGAAACATAGCAGCTCCCACAAAGTAAACAAGGCAATGAAGGCGGGCTAGTTGGTACATGATGCTAAAGGAAAAAAGACAACGCTTTTACACAGGATGAAGTAAGAGCAACACAAGAAGGACACAGCGCTGTGTCTTGCGCTTCTTTTTCTTTGTCACTTTGAACATGGCTCAGTGTAAGAGACAATGCGTGTTGCAAAGTTAAATAAAGTAGGTCGAGGAAAAAAGGCATTAACAAATCTGAACCTTCAAGAACTTTCCAGCAAGTGCCTGAATTTCAGTGTTATTCAGATTTACCAAAAAACACAGAATTCTAGATATATGCTGCAACAGTGGCCACCACCATTACCGCAATTGCACATCGCCCAAAGCTGCTACCAGAAATTCAGGTCATCTGTTCATTTTTAAGACCCGAAAGTTCAAATGTGTCTGCACACAGCTCTCCCAGCTGTTTGAATACTTTTGCAACTATCCCGTCCTGGATCAGCAACTTGACAGTGCATCCGAAGACTGCAACATTACTGGGCTTACTGTAAAGGGGCTATGCTGCATAATAATGCATCCAAAGGTTTAAAGCTGCAAACATTTCTCAAGCAGTGCTCAATGTGAGTTATTCCAAAAAGTCACAAAGACCAGTGAACAGGTATTGTTCTGCCCCAGTGTCACCAGTGTAAGTGTGAAAAAAATATGCCAATGGAAGAACAGCGCTTGCCCATAGAACTCATCCGCACCAGTCACACATGGCCCACACGCAAAACTGCTGGTTTTACCTACACATTCAGGTGGACAAGCAACCTGCTGACCTGATCCCCATTCAGTTCTGTTTGGTGGAGGTTTCTATCGCAAGCACTCTAAAGACAGTGCACCAGAGGGTTGTACCTTGTCCTTGGACAGGGTGTCGATGAGGGGGTCGGCTTCCTCGAGGCGCCCGTACAGCACGAGTGCAATGCCCACCGCCAGGCCACGCAGAATCTTCTCGTGCTGCGTCTCCTGGGCATACTGCAAAGAGGAGGGGAGGAGGGCACCCCACGCTGCTGACAAGAGCTGGCCACTAGCAATGACGCCAAGAGTTACGGTGGAACAGTCAACTGCAAAAAGTTGGCTGGCTGAACATTCAAATGTCACCACGTTGCTGACTCTTGAAAGCGGACTTTCGAAAGCAGGAGGAGGAGGGGAACAGGGAACAGCCACTGCTTACTGGTTGTGCGCAAGGCAAAACACTCCTAACACAAACAAGCCCGCATTTTCACTCGGCTCACGTTTCTTTTCTTCATACTTTTTTTTCACATTGCTTTCTCGTGCTCATGCTTTGAAAGGTCCTACACCAAAGAATCACTACATGCATTCTACAGTTGAACCATGAATTAGAGCTCAAGAATGACGACCATCAGATTGAAACACACACACAAACACGCGCAGAGAGAGAGAGCGAGAGAATTTTCGGTATTCAATGTGGTTTTCGTTTGACACCATCTTACATTGGAAAGAAAAAATTCCACGATCTGACTTTTGACAAAGTTTTTTTTTTTTGAAATGGAGTGTGCCATCTATCATCTGGCAGCAGTGCCACTCACAGCGACCATGTCATCCAGTGCAGTGCGTGAGTTGGAGCCCAGCATGACCAGGCCCATGGCGATGCCCGCAGCCTCGCCAGCCACAGCGTCATCTTGGTAAAGCGTGAACTTGAGCTGCTCATAGATGTCTGCAACAACCAGGAGAGGCATGCTCTTAGCCTCCACACACACCTCAGCCGCACACAGAGAGAGAAAGAGAGAACTGCATTCTGATCAGCTGCAAGCGGCTGAAGAAAACTTGTTAAGTTCGTGGTTTTCTTGCGCACCAGAGAAACTTTCCGGCACTTTAATTAAGAAGAGGTGATTTGCTAGGAGCAGTGTAATATATTAATAAATAAAATCTCGCAACACTGTAGATTTTGTTTGTTGACCCCTAATAGACACTACCGAAGCATGGTCCATTAAACGGTCAAGTTGCCGAACACAGTAGAATTCGAACAAGGAAGGCACTAACTGCGACCAGCATCAGGTAAGTTTTATAAATACTGCCAAGACTATCCTTGCTCATAACTAATTTTCAGGTGAAATGGACTTCCCAAAGAATCATGCATCGGTATGTTTCGAAGGAGGTTATATCAATAAACAAACATGGCGACATTAGAATTAGGGTCAGACTTCAGGTAACATTGGGGGATCAAAAAGAGAAGGTAGAGGAAGCACCCCTGCACGTAACAGAAATGGTGCAAATTAAGGGCAAAGGACACGACAACGCAACACAGTCAAGCACTGCCCGAGTACTTTACTCTCCTTAAATTGCACTGTATTTACACAACAACTGCAACTGAGTCGCCCTATATCTTATTTGATCACATGAAAAAAAAAAAAGTGCTGCAAATTCAGATATCCAAAACATGATACTGTTGAAGGTGGCAAAACCAGTGCTGGGGCAAGGGGCAAACAAGTTTTTGAAGGCCAATGCTAGTCGGCTAGCCCCAATAACATTGCACGCAAAACTACACAACTCTTTTGTTTCCAAGCGCAAGCGTAAAAAAGGACAGGCTTGCACAGCAGTGTCCAGTGACCCCAAAACCTAGTAGGTCCTTACCTTCCCTATGTGTGCTCATGGCAGCAAGACCAAGCCCCAAGCATCCACCATGACGTACAATCTGCAAGGTCCAACAAACAACAAGGCCTTCTCGTTAAACCAGCACCAGCAATTGCACCCAGTACATTCAATCTCTGCTTCATTAAGTGCTAACACACTGTACATATGTCAGGCAAAGCACAGTTCTCATACACCTGCACACTCATATATAACCTCCATGGAACAGGCACACTAGTACTCAAGCATGCCACAGGTAAACTTAACCTGCCAGGCATTATGTGCAGGTCAGGAGACGTGCGCAAAAGCAGTCAAAGCAGTGCAGGTACGGATCAAACGAGTCAAACGGATAGCCGCCTGACCTCGTTGGTGGCGTCCTTGAGCTGCGAGAGCAGGTAGTCGGTGATGGCCGCCCCGTGGTTGGCGTGGATGAGGCCCAGCGCGTACAGGCCGCCCCCCTCAGTGTAGCCACTGCCGGGGCCCGACTCCTTGGGCAGGTACTGGGACATCAGGTGCAGCGCCTCCTTCTCGTGGCCCTGCCCAAAACAGTCACCAGAAGGGGTGCGTTCCGAGAAAAATTTCAACTTTCACAATCCACTTCCCCCCTCCCCCAAACGCCCGCTTTGAAAGCCGCTACTGTTTTTAAAAAAGACTGAGCTGCAAGAGCAGCTTGCAAAGATACCATCTGCAAGTCTCCAAATTGCATTTACTGATTCGGTGAATAGCTGCGATTGTGTTCCTTCAAGAAGAAACCCGCGTGGTGCGAGGGAGTGAAAAGGAGCTGTCCACTATCACTCCACACACATGCAGCGAGGATCTCACCTTGTGTATGACACCCAGGCTGGCAGTGGCCGTGAACTTGGCCCAGTTGGTAGCCCGTGCCAACCACTCCAGGTTGTCCCTGTTGAGGCACAGAGATTATGCTCCCACTCGGGACACCAATAGTACCAACCAAGCCCTGAACAATGTACAAGGCCAGCACAAATAAAGCCTGCACGAGCCATGCAACCTATGCTACAACAAGCAGCCACAGGTAACTGTGAATTGGAAAGAAACTCCAACAAACAGCAAGCACACTCATCTCCGTCACTTGCAAACTTCGATAATATAACTTGGACAGTAGCCCCTTTCATACCCAGACGAATAAGCACCGCCCACCTGAGGAAAAGGTCGCTGGTGGTGCCACAGTGCATCAGCGAGTTGGCTATGACCGTGGCTGTGTGGCACACTGAGTTGCGCACAGCATCCTGCACGAGAGAATGCCACATAAATACGTCACAATCCCACCGGACTGGGAAACCTAACCAGCTACGCAACCTCTCATTCACCGAACCAGCGATTGCGATAGCTGCCGGAGAGGCCCACCTTGGTCTGCTTCAGGATGAGCAGGTCGGTGTGGTTGCTGCGGATGAGGAACTGCAGGTGCAAGCCAATGGTCACCTCTCCACTCAGGATGGTGGCCAGTTTGTCCAGCTGGCTGGCATGCGGACTCTTCTCCTGCGCCCAGAGAACGGGAAAGCTCTCAGAACATTTATGAGCACACAGCTCTGCACTGCTCCGGTCACAGTGAAGGAACGAACCGCTCTCGGACATAGAGGAAGTGACAGTGGCCCCCCTCACAAGGTGTACGAACAGTGACCGAGGTTCTGTAAAACCCACACTCCACAGGCCACCATGATTCTAGTAAGTTGCTCACCACAATGATTGCCGAGGATTGCCTGTGCAGACATTGTGGGCTCCACCAACACAGTTTACTTGAGCCCATTGTATATCCGCTGCAACATTGCCTAGTTTTCAAGAAAAGCTTAGTGCAACAGAAATTGTTGCTACCAAGGATGACTGGGCAACAATCTAGATGTGAAGAAATGGCAACATAAGGATGTTAGAGATTAAAGTTTAGCGTTGGTCTTGGTTTTAGTCTGTCCGCTCCAATAAAAAGATAAGCCAGCACAACAAAGCGTCATCTCAAAAAGCAAGAATAAACACGTAAATGAAGACCCCTTGCCTACTAGTGGCCCATGCTGCAAATAACTGAGGCATGCTAAGATTTTTTTCATTCATAGCTTCTTGCTTGGTACTCTTTATTACAAAAGCAAAAATATATGAAATGCTTTCAGATACATAAGAAATTGTACTGTGAACATGACTCTCACGGGACTCCATATGGTTGCTAGCTATGCTTACTAGTTAGGTGTGTGTGTGTGCCCAATTGGTATGCAACAAGGGATGCAAACCACAACGCCCCTGTCATGTTTTGTATTTAATGTGCATTGAAGTACACAGGAGGAAAAGAAAAAGATCCGCCTAGCCCCTGTGCATGTGTGAAAAGCTGCCTGCACTGTGAACCAGCTTCTAAGTGCTGCTCAAGCCATGCACTCACCTCATTAGCGGGTGGAGCAGCGGCAGGCTGGGGATCAGCTGTTGCCTCAGGGGCCTCAGCGTTGGCCTGGTCTTTGGCAGCTGGCTCTGCCCTGTGTTGGGGTAATTGGAGTACCGTTGAAAACACTAATTATCGAAAATTTACCCCAACCATTTCATCAAACAGGGACTGAGCGCAGGGGCAGGACAGATGGCATTCGTACGAGTGATCGCAAAGTAGATTCCCCGCAGTTGATGCCAAGCTCGATACCCAAGAAAAAAAATGGTCTGTGAGCAAAGAACCTCTGGAACAGAAAACGTCCTCAATATGTAATTAAAAACAATGCCAGTGGAAAACTGACTGCAGGGCAGGGTGAATAAACCAACTTCGTTCTCAACTTTATTTTTTGAGCATTCACACTGGAAAAAGGCATTTTTATATAATTTTTCATTCTATGGCAACAAAACTAATAAAACTTTTATGGTAAAAAATTCTGCACTAGCATTTTCAAGTCCAGATTTACGAACGCTCCAATGCTTTCAGCAACCAAATGATTTTCATAATGTATCAGAATAATTACAATTCATTCATTCATTCATTCATTCATTCATACATACATACATACTGTCAATCCCTTCCGGGATTTTTACAGGAGCAGGCATAGTCAAAGAACACATTATCGAAGTTTTTTTTTTCACAATAGTTCACAAAGAAGTATAACGAAGGTTGACACGAAGTACAGAGTTTGCAGTAACAAAGAAATTATGCGATACAATAAAGGCAAAAAAGATAAACGGCGAAGAAAAGATAGCGCTTGCTCAGAAAGGTACCGAAATCACACACATCCACGCACATTAATAGTGTAACATGGCAAACCTGTTATCAAGAAAGGACAGCAATTTCAGCAAGAAAAGTGAAATTGTCTACTGTTGTTTGTTCAGCAATGGAGTGATCTAATAAATTCCACTCTCTGATGGTGCGGGGAAAGAAAGAAAAGTAGAACGTGTCGTTATTGCAAACATATTCTTCAAGTGTGTGTGAATGTTTGTATCGTGTAGGACGGGTTTTATTGGGTCAAATGTAGGTATCGGAGTTTATCTTTAACGCATTGTGATAGAGTAAATACAAAAGCTTCAAACAGTTCACTTTGGCACGCTTTTACAGTTCACTAAGGCTTGCACGCTGTAACGTTTCAGTTGGAGAGTCACTACGCCTGTACCGGTTAAAGATAAAGTGCACAGCCTCACATTGCACGCTTTCCAAGAAAGCAATGTTCGCCTTTGAAGCCAGGAACCAGGCAGCACTAGCGTACTCCAGAACTGGGCGTATGAAAGTAGTATAAGCGAGAAGCTTTGTTTTGTACGTGGCTTCTTTCAAAGTACGCTTCAAAAAGAAAAGCTTGTTGTAGGCGTTAGATGTAACATGATTTACATGTGCAGTCCAGCTAAGATTAGATGAAATTATTACACCCAAATATTGATATTCATCAACTGATTTAAGAACCAAGTTGTTAATTTGATAAGAAAAATTTAATTTTACTCTCTTGTGCGTAACAGTCATAGAAACGGTTTTTTCAATGTTTATCTGCATTTGCCAGTCGCTGCACCAGTGAGCTACTTTAGGCGAGCGTGAGAAATCGCCCTAATAGGTAAGAAATAGCCCTATTTTGTGGCTACAAGGTTTCACGTTCTTTGAAAATTTTCAGAAAAAATTCTGGTTCATCCTAATTTTAATAGATGACCTACCAGGGTCAAAAATTAGTTGAATGAGGGCATTTGCAAAAGAAAAAAAAAGAAACCAAAGGATCCAACATATATGCAGAAAACAAGACAGAAGAAAACTGAGACAATGAACAGGGCACTGCAAGTCCAACCAGCTCTATCCCCGGCAAAGTTTCCTGGGCTGGCAGGCTGCCATGGAAACAACAATGCATAGAGGCCAAGAGAAAAACCAATCTCACTTTTTCTCTTTTTCGTCCTCCGCTGGTGCCGCATCCGACTCAGCTGAGCCCGCAACTGCTCCTGCCCTGCAGCAGCCGTAAAAGACACGCTCGCCTATTTCAGACACGCCCACGACACTGGCAGTGGCAGTGGCGTTGCACCGGTAAGGGCTCTCTTTCTTGGATGGGACACACATAATAGACCAAAGCACATTTCCCGAAAACCCCACTGCACAATGTTGATGGCTGATTTGAACTTATAATGGCTCCCAACATAGCTGGCCCATCAACGCCAAGTTTCACAAAACCACTTGCAACTAACATAGGCCCCTGTGCCTAATGTGGCTAACCGCTTCAATATTTTCAGCAACCCAGGCTTGATTGAGGCTTGCATAGCGTCAGGTGACATGCCAGATAGTGCCTTTCTTGTGTCTCGTTTATCAATGTAAAAAATGCAGATGCACAGCTAGCAGAGCTTTCATCTTTCAAGCCTCACTCCAGAGGCTACAACTTCGAAATAATCATAAATTTATTAGATGCGACTGCATCTCATTCACTCGCCTTGTCCCTGCATCCGGCGTCGGCATCGTTGTCGGCGTCCGCCCCTCCCCCATTCCCCTCGCCGCCTGAGCTGCGCTCTCCGCCGCTCACCCCCTCTCCTCTCCGATAGCGAACACTCTCTCGCGAGGGGCACTGGATTAGATTGGTTTGGCTTGGCTTGGATTAAAGTGGATTGTGTTGGATTCTGTTGCGTCATAGCCGCGGCAGACGCACTGGCGCCGGTGCGTCCCCTCACCGTTATGCGCGCCATAAAACGCGGTGCCTGCGCCGCTTCGCTCCATCGTTCCAGCGCCGTTCCTCCGCTGTCCAATGCTGCAACGTGAACCCCCTATGCGTCGCATCTACACAGGGGTTCCCGCGAGGGGAGGTGGGAGTTTTTTGCTATTACTTTTCAGGAGCCACGAAAAACCCGGGAATTTCTCAAAATAATATCTTGAGCTACTTTTAAAAAGTTCCAATCGGTGAAGAAGCTGCACATGGGCTGAGCGCACAGTGCAGTTGTAGGCTAGAGATTATTTAAACCAAAATAGGGACATCTAATGTGCAGCTGAGAGAGCCCCCCACTGCTTGCCTTAGAAGACGCAAGATCTGCCAAAAAGAGATGCAGCAAAGCCTGTCTGAAGGGCGAGTTGGTTTGTGAGTGCAATAAATATGGCGCTTGCCTTCCTTTTTTCTTTCTCACATGCGATGTAAATGAGGAATGTGGCGATTTTATTGGGGACTACCGTGTGGCGAGATGCTTTTTCCTCTGATATTTGCGTGGAATAAATACAGCACTCCTAGCACATAACAGTTGCAGTAAATGCCTGCCACAGCTTTCAAGCAATAATGGCTACAATGAATAAATAGCGACACCCCTTCGTTTTCATTGTAATAACGTTTCACAAAATGTAAAAACAATGAACACCGTACAAAAAAATTTCGAATACATTTATACGTGCACAGCCATTGTTCTCGTAGGCTCTAACTACTAGTTTTAAAACAAGACTTGCACGAGCAACAGTTAGTCCTATAATGACACTCTTGCTTGGAAAACAAGGATGTTTTAGGGGAATGTTCATTCTCTTGGGTAAGTTACAGGCTACCCCCTTATATTTCTTTCTAAATTTCCCTTTTAATGACCACCGCTGCACATGCCTTACAAAATACCATGTGTGCACTCACCCTGCTCCTCCTCCTCCCAGGGTCCGCAGTGCCTGGAGCACACGCGTCAGGAACTGCTGGGTGGCGCTCTCGTATAGGTCGAAGGCAATCTGGTACGCCATCAGCGTGGAGTCCTGCAGGATGAGAAGAGAACATCCGCCATCGCATGGTGCCTAATAACAGGGTCGCAAGAACTGCACCCAAAATGGTAGAGAAGGGCCGTTCATGTGCGAAAATTCCACCTCCAGCCTACAGTCACTCTGCCCCTTCCCCCTACTACAAGTCGATTCGTCTGCCGAAGTGGAAATTGTATTTATCGAGCAAAGCAACCCATCTGTTTTCTACCCATCCAGAACACACACATGCTTAACCGTATGTGCAGCTGAGGTAATGTATGACACGTCTAAAATGTGGCTAGTTGAACCTGAACATTTTATTTTAGAACGAACCCACTCCCTGGTGGACCTCTGAAGAAAACGTTTCTAGGTGGGCTGTTAGACCGACTACTAGGTGTGAGAATGTTGCTTGTAAATACTCACACAAGGGTAAAGTAGTCAGAGGTTTGAAAAGCCTATAACCCAGATGCAAAGAAATCATGTGGGACGTCACGTGGGATGTCAATATGGGACGTCAATATGACGTCAATATTTGCGTAAAGAAACAGTATAAAAACTGGCGGCCACTCCAGTGCAAAGAGCAAATGACCTGTAGGTCCTCCTTGAAGGGACACTGAAGGCTGAAAAACATTTTGTTTAACTGAATAAAGAATTACAACTGACACGACCCTTACCCAGTTTACTCCCATTTGTTGAAGCTGTAAATGAGCCCACTGCGTAGTGAGCCTAATGTAAAAACTGGTGACTGCTTCATCGATTGCATACGCAATTTCTGGCTTCTGTCCCTGGATGCAGGCACCGGCAGTAAGGTGGCCCGATAGCTCTCACATTGGCCAGCACAAAGCTTTCCGTTGCACTTGTACACCAATGCAATACATCTGACCAGAAACAAAGCTCAACCAAGGCTTATTGATAATAGCAATGAGCAAGCCTGTTTCATAACGTTCAAAAGCTGTACTCAGTACCTTTCCAAAAATTTGTGCCCAACAAGAGCTGCCAGATATATTTATTTTATGTTTACAAGTCCTTACTATACAGAGGATTGAAATCACTAAAGAAACTCCCCAAATCCCACTGCTCCATTCACAATATGATGTTAATCATAACACGAAAAATATGTCGAGTGGCAATGCCTGTATTTTACGCTTTTGGAATTTCCTGCATTATAAACAGCCACTGCTACCAACAGTGGTATACCTCAGTTTCCGTCTCTAATCGCCCAATAAAAGATGAACTTGTTTTCCACTTCAGTGTCCTCTAAACATGCCTGCCATCTTCAGGGAACCCCTACCACTTTACCTCAGGACCAGTGACAGCAAATGTGACCCCCGTGCGAACAAGCTCAGACGTTTACCAAGGCAGCCACGCCCTGCAGCCCCCACTCACCCCGCTGCCCTCCAGGAGCCGCAAGAGCACGTCTGCCACCGACTGGGCATCGTCCAGGAAGATCAGGCACTGCAGGGGACGAAGAACAGGCACCAGCATCACACTCAATACAGGCACCACAGGTCCCCCCTTAGTTTGGCCAGTGCCGCGGAGGCATGCAGTCGGACTGCAGATTCCTCTGTAAACACCTTTTTTATATTGCCTAATTAATTAATCTTGGGGTGACTTTGTAAAGGTTATTAGTCTCTTAACCCAAAAAGTATGAAAGATGTCCTTAAAGCGACTTCAGTTTGTCATTGGGATGGTTAATTACATCGACACTAAGCTCAATGACCTACCAAGCGACTTTATACTCACTCCACGTCAAGCTGCAGGTGCCGTTTGACATTAAATCTCAAAGCCCTGTCAGCACTACATTAGGCCGCCAGCACTTTGCCTGGCCCCAAAGCAAAGGCTTCGCTAAGCCTTCCCCATACATCCACGAAATCCAAAAAGGTAGGATAGAAGTGCTTTTGTACTAATAATTTATTATTATAAATGACTGCTAGATTGTCCACCAATACACTTCATTCACCGAGTTTACAGGTATAACACAAACAGTTGCTATTTCAAGCCCCATTCCACATTTCATGACACTGGTAGGGCAAATGGCTCGATAAAACAAAAAAATCACACAAGTCTGCATTTACACAAGCTACCATACCATGTACCTGCAAATGCAGTGCAAACCTAGCAGGCAACATTTAATACTTGGGTATGACTTCGCAAAACAACAGACATAAAGGAGAAGGCACATGCAAAGCGCTGTGTGTGCGACTTCTCTCTTGCGTCCCTGTAGTTTTGCACAATCGTACTGAAGTAATGGGTAGCAAACATCCCCAGGATGCTACCCTTGTAAACATTTATTAAGAGATGCAGCTTTTGACATAAGTAACTTTCATGTAACTTGGCTAGTTTGAAACTGTTTGTGGCTAACTTCGGAACAGCAGTCAATTCTGTACTTTACTTCGCTTCAACAATAGTACCGGCCGCATTTCCTGGCGCACAAGATAAGACATCTCAATGCGTAGCATAGGAACAGAGTGTTTGCATCCTTCTCAGCCCTTAGCTTCCAGAGCAGAAAACAAAGTGGAATGTAGTACCCCCTCCCTTCAGGCCAGACTGCCTGACCGGGACGCCCTGTGGAAGCAGCAGACGCACCTGGCACATGTTGACGTAGTCCGGCGTGGTGAGGTTCCTGTAGAGGCGGACCAGGGCCCACAGCACCTCGTCCTGGAAGGCCCGGTTCTGGACCAGCGTCATGGCCACCTTGGCACTGTAGGCCAGCATGCCCGGAACATCATCCTGCAAGGGGCCACCACCCGCTCGGCTGCTGAGAACTCGTTCCCTCCAACACACCCCTAGGGGACTAGAAGCACAGAGTTACAGCACAGAGTTACCACATCTCTCGACTCCTGAAGTGATGCTGACTACAACTAGGTGGGGCTTAAGATGCGTTGCCACCTTTGAAAAATGACGTTAAAAAAAAAAGAAAGAAAGAAAGAAAGAAACCAAGATCTGTAGACGTTGAGAATTGTGCAGAAAAAATTATGTGTATCTGGTTCAACGCAACAGTTATAGCTTTGAGAAAGCTAGTCTCAGAAAAACTAAACTTGATTTTCAGTTCATTTTTGTGATGCAAAAGCTTGTAAATACTGAATGAACCAATAATGCCCCCTTGAACTACCAATGCTTCCTTGATAGACATTAGGCAAGGCACTAACATAGATAATTGAAAACAATGATTAAGATCTGAAGTTCTCAAGATTCAATTAAAAAGTGAATCTTGAAAACCCAAAATGACACAATTGTTGGTTTGGGGGCTATGAGATAATACGGACGGCAGCAGAAAGATCTTACAACTTATTGCTTAGCCCACGTGCACACGTAAAATGCTGTCCAGTCAATTTCCCTTTGCGTAATCGAATCGATAGTTAAGACTGCAATAGCATTGGCAGAGACTGTGATGGTGAAACTGAAGTGAGGAAAGAATCTATGCAGTCATGAATCCTGCCTGTGGAGCAGTGGCCCATTCCAAGGAGAACAGACCTACCACAAAGAGTTCATCACAGGACAGGGCACTTCACGCAGCTTGACAAATCATAACAAGGCCTACCTTAACAAGGCCTGCGGGAGACAGCAGAACAGTCACTCATATGCCCCGCGAAACCCTTGCACCCCACCATATTTAGCTAAAGACCACGCAACTTACGCTCATCCCTCGCAAGAAAAACGGTATTATCGTCTCACGCGGTACGAGACAGAGTAGGCTGTTTGGGTGCCACCACCACCCACCGAGGACACGATGGCCTTCTCGAAGATGTCCATGCGGCGCGTCTCCAGTGCAATGCCCACGGCCTGGCGGTACTGCCCGTCATCAAAGCAGCGCTGGAACATGCGGTTCACAATCGCCTCCAGCCGCTCGTCCACATGCTCACTCTCCTCGGGCTGCTTGCGCAGCTTGGTGTAGTGGTCGATGGACTTGGCTGCACAAGTGCACAAGGGGGACAGCAGCACATGCACCCTCTTCCCCTCTGTTCATTTCCAAGACAAGCACAAAAAAACCTCCCCACTGTACTCCCTTTAATTACTTTAAGGGCCCGAAGCCATTACGTAACGGGCAGAGGGGTGTACATCGATGTTGGTACAGCTTCATAACAAAGTAACAACAAGGAAGTGCACACGGATCGCAAGTAATAAATAAAAGAAAAACATAATAAAATCCGTGTGTGCCCGTCTTCACTTCATCCGTGTCTCCCCATTTTTCGCGCAATTATTTTACCGTATTTTCGCACGTATAACCCGCACCAAAAATGCGAAAATTTCAGTGGCAAAGTAGGGGTGCGGATAATACGCGGGGTTTTTCCTTTAGTGCAGCTCACGGCAATACGGGTTGTGCTGTGAAGCTCTTCCGCAGTAACAATGACTAGGCCTTCCATGGCAGCAGCGATTGCGCAAAACATACAAGGACAAGGAAGAGCAAACAAGGACGAGCGCGCACTAACAGAATTTTATTAGTGAATTGTGACTTTCGCCTTGCAGTCAGTGTATTCTGCTTGCTAAATATATGTTTTTTCTGTCTATATATGTACACACAGTATGTGATGTGTTGCTTGAACAGTAGCTTTGGTGCAGCCTTTCCTGTATCAAATGTGCGGGCAATACGTGAGGATTTCTTTTTCTTTTCCGGTGGGCTGAAAGTGGGAGTGCGGATTATATGCAGGGGCGGGTTATACACACGAAAATACGGTATTTAGTTGTGGAGTACCAACATTCCCAGAATGCTACCCCTATTAAATAACAAAATCATAGGGTGCATGTGAGGCAATAAATAATTTTTAGGAGTACACTAAAAACAAACAACTACAAATGCCAGGACAAGAGTGGTGTTTAGGAAGTGGCATTTGGGTTATTGGAACCAGTTAGATGTCGCGAAATGTTATGTGGTCCCTGCATGAAGCAATTTTATGGTGTAAGCGACTTGCATATCGCAATTTCCAGTCAAATTGAAGTTTGGCGATGCAACATAGGACACACATCAGGTAGTGATTAGATAGCCCCAAGACATAGTGGTTGGCACTTGTGCTAAAGTGCTTGTATTGTACTGTCAGTGCTTGTATTGTACTGCATGATGCAAGGAACAATTGATTGATTGTAGGGTTTAACGCGCCGACGCAACGCAGGCGATGAGGCGCGCCGTAGTGGAGGGCTCCGGATTAATTTTGACCACCTGGGGATCTTTAACGTGCGCCGAAATCTCGTACACACGGGCGTTTTTGCTTTTCGCCTCCATCAGAAAAGCGGCCGCCGCGGCCGGGAATCGAACCCGCGACCTCGTGCTCAGCAGCGCAACGCCTTAGCCACTGAGCCACCGCGGCGGGTATGCAAGGAACAAACTAGAAGAGCTGCTGCCATACCCGAACAGGCCCGCAGTGTAGCGTGCCTCCTCACACACATCATCAACATACAAATCACATAGCAGTTATAAAGTGTTTCAAAACAGCTGCCCATTCAAATTGGAAATGTACCCGCCAGCATATATAAGCACTTGTAACATGACCACACAATACACAAAAGAAAAAAAAAAAAAAATTTTGGAACGTCAACTTTGCAGTAACACAAAATTCACTGTCAGCTCCTGAATTTCACATGTACAAATGATGGATCTTTTCGTTTTTGTATCGGTGTGCGCTTGCCTGCTAAGGTAACTTCTGAAAGCGTCTCTCCCACCGTGCTAAATCTTGTAATCAGTACTGATAAATAATTTATTTCATTAAAGAGTGCAGTTGCTACATTATTTACTTCCACATTGTTTAACACGGCATGTGTGAGTAGAGATAATCACAAGAGAGGTGCAGCACCAGCACGAACCAACAAATTGCTTCAGCACTCCCGGCTGCACCCACCGTTATGGCGGCAGTTTTTGCGGAGGTTGGCTGCACTTGTCATGAGTGGCACCAAATTGAATTCCTCCCACAGACTGTAAAATCAGGTAGTTCTCTTTTTCACAAAGAGATCAATACTACTTGAAATCGAAACCAATGAAAGGGGCATGATCAGTCCAAACTGTTACCAAGAAGGTATTTGTTGGGCACCATAGGAATAACTTGCTGCGGAGAGGGAAGAAACAACGAAGACTCTAAGCATGAAGTTTAAATGCGGATTCTTCGTGCTGGAGCTGCACCTGCAACTGCTGTGGGTTACTGTAGCACAGCTAGAGATCTTAAATGCGAGGCAAACTCCCGCGCACATAAGCCTTTCTATTTTTTGTCGCAGCAGCGAAAAACAGCAGCGACAACTAGGAATTGAGACTCTAAATGTGAACACAATGACAGGGATGTACATTACTTATTGCTCTGTATGCACTTGAGCTGCTTTCCGATCCTCCGTAATTGACACAACATTGAGATGGCCATTTCCTGTTTTCTTGGTGTGAGGTGTTTGCCAATAGGGTTTATGAACTGTGCTTTCAGCCGTGTGGCGCCGCAGCCTGCATGGTGGCGCCAATGCCATATGTACGGTTGCATTCTGCCAAGCGGGTAGCGTGTTTGCCTACACAAAACGTGGATTGCGGCGTGGTGTTGGCCAGAGCGTTTATGTGGATGTTTTCTCTGAGTGATTCATGGGTTTGCGAATGCCTTGTCATAAGGAGTAGCCAGCATCGTTTTTGCTTCGAAATCCCAGACTGTGCTGTTCACGCTTCCTACAACTTCAGGCCCGAAGCACGCCACCCAACAAAAGCAAACACGTTCGGTCTTTTTGTTTGTTTTGTTTTTCCCCCCGTTTCGAAGCAAAGGCTAGGGCAGTGCTGGGAGACGGTCTGACTTCATGCAACGAACTCAGAAAGAATTTATTGATGACAGCGCTAATCAGTACCAAATCGGTTGTGCCCATTTCATTTCAGGTGGGGACAATGGGCGTTGAAGCTTTCATTTCACACCTCGTCACATACTTGAAACATTATGTGTTAAGGTAGCCGGCGTACTTCATGAATCAGGTGAACCCGACTGGGCACTTAGCCACAACCTGGCTTACTTCGAGTGTTTTGAGGTGAACGCGTGTACAGGTGCCGTCATAAATAATTGGAACAAGGATATGTGAATATCCCAAAATATTTGTCTTACTGCCTTTATGACACCCATTACCAGTTTAAGAAAACTTTTCCTATTAAGGAGAACTCCTTTAAACACACACCAATGCAGCCAGGCAGTTTCCGGAACAAGAAATTCCTGTAAATTTACGAGACCATGTTCCGATTACTTTTCACAGCACCTGTTCAAGCAATGCCACTTGTCAGGTAATTTGGGCATGCAACTCTTTTGTCGACGTCGAATGTTCTCTAACGAACAAACATGCTCTGTGACGACGCACTAATGCTCAACCTTGGGCACACAATTTGACTACTTCAAAAACAGAGCAGAGACGAAGACGTATTAAGTGACAAACTACAGTGATCTTGTTTATCACTTGTCTCTGCACCATTTTTAAAGTAGTCAAAGCATGTTCTGTGATCTTGTCCTGCTTATAATTTCTACTTCATTTGCACCGAAAATAAAAGCATTTGAAAATTATCGGTGGAATCTTTGCAGCCGCTGCCGCATCCAATTTTTTATCGCATACATACCTCGTAATCGTTTCGACCCATAACCTGCGCATAGTTGCTCACCTTAATTGGCAGCTTAGGTGGAGGACGGTCATGCGTTCAACGCATCAGAACACTGCCGCCAGAGCACCTCACTATCTTTCATACTCCTCAAAAAGTGCGGAGCATGGCTGGGTGGTATGGTAAAGCCAGCGCCTCACCTCACATGCCACCCCCACAACAAATAGCGCTGCAGCCTTGGGTGGAGATATTTTCCCAACTTGAGCCGCAATCGTTTGGAGCAACGCAAAAATAAGGAAATCAGCACATGGAGATAACACCGAGATAACGCAAAGTGTACCACATTATCTGCACCTGTCTGTGCCTTATGTAATGTTTCAAGCATGTGACAAGGTTTGGAAACAGATTTGCAGCAACAGATTTGGTACTGATTAGCGCCATCATCGATAACTTCTTTCCCAATTTGTCGCATGAAGTCAAACCGTCTTCAAGATTTCGAAGAGAAAACAATGTTGGCTACTTCTTACGAAGAAGCATTCAAAACCCACGTATCACGCAGAGAAAATATCATCCACACGAACGTTCTTGCCTACACCACCCCGCAAACCACATTTCGCGTTCTGAAACGCGCTGCCCGCATGGCAGAATGCAACCGTACATATGGCGTCGATGCCAACACGCAGGTAATGCCGCTGTGAAGTCGAAAGCCCAGTGCATACACCCTATACATAAACTGTAAAGTCACATTAGCTGAAAATATCTTGACGAAATCAATCTTACTAAATCTTTCATGTGACAACCATGGTAGGAAAAAAAAAAACAACTTCAGTAAGCTTTGTCTTGAAGCCATGAAAAATTGGGTGATATTTTGTGCACACTCCGTATGAAAAAGGGGTTGAAGAGATTAAAAATGTAGCAGTGCCACGATAAAAAATGAGCAATCAAGACGATGAGCTCTTCGAAACAAGAGAAAAAGATTTTGGCCATGAAGCCTTTATATAAAACTTGGCAACAGAAAAAAATGCTTGTCACCCAAAACTAGACGCTCGCTACAGAATTGCAACACTTCACGAACAAGACAAGAACATACGTACATATTATGGTTTCCACGTACTCCGACGACTTGGTCACATCGAACAGTTCACTTGCACCAAGGGCATATGTGAGGGAGTCCTCAAACGAGCCAAGGTGGTAGTATACCTGATGGAAAAATTGAGAATGCTGGATGTTACTGCTGGATATGCACACATGCAGGGAGAAGAAAATGAGTGCATATTCTAGCAAACCTTAGATGCAACCAGGGCAGCTAGGTGCCTTTGCGGAAAGCCCTTGTCTTCGTACAGAACCTCACTGCAAAGGAACAGCAGCATAGCTCGTACCAAAGAACTTAAGGCCCAGATCATGTAAAGTGCCAAGCCAAACAATCAACCCAGGTGCCATTACATTTTTTCGATGGCTTCGGATATCTCTGCCCAGAACTCATTGACGATGTTGTCCAGCTTTTTCAGGGCGAACACCTTGAGTTCTGTCTGGTTCTCGTCGAGCAGGGATATGATGCCGGCTGAAATGTAGGAGGAACGTACGTTATTGCGTAATATGCTTCTCCAGGAAATACACGCGCACAAATGGTGGAATATTTAAAGTTTTCTACATAAACATAAAATGATCCACCGTAAAGACTCGTGGTGCGGGTGAGTTGGTCTCCCCGACTACCCACTACAATGTCAACAGCACCTCATGAGTGTCTTTTGTGTGCAAGTCATCACGCTTCAGGAAAACATAAACGTAAGGGCTCATGAACAGTATTTTCGTATGCCTTACCTGCCGAAGTGATATTCATCGTCGACTGCACCATTTTAAGTATGGTTGGACACTTGCTGTGTCACTCCACCAAAGTGCACAGGACCAAATCCTGACTAATGAAAAACCGGACGCCGCTCATGCACTGGAGAAATGCATGATCTGAGTGGGATGAAGTCAGTGAAGTCGTCACGGCTTCACAGATCAACAAAAAAATTGCTGATAATCTTGCAAATGTATGACTTACGCCAGGTGTCTCGGCAGTCGGTTGTACTAAAGATACCCGTATAAGTTCTAGTCAGTCAAATTTAGCTTTTAACTAGAGAAGAAAATGCCGTATTTTTATTATTTTAGGGTACTGCAACGATTAGTAGCTGTTATTTTGTTATTTCTTGTTTTTTGCAAAAGAAGAATGCATCTTATTGGCGCTGTAATCGGCTAAACCCTTTATAGAGGCAAGTACATCATTTAGCCACTTTACGTAGCAAAAAATACAGGACGTGAACAGGCTAAAACATCTTTAGTCTACTTCAAGTGGAGCTCAAATAGCAGTTGCTTCAAGAGGCATTAGTAGCGTTTTTGTTAAATTCATCATAAACTCTTTTATCCCAATAAAGTTACGTCTCAGCAGAGTTTCATATTCCTCTTAACCGTAGTATTATATTACTATAAGGCTGGTGTGAACTTTAGTTTTATTTCTCAAAACTGTGAGCAGGAAGTAGAACGATAATCGACACCACGCGTACGTTGTCCCGTATTTGTGTTTTGGTTTTGGAAAGGAGTTGTCGAAGCGGTGTTCAACAAGTGCCTCGCTTTTTACCTTTTGTCGCGAGCTTTCGTGTCTGCATGAAGGCAAAGTTTCGAAGCAGTGGCCTCTCATTTGCTATGGACAAGACTTGATCGGTGCTAACTTCCAAAGAAAGCAATGAGAAAAAATATTTTGATTAGTTGTGCCCTCATCAACATAGGTGTTCAGTGGGGCTTCTTCGTAATCTCCGCAGTTCTTCGGACTGAACTTCTCTTCGAACTCGTTGGTATGAGCGTACTTTCCTTGTTCGCTTTTTACGAGTGAAAAGTGTGTCCCGTTTTCTGTACTTTGGTCGGGTAACAGCCGGCGCTGCGTCAGGGGCTTGACGTTTGATTTATGAAACGTAGGCAAAGCAATCTGTCAGCATCTTCACAGTGGGATGTGTTCGCCTGACTGGGGCGGAAGCAACCGCAACGACAGTTTCGTCCTCTCGCGTATGCGTTAAGCATAGCTAAAACCGGAGCACGGTAATGAGATTACACTGCAGCGCTGTTTCCCCTCTCACTTCCTGCTTTACGCGGAACCTGAAAACGGGAGGAAGCGTCTGCACAATTTTGACATCGGGGCAATTCTCTTTTTGTCAGGGCATGGCTAAGTTTGACCCTCAAGACATATTCATTGTCGAACGTACTTGCGAGTGTGCCGAAACTTCCTTGGCATTTCCTCGCACACTGCTTAGCTTTGCAAAAAGTTTCTGCCCGCAAATATTGTAGGACGGAATGTAGCGGAAGTAAAGACGGATACGAAAAAAAAAAAACAAAAAAAACAGGTCCCGCTCCGGGCATTTTCTTTTTTGTGTTCGTCATTTGGCGGTACAGCCACTCCTTGATCGACTAAACTAACCAGCAACAAGTTTAATCAATCTGCTTTTTATCAAATGCCAAGAATAAAAAACGCATTTTCAAGGGGTGATTTTTTTTTGTTATCTGCTTCTTGTACGTCTCATGACATAAATGCGATTTTTTTATGTGCTTGCCTAGGTAGAACAAACCAGCGTCTTTCATCTTGTGCGATAGCCTCTGTTTCGTCATTTGCAGTGATAGGGGATGTAGACCACTATATGGTGTGTTGCCCAGAGCATGATGCCGAACGCACCGCAATGCTCTCAGTAATTTGAAAGTTGACAACCCCACACAGCACATTGACTTCCCGAGGGGACATTGGATGCTGCGCAGAGACATGTCGCGCCTTCTACTAAGCTTCCTTCAAGAGGCAGAACTGGCAGACTTGGGGTGAAAGGAGCCTAACATTGACTGATTAGAGTGATCTCAGGCACAGCGATTGCCGGCATATCCAGCCAGGCTAACCCCACCTGATCCCACGCGGCAACCACAACCACCGCCACCATCTTTCGGTGATGAAGAAAATGTACTCACACTGCTTTTAGCAGTCTGGTGTAACCAGAGTAAGCAAAAAAATAGTTCCGCTATATTCGGAAGAATCGATACAAATAATAGCGGCAGTGCACAGGTACCGCGACATGGAAATGATGATTTTATTGTAGCAACGAGGCCAAGAGGCCCTGTTGCGTGATATAAAAACCACGCACGACGATCTGGCCCTGTAGAGTCAAGAAAATTGTGTTTGATAATGCCCACCAAGTTGCACTGAGCATGAAGTGACATACAAAACGGGTTGCCAGTTAGATCTATGTGCAGATGAACTACCAAGGCACTGGGCTTCAAATTTATTTGGCGCGGGACTCTGCTATCGATTGCCTCTGTACCTTTGTGTGTACTTTTGTGCAGTGTAAACCTAAAACATCTGTGGAACTAGTTGGCAGCGTGCAAGGTGCCGATGGTGTTTTAGAGAGATGAGGAGAAGGACTGATCCCCTATGTTTGCATGCCTTGCCACCCAGGTTCTTGCACCTGTGTGCTGCTGGCCCTGCTGAGCTACTGGGGAAGTGGCGGCCACTCCCTGCGGCAGCGCATTGTTACCTGGCTTGTGGTCCTCTGGGCAGTCAGGTAATTGGGCCCCTTGTTGCTGTCCTAATGATCACCCCCCGCCCAGACCAGCACGGGATACCACACTGGCTTACGCCTTGTGAAAGTGCAGGACTGGTATCGCTTCATCTCGCATTCCTTTGCACAGAGCTTTAGTGGCCAGTTTCCTTTCCAGGCTTGGGCTGTACCTGTTCAACCGGAAGTTGCGACACTGCGAGGATGCAGAGAGCACACCACCACCACGTCGCCGCAAGTTTTTCCTCTGGTGGACCGTGCAAGGCAAGATAGGCTTCCCTTTTTTTCCCCATCAAAGCTCTTTTAACAGTCTCTGGGTGCTAGAAAACTGGTTGGCAAGGTACTCGGGGCTTTAAATGCGGAGTTGGCAAAGGTTGCTGGATATGCACTGTGCAAGCAGCCATACCTAAGTCTTCCTGATGTTACCAATGCCAGAATTTTTATCTGAATCCAGGCCTTCTGTTGTGGGTTGTATTAGTGGCATCTGTTCATGATACAGCACCATTTTTACGAGCTCCAGTAGTTTGGGTCTAGTGAACCCTCCAGTTTACAAGTGACGTAATTTTCAGGTCGGAGTGAGCACAGCAAACATGATTGCTGTCCCCCGCCTGCTTGGCAAGCTTGAGGCGGAGGAGGACTAGATGTCTTTGCAAAGCAGGCAGCCAGTAATGAAGTGGGGCCTGTGCAGCGCTGCGAATCCAGGTGACCCTGTTCCCAACACTGCTGCTCAACACGAGCGGGCGAGCTGATGTGCCGTTAGGCATACGAGACTTTGCCGGCTGGGCTCTCTGGCTGCTGGGCTTCACGATGGAACTCATTGCCGATCACCAGAAGGCCGCCTTCCATGCAGATGCCAAGAACAAGGTGAGCTCACTGCTTCTGCATGCAACTGATGAACCCCCCAGGGGCGCAACTGGGGGCACCTGTTTCCAGGCCAACTACACCAAAAGCTAATATAGGCTGGAGCAGAACGAGGTGGGGTACTTGGTAAATATGCATTGTGAAGAAGCACTTGGACAGACAACATACAAAGGAAGACAGATGGGACGGGCCTTGTTCTCCTGTCTCCCCTCCTGTGTGTGTGATCTGTCTCAGCATTTCTGTTTTTCCCAAGAAGTAATACGGGCTGATTGTGGTTGTGGACCATCTCAATGCTGTGTCCTTTGCTTGCTGATGTCTCCTCAAAAGCTAACTAGGATGGCTGGTTTGCTTGAGGTGGTTGTCCCAGCTGGTAAACATTTTTTATCTTTTTCGTGCTTGCAACAGCTTTACAACATGAACATATACTTTAGTAGTCCTTAAGAGCAACCACAACAACAACAATAATCACGTGGAGGCTTACATATTGTGCCTACCTTAGGTAGCTGGACCAGTGACCATGCCAGGCACAGCAGCTATTGTATGTGCCAATGGAGATCACAGTAGCTGCACAGAAAACGACAGCATGGAGATGAAGTTAGGTTATATGTAGCCGAATTCCAGCTTGTGTATTTGTGCAGCATATTGCCCTTATCATTTCAAAATAGTTTCTCGGAACAGTATCGATAGTCATCATTGCACTCGCTGAGCTGAAAAGCAGCAGTGTAAATGACACCAAGCTCTCAAGCGCATAAGGTTGACCCAAAAGTGACGGGGGCCAAACTGTATGGTGGCACCCAGGGCCGGTTCATCAGGACGGGCCTGTGGAGCGTGTCGCGGCACCCCAACTACTTTGGGGAGATCGTGCTGTGGCTGGGGCTGTACCTGTCGGCCAGCTCGGTGTTCCTGCGGACCGAGTACCTGTGCGTGCTGTGCCCCGTGGCCGACCTGCTGCTCATCACGCGCGTCACGGGGGTGCCCCTGCTGGAGGAGGCCGCCTTCCGCCGGTGGGGGCACGACCCCGCCTACCACGAGTACCTGCGCTCCACCGCGCTGCTCGTGCCTTACCTTTGGTAGGCAGCCGGGGAGAGCGTCGCCGCCTGTTGCTTCATCACGCTGCACGTGCCTTATATCCCCACCCGTGGCCACAGGGCGCCCGGCACGCCGGTGATTCAGTATCGAAGCTGAATGAGGTCCCACATTTGCCCGTATGTAGGCCGACCCCTTTTTTCCGAAATGCAGAATGTGAAAGCGTTCACCGGCCCGTAAAGGGGTCAGGTACGTACTCCAAACACAAAAATGTCCTCACAAAAATTAGAGGGACGCTTAAACACTCTTTATGATGTAGTGAGTGCGAAAGCATTAGTGTCCAATTGCCAAACGTGCCCTCTCAGTTTCATCCTTTTCTCTACATCTTCTCTCCGCTGCTACAACCGAGAGCCTTGGCCGGTCGCCTTTGTTAGGCCTATGTCTAGCCTTAATGTTACATAGCCCAGCACTTAGACCTACAATGTGCCAAGCAACGTCAGCCAGGAAGTGGCCCGAGGATACACCAACCAACCTGACTTCGAATCTCGCAACGTGCCGTCTGCGACAGGGGTGAGGGACAAACTGGGAACTTACAGGGGGATTACCCAGCACTCTAGGCTGAGCCGCCTAAAATTTCCTGCTGCCCACACAACACTAAACAAATGGCAAGCAGTTGCAAGGCACAGGTTGCGATCAAATGCATTCCCTCACCCTGCTCTGCGTCACCACAACTATCCCTATAGGTCAGGAGTGGATGCGGGCTTGAGCCTATTGGAGCAGCTCAGGGAGCAGGAATGATGTTGTTTTGGAGCATCTTTGAAGCAGTGAAAGGGGAGTTCTGAAGAAGCCTTGGAGCACCAAAAGGCGAATCTTGGAGCAGTGCAAGTCCGTCTGGGAGCAGATTTCTAGAGCCAAACATCATTTATTTGCAGTTTTTCATTTCTTGTAAGCACAAAAAAAAATTCAAATGGCTTTTACTCAACATTCGATTAATACCGAGCAGGCCACTTTATGTTCCCTGAATTAAAGCATCACAGCTGACATAGCAATCATCATGAAAAATCTAGACATAAGTGATGCTTTAAACAGCTGCACCTAACTAGAGTTCAGACAAGTGAAAAATAACACCATTACAACCATGAGAAACAACCAAGAGGAGACCAGAGCTAGGCAAGATGGTCTGTCTTGCACCTAGGATAGATGGTTTACCTTCATTCTGCACCTAACGAGACTATAGACAAATAAAAAAAGCCTGAGAGAGGAAGAAATTATCTAAAGATAATCTGAACTAGACCTGACTAGATTCCAGAGAAAGTAAAAACAATTCAATGTTCACACTCACAAAACAAAGGAAAAAATATCGTACCATATTATTCGCATTATTGACCAAGTAATAAACATGCTTCTAACTGAGAAAAAATACTGTGCAAGTGCGTCGTGTTATCCAAAATAACGAACGTACCAGTGTTTATCAACTTGTTTTCTTCCCGGAGGAAGAATGGGGGAGAGGACACACACCCCCTCATCACCCACCCCTGAAGAAACAGGCGGCGTTGGGCAAGACACATGCAGAGCTGATTACTTGCAGATAGTTGCTAGCTTAAAGAGAATCTCTCCTCTCGCTTGTGCAGAGCATTACCTGTTATCTCATCCTGGTGGACAGGGCATTTAATCTTCGGAATGACAAGCGCACTTTTGATAAGATAAAATGGCGAGGGTCCAACTGAACAATAAAAACTACTTTAATTATTGCTTTTTACAATAATTGGAAAGATCGCAATGACGGCTGGTGCCGACGCATGCATCAGGTCTTCGGCAAATTGAACTATAATCGTTGCCCCCCCCCCGCCCTTTTTATTTTGCGGAACTAAGAGCAAAAAATTTAAGCCTCCCTTCATATATTCGGGTCGTCTTACATGCGGGTGAATACAGTACAGGTTTTACCATGTAACTGATGGGTGCCAACTAGGGCTAGTGCTATGCAAGGTGCTGCTAGTGACTAGAAACACTGCAGTGGTTTGGCTGTTGTTTCAGCTAATCAGCTGAGCACAGGGACTACCTGCTACCACAAGCTCAAATATTGGCCGCAGCTGCCTTCCCCTTTTGGCTGCTTAGCCAACTTTGGTGACATTCACAAAAGCACTTTGCGCTAGAGTAAGGTGCGGTCACTGTGTCCTGAGTATTGATGCGATGTGGTGTGCGTGTGGCAGAATTGTATAGAGGCTGATTCTAGTTTGCTGTAGCATTGCACTGCTGTTCAGTCATGTGACCGCTGTTTTCAGGTTGACGCTGTGCTCAAGCTTCAGTCAACAGCGAGTGACAAACTGCAAGTGTTGTATATTTGAACAAATGTTCCTTTTGTTTACAGTGCGGATTTTTTTGTTCCAGAATGCTCCCCGCCTCATAATTTACAGTGGACTTGCTTTTTCACACTTCAGCTGTCTTGGCTACAGCTGAAAGCACGGCTGGGCAAGATATACTGTGGAGATTTATCTTACAAAGACACTGAAGTGTGAAAGCAAGTTGACTTCTATCTGTGGAGAACAGCACTATGAATACAAATACGCCACACGTGGCAGCAGAAGTTGTTCAAGTAACACAGAAAATGCCATAAGTGTGAAAATACGTTTTTCGCACTATAGATTGTAAATTTATGAACGTTACCTCTCCCTTATCTGGTAAGCCGTGTTTCAGTTGTGATTTCCGTCAAGTGTCTTGCCATGATGTACGAGTGCCGTCAAAGATTTCTGCAGGCAATGCGAGAGCTATAGCCCCTTCTTTATGCCACGGCATATGTATATACGACAGCCAGTGGCAGGAGTCAGAGATTATTAGCGCAATAGGCTATGGCACAAAGTTCTGGTTGGTCATGTTCTAGACATTTTTAAAGATAGCATCTCTGCATATGCCCTGTGGACTTGCTCAGTGCTGGTTTGGAATTCGCTTGGCCACATGGAGTAAAGAAGGTGCACTTTTTTATGTGGACATTTACGTCGGGAAAAATATTAAAGGGAAAAGGGAGAGAGGTATACCAGATTTAATTATTCATTTCTAAAGGAGCAAAGCACCGTTTGTCATTGAACAAATTCTGTGAGTCATCTGACGAGCAAATAGACTTTGGTGGAATGGCCATCCCCGAAACTGAGACCAGTTAGCGAAAACAACTCCTACTTGAATCGTAGTACATAGTACATCCAGAAAGCAGCATAAAATCTAAATTGTTCCCTTGGAACTCTCCCAAATGGTTACACGTACGGACTGCACTCCACAGCGAGGTAGTGACTGCCCGTGCTTACAACTATGACATATCTTTACAAGATGGCCCCAGTCACCCCACGAGAATGGAAGAGGACTGGTTCTGAAATGTCGAGTTCTTTATTAATATTTTTGGTTTTCTAAGTCATGTTTGCCACCGCGCTTCCGGGTCAAAGGTGTTGCTTCGCTGGTTGGCCAGCATGTCTTGGCCATATAAAAAGCAGGTTAGTGGCCTTGTGTGGCTGTAAGGCAGTGATTTACTTTCACAAAGGAACTTTTTTCATCGCAATCAGGCAACAAAAAAAAGCTACGATGAAGCTGTAGCACCAGAACATACTATAATTAATTTACACCACCCTGAATGTCCGCAGCAGAGCAACCAGTTTTGCTGAAAACACCTTCGTAGTGATGCGAGGAAATGCTGAAAGTAGAAGCATCACCTCGCGGCCAAAGTTGAGAAGAAGAGAGAAGGGAAAGGATGGTCTCAGAGTGCTTACAAAATGCTTACAAAGGATCAGAGTGCTTACAAAATCATAATGCCTCTCCTTTTTGAGCCACATGGAGCTGGGGTAGCAGTTTTCAGTGCCTCTATCTCTCTTCCCGAAATTATGGAAAACAACTCTTGAGAAAAACTTATGGTGGCACAAGTGGACGGAAGGCAAGGAGGTATCTTTTGTTTTAAATTATCTTGCCTACTCCTGCCTTTTATGTATGCGGTGAAATTATTTTAGGGCACCCACACAAGGCACTGCAGTTTCAGTAATTCTTGTGCGACTGTTGTCACTTATTTACAAATAAAGGTGTACAGGCTTGCGTTGGACTTGTGAGGGATGTCATGATAGCCTCTAGGACTATCCCACGTTGAGATGGGTGACAATGAATATTTCACTTCTTCTTCACTAGGCTTTTTACGAAAGAGGTGCCTTTGACCACAGTTTGAAAATGTTTGTTTCTCGCTTCTCTCTGTTCACAAAAATACACCTGTGTGCGATTGCAAAAAAGAGCAACAACTCTTGTGCAAGTGTACCTTCTTTGAAACTAATCCTGTCACATTTGGCCATTCCGAACAACCTATATGCATGCGAAGTTTTACCAATTTCAGTATGGCCTTTTATTTGAAGTCATAAAAGCAGTGCTTATAATGTCCTAGACAACTTACGATGACCGAGCCCTGTGTTCTTTAGAAGGGCCTGTACAGATGGGGGAGGGGGTGTGCGGAGGTGGAGCACGGAAGAATGAACTAGTGTGTGTCATGTCACACCAACTAGCTCTATTTGGAAGGGAGGGGACTAGTGAACTATAACTTGTGTCAAATACTGCTTGGGCATTCCTTTGAACCCTCAAGGGGATCTCTTCCGTAATTAGTGTGCTCATTTCACCATGAAATAGTAACCGCCGAGATGTCGCTGAGCTGAGTGGCGAAAGATGGAAGCGAGACTTTTTCTTTTTTCCTGGGAAGTCAGAATTCACACTGGGGCCATTTTTCTGGAGGTTTGAAGTCATATTCTCCTTTCAAAAGAATTTACTTGAATAATTTCTTGTGGCCAGGTGGTGACAAGAAACTTGGCGTGTATGATATAGGGCCTGCATTCAAAAGGTGGCTGAATCAGCATTGGTCGTTTTCTGCTAAGTGTTTATTTGGAAACAGTTTCATTTATACATGTTTTAGCTATGGAGGTACTGCATTTTAGAAGTTGCTGCATGTTCTTTATTATTTATATAGTTTATTCAGTTTTTTTTTTTACTGAGCTGAAAATAATTTTGTGGCACCAAGCAGTGGGAGCTGTACTGCTTAGCAGCCTACTGTTGAGACCCTCTAGTTTTCTGTTAACCACTGCTAACAATGAAACTTGTTTGCAAGCTATCTGACTACTATTAGCCAGCACAACAGCTGGGGACCTTGCTGTCAGTTGTAGTTATCAAATACAGTGTCCTTCACAGATAGTTGAGAATGAGGCAGGAAATGTGTTCTACATGAAACAACCATGGTAGCATGCCAGTAGCTCTGATGGTAGAAGCAATTGTCTGAGAAAAATACCTAACTAAATAACGACACTGCAAAGAAAGGACAGGGATACCGGACTGAATGGCTTCCCTAGCTAAAACAAGAGCATATTCACTTTTTTTTAGGCCATTCCTTAATTTTCTCAGCTTACCTTCAACGGAGGGCCGCTTCATTCCACTTTTACCTGCAAAGAGCACCTTGAACCAAGTCAGTAGTGACCTGTGAACACTTTCACAGCCCTTTCTGGTTTGTAGTAACGAGAGCCTATCACTGCAGTTGCATGCCAGCTACTGTGCATTGACTTGCAGGGCATGAAGTCACTTGTAACCAGTGCAGTTATTTCATTGCCACTTTCCTGTATGTGCAACAGACACTTTGTCTAATGAAGTACAACTGACAATTAAAATGTGTGCACGATGAAGAATGTGTTTCTGCTGTTATTTATGGCACTGTTATTTCTCTAACGAACATTTTTATACTGCATCACCTTATGCTATCACCTTTAATCAAGCTTGCAGCAAGTTTCGAGCAAAGAGCGTTTGCAGCTCTACACCTTTTGCAACTAAGCACTCTTCTGAAATTATTTTTATATTCACTTGTAGTTAATTGCAAACCAGCAACTTTTGTAGTCCGCACGCTGCTGTTTTGCTTTCATTGCACATTAGAAGAGGAAGACAGAGAGAAGAATACAGCACCGTATGCTTAAACTAGTTCAAAATACAGTCACAAACAATAAAATTGGCTTCAAAAGCAATAGGGGTTCACAGCGCGGGAGACAAGGACGACGAAAAACACAAGACGAGCGCTGACGTATATACTGAGAAAAAATACTGACAAACTGGGTGTTGCTGACAAACTAGGTGCTGACAAATACTGACAAACTAGGTGTGCCTGCCGGTGAAGGCACACCCCCAGGAGCAGTCCACGAGTGAGGCAGCAACCAAGGCCATGGGCAACATTCTGTTTATTGCACTTGCTAAGAAGTCACGTCTGTGGGAGCGGTAAGCAGGTCAAGGAACTGGCCAGGAGGGACGAGGGACGAAGAACGTGGAAGGCACCTACTGTTCGCTTGGCAATCTTCTTCTTTGTTCCTTCTTTGAGTTCCATAGAAAAAACATACAACGTAACGACACCAAAAACCGCGCACACATACACAATGCTCCTCCACTGTTGTGCTGCTGCCTTCCCAGGCACCACCATCGGCTGTCCCATTGCAGTCCCTTTCGTCTGGTTAAAAAAAAACGGAAACACTCGCTGCCTTTGAAGGTCTAAGGGCCGATCTGCAAGGAACGGAAAACGTGGGGACATCACACCTCCTACATGCCAAGCAAACTCATTTCTTTAATTCTTCACCCAAAAGATTTCACACAGGCTGCCTTCAGATGGCCATGCAGCTTAAATACAGAGAATTACAGGATCTGTAAGCTACTGGTTTGTTAAGCATTAAAAAAGAATAGAAATGTGCCAACAGGCAGGGAATCTGCAGTGTACCTGTCCGATTTCCACACAGAAAGCTCTTGCCTGCTCTGCAAGTATAACTGTAGGCACATCTTGGACAATATTCACAACTTTATGCACGGCCTGGCTTGACTTATCAAGTCTGGCCTCTACAACCAGCCAATATGGGGTGACATGTGCTATCCCTTGGGTTCACATGCACTATGAAGCATGCAGAGCAGCAAACCACCATGGGCATTCACTTCACCGTTAAATTCACCATCACAGCAGACAAGTTCGTGGCTTTCCTTTCTCCCCTAACTGAGGCCACGAGGAATACACAAAAAGTCCCCCCACCTCTCCCCAATACCGCTCATTCTGCACAACGCTGGCACTGCCCCTAAACCGATGTGATCTCGTTCGGGAAAAGAAGAAGTGTTGAACGGACTTCTCAAACATACTAAAGAGATTGAGAGCTCGTTGAACCATGTTCCAGGAAACATCGGCAAGAACTGCTGCACTCTTTTGCAACCACAGTAAAATCAGCACGTATTGCTGTCCCGCTGAGCATAAAGCTGTGCGGAAGGCTGCGACATACACAACAATTACATTCCATTAAAAAAAAAAAAAAAAAAAACGGGCAGGATCATCATTTAGCTTTTGCCTACAACAAAGGCATCACACGCCTTTTATTTTTTCGGCCACATGTACTCATCTTTACTTTAATAAGAACGCATGCCGCTAGCAAAGAGCATTTTAACGGACACAGTGGAAATGCCAAGACCACGGTTGAAAACAATAAAGAACAAGAGAAGCGCTTCGCGAGTCTGCGCTTATCATGCCCGCTTCGTAGCCCTACCACCCTGCAGTACTCCTCGGAGAACGAATGCACGGCCTCGCTTAAAAGAAGCACGATCACGACTCGTGTTGTCCACAAGTTTTCTCCAAAGTGCGCAACGGTGACAACAAGCAACACGGGTCTCGATACGAGCTCGGTCCGCTTGATCGTACGGATCGGTCGGAGCTGCCTCCTCTCAAGGGAAGCCGCTCCCGCAGCGTTACGGCGAGGCACCCAGACGACGCCCATGATAAGCTAGCGTGCGTCTCGCTGCAAGTATTTGTCATCGCGGCGGCGAACGGGGAAAGTTTGGGCAGCAGGCGGGGCGGGCGCCGACTACTTCCGGCGTTTGTGCGTGCGGCTCGAGAGGCCTAAGCGGCTGCTCACCTGCGGCGGCGCTAGAGCAGGGCGCAGCAGCGGTAGCTGTACTTCTCCTTGGGCGGCAGCACGTTCATCTCACGCACGATCTCGGCGAACATCTCGTTGACGTTGCAGCGGCTCTTGGCCGAGGCCTCCATGCAGGGGCAGCCCCAGAGCTGCGCGAGGGCCTCCATCTCGGCGCGCGTCACCTCGCGCTGGTGCTCGAGGTCGCACTTGTTGCCCACCAGCAGCACGGGCACGCGCTCGGCGTTCTTGACGCGCAGGATCTGCTCCTTCATGTTCTTAATGTCCTGGAAGGTGTGGTGGCTCGTGATGGAGTACACCACCACGAAGCCCTGGCCGTTCTTGATGTACAGGTCGCGCATGGAGGCGAACTGCTCGGTGCCCGCCGTGTCGAGGATCTCGAGCACGCACGGCGCCTGGTCAACCTCGATCTCCTTGCGGTAGAAGTCCTCGATCGTGGGGTCATACTTCTCCGTGAACACGCCCTGCACGAACTGCACCGTCAGGGCGCTCTTGCCCACGCCGCCGCTGCCCAGCACCACGACTTTGAACTCACGCATCACGCATCACCGGCAGCAGCAGCCGGAGGAGGGGCTGCTGCCTCGAGACGTCGGGAGAACAGGGCGCTAGGCCTACTTTCCCCACTCGCACCACGGACCGCCGACCCGCACGGACAGCCACTGCACGCCTCGACCACGGCTCCCTACCGCCCGCGGAGCGGCATGTCTACGGATAGCGGGACCCGTGTCACCTGAACGTTGACAAGAAGCACGGATGCAGCGCTGGGCGGGCGGCGCACTGACTCATAATCACCAAGGCTGCCCGCGGGGAGTTCCTCTAATCGCTTCGCCGTAGCGCATCAGCAGCGGCAGTAGCAGAAGAAACCTGCTCGGGCAATGCTCGGCCAGGATTCGGGTTCAGTCGTAAAACAGTGACGTCACTTCCGCGTCCAGTGCCCTCCGTTTTCCTCCGTGTGAGCTGCTTGGGGGCGCTGCCAGACACGCGTAAACGGGACGTTCCCTCCTCCGTTAGTACGCCGATGCGGCCCTCAACGGCTGTTTGTTGCTAGGCGATAGCAATAACAATATACATACACCGAAAAAAAAGAGCGGGACACCGTTTCGCTTTTTTTTACACGGCTGCAAGCGCCCGTAGTTGTGTCCGTTCTTGCAATTTCACAGCGGCAACGTTTTCCGACGTGTACCGTTCTCCATGGCGTTTTCTTTTCTGCGTGTCTTTCTTCTCGGAATGATGTCGGTGTGTGTGTGTGTGTGTGTGTGTGTGTGTGTGTGTGTGTGTGTGTGTGTGTGTGTGTGTGTGTGTGTGTGTGTGTGTGTGTGTGTGTGTGTGTGTGTGTGTGTGTGTGTGTGTGTGTGTGTGTGTGTGTGTGTGTGTGTGTGTGTGTGTGTGTGTGTGTGTGTGTGTGTGTGTGTGTGTGTGTGTGTGTGTGTGTGTGTGTGTGTGTGTGTGTGTGTGTGTGTGTGTGTGTGTGTGTGTGTGTGTGTGTGTGTGTGTGTGTGTGTGTGTGTGTGTGTGTGTGTGTGTGTGTGTGTGTGTGTGTGTGTGTGTGTGTGTGTGTGTGTGTGTGTGTGTGTGTGTGTGTGTGTGTGTGTGTGTGTGTGTGTGTGTGTGTGTGTGTGTGTGTGTGTGTGTGTGTGTGTGTGTGTGTGTGTGTGTGTGTGTGTGTGTGTGTGTGTGTGTGTGTGTGTGTGTGTGTGTGTGTGTGTGTGTGTGTGTGTGTGTGTGTGTGTGTGTGTGTGTGTGTGTGTGTGTGTGTGTGTGTGTGTGTGTGTGTGTGTGTGTGTGTGTGTGTGTGTGTGTGTGTGTGTGTGTGTGTGTGTGTGTGTGTGTGTGTGTGTGTGTGTGTGTGTGTGTGTGTGTGTGTGTGTGTGTGTGTGTGTGTGTGTGTGTGTGTGTGTGTGTGTGTGTGTGTGTGTGTGTGTGTGTGTGTGTGTGTGTGTGTGTGTGTGTGTGTGTGTGTGTGTGTGTGTGTGTGTGTGTGTGTGTGTGTGTGTGTGTGTGTGTGTGTGTGTGTGTGTGTGTGTGTGTGTGTGTGTGTGTGTGTGTGTGTGTGTGTGTGTGTGTGTGTGTGTGTGTGTGTGTGTGTGTGTGTGTGTGTGTGTGTGTGTGTGTGTGTGTGTGTGTGTGTGTGTGTGTGTGTGTGTGTGTGTGTGTGTGTGTGTGTGTGTGTGTGTGTGTGTGTGTGTGTGTGTGTGTGTGTGTGTGTGTGTGTGTGTGTGTGTGTGTGTGTGTGTGTGTGTGTGTGTGTGTGTGTGTGTGTGTGTGTGTGTGTGTGTGTGTGTGTGTGTGTGTGTGTGTGTGTGTGTGTGTGTGTGTGTGTGTGTGTGTGTGTGTGTGTGTGTGTGTGTGTGTGTGTGTGTGTGTGTGTGTGTGTGTGTGTGTGTGTGTGTGTGTGTGTGTGTGTGTGTGTGTGTGTGTGTGTGTGTGTGTGTGTGTGTGTGTGTGTGTGTGTGTGTGTGTGTGTGTGTGTGTGTGTGTGTGTGTGTGTGTGTGTGTGTGTGTGTGTGTGTGTGTGTGTGTGTGTGTGTGTGTGTGTGTGTGTGTGTGTGTGTGTGTGTGTGTGTGTGTGTGTGTGTGTGTGTGTGTGTGTGTGTGTGTGTGTGTGTGTGTGTGTGTGTGTGTGTGTGTGTGTGTGTGTGTGTGTGTGTGTGTGTGTGTGTGTGTGTGTGTGTGTGTGTGTGTGTGTGTGTGTGGTGTGTGTGTGTGTGTGTGTGTGTGTGTGTGTGTGTGTGTGTGTGTGTGTGTGTGTGTGTGTGTGTGTGTGTGTGTGTGTGTGTGTGTGTGTGTGTGTGTGTGTGTGTGTGTGTGTGTGTGTGTGTGTGTGTGTGTGTGTGTGTGTGTGTGTGTGTGTGTGTGTGTGTGTAGAAAAATAAGGTTTGGCAGCCAAGGAAACCTCGGAAAGCAATATATATATATATATATATATATATATATATATATATATATATATATATATATATATATATATATATATATATATATATATATATATATATATATATATAGAGAGAGAGAGAGAGAGAGAGAGAGATAACCTTTAACCACTTTAACGAAATGCCGCTGATAACGACTGATAACGAAGCTCCATGGTTTCCTACCCCGGGGACAGCTTCGTTATCAGCGGCATTTCGTAAAAACGATTCCCGCCATCACTAACCCAGGTCGTTGGCGTTTCGCTGTGTGCTGCTTAATGAACCCGGAGAAGGGCACACTTGCATCGGGTTCAACCGTTCAACAGGGTCGACGACAGGGGTTGGTTGGTGATGGCGGGAATATTTAAAACCAAAAAGTGTACCAAGTGTGGAGCATAATTGAACGAACGCGTGAGTAATACCAAAAGGATTAAGCAGGAAGTGCAGGTATGAATCGTTCATTTCCTGGACCTCCTTTATTACTTTTACTATTAATTATTCTTAGTGTTATCAGGTTGACCGAGGCTCTGAAATCAGAAGTTGGAGGCGGCGTTAGACACATCTCGCGCAGCGCGCCAGCAACATTAGTCTAGGGCCTTCTTCCTCGATACACATTCCCCTTTCATTTTTGCCCCGTTCTAAAACAAAGACGCGAGCCGTATAGCAGCAGCAGACGAGCGCGTCATTTTCTCCCGCTCCGTAGGCCGCCGCTCTCCTCAAGAGCAGCGCGTCGTGTCAGCGTCGTGTCGAGGAACAATCGCGACCCGTGAAGGATTTTGACACAGTTGCGGCGTTCCACGGAGTGCCATTGTTTTGAAAGCATGAACTGGGTCGACCAAGCCTATGCCGGCTCGCACGCGCAAACGTGATGCGGTAACGGCGTACAACGGGTCCGCGTGTATATATATGCGCAGTACTGCGTTCCTGGTCTCCCTTTCTGCAGCAGCTCACCCTAAGGTAACCTTTGCAGTGCCATAAATAGCAAACAGTTCCTGTCCAACGATGAAAGCGCTCGAAAAGGAAACGTGCCCGATTTATGCACTTAACAAAGTGCATTGCCCTTGAACGGCAATTCTGACGCAACGGCGATGAGCAGCGAACACGATATCGCAACACAAGCCGCTCGGTGTCCGGTGTTTGTAAGTCGATAAATATTTCTATCACATAAATGCGCACAACTCTCTCTTGATTATGACAGCTACGTTATCAGAGCGCATGAATCAAAATTCATGCCAATTGTTGGGGTATGTATGTATGTATGGATGAGGCGGACTCAGCCTTGCATAACTATCGGCAATTGCTCCGCCTAATCGTCCCCAATATTATATCAGATGCATGCAATATCACCACGCTTCATTTAGTCCTGTGGACTGCAAGTATCCCAGTAGGAGATGAGACACCTCTTTTCGCACAATCCAGTGGTCCCTATAGGAAAAATAATGTCCTCCGATGTAGCATGGGGCACTCCTAGCTTCTGGAGATCACGGAAAAATTTCGTCCGCTCAAGGTTGGTTTTGGAGCAGTTCATTGTAGTGATCAATGTCACCGCTCACACTGCACAAGGTGCACAAAGGGGATGAAACAATGTTGAGTTTATGCACCCAATTTGGTGTACGGGCTGGGTCTGTTCTTACTCGGTGGAGCAGACAGGCTTCGGCTCTCTTCAGGCCTTTCGTCACGACTGGTTGATGTACCGCTGCCCAAAGCGCTCGCGAACGGTCTGTTTCTGTGTGCGTTGGAAATCGCGCCGCGCTTGCACCATCCCTGTAGATGATAAGGCGCACCGACGTGCGACGGGATCCATTGGAATTGCACGGTGAAGCCTTCATGCTTGAGCCGCTTTAGGACAACTAGGGATCGCTGACAGGTTTTTTTTTACACAGGTATACCCCGCTGCGACAGGTGAAGGGCTGACTTTGAATCGCTTAATATTGCGAAACATTCAAACTGGGCAAGAAAAAGCCTCCGCGAACACCCTACTTTTTGTGTCAACCGATCCATCAGTGCATATGTGCAAAGAGTCCCCGCACTCCCGCTTCAAATGCTCCAGCACCAGTGATCGTGCTCCAGCAATAGGTAAGCAACGCTTACAGCGCATATGAGGGATGGTCAATGCACAATCCATACTCTTGTGGGACCAATGCCGGTCATCGTATCACTTTTATCGTTAAACTGGTATGGGAGATGCCACGGATTGCCTTGCGATAGGCATCACTAGTTTTGCCTTCGAGCTCTGATCAAGGCTAGCCAGGAGTGTCCACATGATCCGTTTTGCAGGTTTATAGTTTGGATGAAGCTGTCGAACAGTGCGACATAAGAATGAGGCCGGGTAAAATGATGCAAGTATGTTAAGAGATTGTAATGATTAAAACTGAAACCTTATAGCCAAGATGGACAAGACAATGGCTATTCTTAACACAAATTTACATGGTATAAAAATCGTCGAGCGGGCACCCACCCACCCCGTTCGGCCGTTGTATAAAATTAATAGGCTCCCCCCGCAATTTCTTTGAGTGCCGATGTTCCTTATTCTAGAAAAAGTGTGAGTGACGAACGCGGCGATAAACGTCTTGCCCGCATCAGCGCGTTGATGATGGCCTGCTTACCTCACTTGGAATATCAGTGAATAGGCCGACGAGCTTATCGATCATATTTTTATTATCACAGTATTATGAATATTCAAATATAATTTTACGTAATATTTCTTGCGAAGCCAATTCAACCGATTGATCGATCAATTAACAGATTAAAGTAAGCTGATTAATCGGCTTAAAAGTTTTAACCGATGCCCAGCACTAGTAGTCATAAAATAAACCATTAATAAGATACGATACTATTTAGGAGAACTGACTCGTGACGCGTCAATAAAAATGTTCGCGTTCCACTGGTTCTGCCGCTTATTTCGCCGTGCAGCCCCACGTTACCTTTTCCCTCTTCTGCTGTACTAATCGAAGTACCCGCCGTGGTGGGTGACCGCTGCGCTACTGAGGACGATGGCGGGCTCCGTTGCCGGTCCCAGAAGCCATTTTCATGATGCAGGCGCAGAACAGAAATGTGCGCGCAAATATCTATCGGTATTTCGGCAGACGTTAAAGAAGATCCCCAGGTGTTCTAGATTATGCCGTGTCCCTTCACACAACTGTGCGCCTCACGGTCCGGGCGTTGCTTCGGCGTGTAAAACCACAATTATATATATATATATATATATATATATATATGACAGAAATAAGGGTTGGCAGTCAAGAAAACCTCGGAAAGCAAAGGGGAGGATGTGGTAGGTAATTAAAACACATAAATAATTTGGAAAGAAAGAAAGAAAGTGGAGAAAAAATGCCCGCCAGGTGGGATCCGAACCCACGACCTCCAGAATACCGGTCTGGCACATCCTCCCCTTTGCTTTCTGAGGTTTTCTTGACTGCCAACCCTTATTTCTGTTTTATTTTCAACGAGCCCCTCATTTCCTATGTATGTATATATATATATATATATATATATATATATATATATATATATATATATATATATATATATATATATATATATACACACAAAGATAGGTCGGCAGTCTACAACGCCAAAGGAGGCATAGGGGTGTGGTTAGGCTCTATCTTTTTTTTTTTACTACGGTAATGAAGGTAACATTTGTTTAAATATACGGAAGAAAGAAAGAAAAACACGCGCCCAGAGTGGGGACCGAACCCACGCCTTTCGATTAGATCTCGAATGCCTTACCAACTCGGCAATCTGGGCGACTGTGTTCTCCTTCACTTTCTGGGCTATTTTATATTTACTAGAAGTGTATCTGAAGCTTGAGGGTGGTGGCCAGCGCCACTCTGACTACACAGGGAGAAGGGGACCTTCTTTTCAACCCCAGGGGCGTGACACGAACGTCTACAGCCTGTCATGAGCGGGTTACTGGCGGGAAGCCCTCTTGTGCTACCTAGGCCGAGTTGGTAAGGCATTCGAGATCTAATCGAAAGGCGTGGGTTCGGTCCCCACTCTGGGCGCGTGTTTTTCTTTCTTTCTTCCGTATATTTAAACAAATGTTACCTTCATTACCGTAGTATAAAAAAAAGAGAGCCTAACCACACCCCTATGCCTCCTTTGGCGTTGTAGACTGCCGACCTATCTTTGTGTATTTCCTCGACGAGCCCCTCATTTCCTTACTATATATATATATATATATATATATATATATATATATTGTAACAGAGATAGTGGCCGTTAGCAGGCGTCCCAGTGTGGCCAAAGGGGTGTGTGCTCAACTGAGACCGAGGCTGACTGTCGGGTGGCGTCAATCCCCCAACTGGGTCTATGTGCAAGGCTCAGTCATCGGAGCAGCCCCATCGAGAACGATCTTGCTGAGAGACCTGCGCGTGGGCTCCCGAGCTAGCTTGGCCTCTGGTACGATCAGCCCCCGTTACCACGCTCTAGCCGTTTGCTAATAAACCCCATGTGCCTCAATCCCCCAACTACCATACCCCAACTGTAACTGTTATGTTCACGCCCCCATCCAACAAAAGGGCATATTAATCTAGGAAGAGGGCAAGGAAAGAACTTCCCCCGCCCCCTACTCGAATGCGAAAGGGCAATGCCCCCAGCGCATTACGGAAGTGCATTTAGTATGCACTAGACCTTGTTTGTTTGCGCTTGCTTTGCGCTCAAGTGGAAGAGCTCCTGTCGAATATGTGTGAATCAATTAAAAAAACGCTAAAAGGAAGCAAAACCAAACTACAGCAACAAGAACACCGCGAGCCTAGAGACGGCGGAAAGAGACTTGACGATCAGGGCAAGCGCTCGTATCGCACTTCGTGCACTCTGTGCCTGCATGGCTTGAAAATGGTAGCTGATCCAAGCTCGCTTATGGTTAAATTCCCAGCTGCAGGCCCTCTGGGTCGCGCCCAGCAGTCCCGTTTCAAAACTATACAATCGATGAAGCCATTCGTCACAATGAGCTGCTGATATTTTTCTAAACACAGATACGGCGATTGTTGTAGTTTTCAAAGTGGCGCCATCGGAATGTTCACGGTAGGGTGTAAGGGAAGGAACGGCTGGAAACGCCGATTGGTCAACAGAAATCATCGCTCATGTTCACAGCGTCATCCGATGGCCGCGCGCCCAGCATCTCACGCGGCGCATGCGTTCGGCGCACCCAACGAGGCTGAAAAACTTTTGCCCACGTGTTTGTGCAGACCGCATGGTCCCCGTGCCAATACAGCGACGCTAAAAAAGGGCGATCGTCGGAAATAAGAAACGATTCGGCGAAATCGAAGTGCTGCGAAGTATAGCGTCTTGAGGACGTATTACTCACGGCTTACGTTCATTGCCCGACGAGAATCGGGCGGATGCCTGCCGTCCTTGGAATTCCCGTCGCGTCAGACTTCCCGGTATTTTCTTTCACGTCGCGCACTCTGAATGGGGGAAAAGGAAGCAGAAAGCGCCTCGAGCCCTACTATCGGTGTCGCGTTCGCAGTTGTACGCACGAGATCGACTATTGACGCTCGAACCGCACGTGCCTCGGTTTCGCGCCACCCTCTGGGCTACGCCTGTGTCCCGCAACGGTCACCGTGCCGTTCGGAATTACCCCAGGTTACCCCGCACGGACTTACTACCATTTGTGTAAAGAACTACTGCCCGCTGAACTCGCAGCTTAAAAAAAAATTAAAAATCTGGGGTTTTACGCGCCGAGGCTACAACTGGGCTGTGACGCGCGCCGTAGTGCACGGAGGGTTCCGGATGAATTTCGGCCATCTGTCACAGCTACGACTACAGCACGAAACGTGCGAAACGACGACTTTGGCGAAAGCGAAAATCGCGTACTCCCGACGTGTTCGATACCGTCGAAAGTTCAGAGGTCCCAATAATGCCACCACTACTGCCGGGATCGAGCCCGCGTCCTCGCTCTCAACAGCACATCTCAGTACCTGAGCCATTGCCCCGACCGGAAAAGCAAACAAACAAACAAAAAAAACCCTGGCACACACATTTTTTTACTGCTCCAGTAGTGTCATATCACAAAAAAGAGAAAAAAAAAATTGACGCCATGATGCTAATAGTTTTAAGCCTCGGCAAAAGTGGACATCTGAAGATAATAATAATAATAATAATAATAATAATAATAATTTATTAGCATACATAGAGCATAGAGAGCGCACTGAGGGGAGAGCAGATCTCGAGCTCCCGAAGGGAGTGGATTGGATTCAATTCGCCAACGCAAACCGCACCACAGAACAGGACCGCACTGCTAGCGCAAACCACCCTTCAACAAATTTCTTAGAGCTGGCAAATTCATAATGCGGGAGCATTACTCGGCTCAGTGCGGCATCCCAGATCTGGGACGCCAAAAACTGTGGCCAGAGGCTTTCATCGAAATTCCCATCAGCGGCGACGGACTAACGACATACTCCCCTAAGTGGATTTGCCATTGACGATGACAGCAGCGCCATAAGGGCCTCACGGCCGATTCAACAGTTAGCCGTAACCATGGGCGTCGGCGGCAGAGGGGTGCAAAAGGGGCACTTGTCCCCAAGCCACCACAGAACAATTGCCCGGCCCCCTCGCCCTCTCCCTTTTTCCCCTCAATACAATGGGTTTACCCCCCTCAAGACAAAATCCTGCCGACGCCCGTGGCCCTAACATTACGTTTTGAGGTCCGACGTCGTTAACCGGATCTCCACCTCGACACACCATACTCAGGTACAACTTTACTAGTACACTCACTTTACCGACAGCATAAGTTGATTGATTGATTGTAGGGTTTAATGCGCCTACGCAGCGCAGGCGATGAGGCGCGCCGTAGTGCAGAGCTCCGGATTAATTTTGACCACCTGGGGATCTTTAACGTGCGCCGAAATCTCGTACACACGGGCGTTTTTGCTTTTCGCCTGCATCAGAAAAGCGGCCGCTGCGGCCAGGAATTGAACCCGCGACCTCGTGTTCAGCAGCACAACGCCTTAGCCCCTGAGCCACCGCGGCGGGTGACAGCATAAGTTGCCTCTGCGCTTCATCACCCCAGCCGGATGTTCCTCAGCGCGGCGCAAAGAGAGCCTTACTGCAAATGTTTTGAACGTGACCCGAGTCGTTATCGTTGTTTTTCGCACTTATTGTGCTTGTAAATTACTACGGCGACGACAGAAGCCTAGGCGAGAAAAAGCAAACGCTGTCGTGTAATAAGCGCAATCTCCTTTTAAAGCGCGCGCGTTGACCTCATGAGTCCGTCGCTTCAGCGGAGTGATACATGATGTTCTTAACTTGTACCCGGGTAAACTGTGGCGAATTAGCTAAAGTTAAGCCCAACCTTTGGACGTTAGGCCTAACGTCACTTTTGAGGTGAATTACTGCTGGTACCCACTGGAAATGCCCGTACGCGTCGTAAGACTTCAAAGCGAATAGTTCACCTATATATGCTCCGGACCATACGCGGCAGCTGAAGTGAACCTACCAAAATAACACATATAACTGCGGTGGTGTACAGACATCACTTTCTGTGCACGCTGCTACCATCACTGCCGCTAAAAAGTGCATGCTCGAGCACACACCACGCAATCAATGATCCTATCGTTTGGAACGCAAGCATACAGAGAACCACATTTGGAGTGAACCACAAAAAATCTGTGCCCGCACTCGGAACCCTGAGTAGAGAGAGTTGCTTTATTGGAGGAGAAAGGAAAGCCGACTCAGCAGATAACTGCCTCTCGGGTAGAGGTCACTTCAATGAAGACTGAGTCTAGGAGGAGGATGGACAGAAAAAAAGACATAGAAAGGGATAGATGATGGTTTACAAGCCGCGCAGCCTGGACAGCACTGGCAGCATCATAGCTGGTCTGACAGTCCCATGTCCTTTTAAAAGTACAGCAGGGCACGGAACGCTTTTTGGCGATTTAAAGGGCAACATTCCGGGAACAACAGGTTAGAGGAGGTTGAGCCTGCGAATGTTGCCGACGTTTGCACGGTGCATGCGCGAGTGCATTGGCGGATCCAGAGGGGGGATCCGGATGTCCTGACCCCTCCCTGAATTTTTTAAATTTATATCCCCGAGATGACCCCTCAGGTCGTACAAAAGGTCTAGTTGATGATTCTTTTCTAATTCTTGAATTTTTGCTTCTCCGAAATGTAGGTGAATAAACAAGGCCACTCCTCCTCTTCCTCATCATCACTGATAGAAGATGACACCCCTCTCAGAAAAAACCTGGATCCGCCCCTGCGCGAGTGTCTTCGTTGCAGGACAGTGTGGGCAAGCGGGTGAACTTGCGATGCCAAGCCTGACACTTCTTTCTGCGCAGCGGTGACAGCCGATTCGCAGACGAAGTAGGAGAGCGCGGTCAGCTCGGGTCAGTCTCCTCGAAGGAAGCGGGTGAGGTGGCTTGCCGGATGCAACTCGGGGATCAGCGCGCATGGCTTAGAGGTCCTATCGGATAAGGTACCGCGCGACGTCCAAGGGCCTGATTACCCCACTCATAGAAATAGATGAATGATGCGCTTCTTTTGCCAGGCGTAGGGGTGAGACAGCTGAATCTGACTTGGGACCAGTTTTTGGAGCAGAAGAACCTTGATTTGGAGCAGAAGAACGACATTTATTATGTCACCTTAGGAGCCTAAAAACTAAAATTTTCGGCAACTCACGGGAGACAAGTGCAGTTTTTAATCGGTTTTGAATATACAGAACACTGAAACAGCCTTTCAATAAAGTTTTTTCTACCAGAGTATCACAAGGTACGAATTGCACTAACTTTTTAGATACCATTTTTAAATGTATAGGCTCTATGCATAGATAGCGTGGAGGGCCGTTGAGAATATCGAATAGAAAAACTAAGCAATGGTAAGGCATTTTTATTATCATGTAAATGCCGAAATTGCTATTTTTGTAATCCCAGACTCGGCTTTACGCACAAGTGTAGAGCCACGGCAAAAGTTGCGCAAAGCGAGGTGACAGTCATCGCACCCCACCAGCCTTCCTATTTCAATCCCCAGGGTGCACGTTCCATACGATCGTAATTTGAGTAACGTTGGTATGTTTAGCCGCCTCCCTCTTGGCATTAAATTTCATTTCAGATAAATGAACCACTATTACTAGCGTGAAATAACAGCCTGTCCCGCTATCGGGCACAGCGCCTGCGCCGCTACTTCTGCATCGTCGATCGCCCCATTCCCGCCGCTCCCAAGCTCGCTGTGAAAGGCAGCTCAGCGTTTCCGAAATTTCACTTCAAGCAATGACAAGCATGCACCGGCCTCACACTCAAGGCCGAAACACGGCGAATTCGCGAGCACCACGTTGTTTTTGATTAACTCCCGTCTTTCGAGTCCCGCAACTTCCCGCAACAGATGAAACGAGTAAATGCAAACCGAGGCACCCCAATAACTAAACCATGGTAGAAATCGGCGAAGAGCACACTGCCTGAACCACAAGCAATATCTGCTTCGCTCGGCCGCCCCGCTGTCACATCTTCACCACACCAAGATGGCGGCGCCGAGTGATGTCGTTCCGGAGATACGGCACTCCAAATATTGCCGTTTTTTCATCAACTTGCAAAAGTTGTTTGACGCCTCAGTACACGTATTTCTTCTACAGGACTTTGGAATGGTTTTCGGTGGGAAAACTTTAAAAACTCACAGAATATAACATGTGTAACACGACATTGTGACTTTCGAAAAAACTATCTCGAGGAAAATTTTATGCAGTTTCTTTATTGATTCATCAATCAATTAATCTTTTAAAAACAGCATCACCTTGGGGGTGCTGGAAAATTATGCCGTCAGTAAGCATTTTTCCTCGCTGAAACTGACGGCAGCGTTAAAATACTAGGCTCTCAGACTGTTTTGGAGCAGTTTGGCGCAATTTTTGCTATTTTCAAGCTTTAGAGCAGCCTGGCGCAGGAAAACAAATCTGTATCAAATCTGCGCATTATGCGCAGCTGTCTCACCCCTGCAGGCGATCATCCTCATTTCCCTTCATGGCTACGTAAGCAGGTAGCCACTGCAGATGGACGCTAATAAGGCCTTTCGTGCCGAGACTGTGCAGTTTGCTGGCGACACTGTGTACAGCCAGGCAGCTGCGGTGGGCCCTACCAACGAGTAAGGCGGGGACACAATATTCCGAAACACGCGAGCGCGTGCCGAGAACTGCCGCTGCGCACTCATGGAGGCACGGCGCCTGCTCCAACGCAGCTTGCATATGCGCGTTCTTATTGTTTTACTTGTTATGAATGCGAATTTTCTCGCCCACGGCAGCCGCGCTCCGATAGTAACGTGCCACGGGGCAATGCCTTAGTGGGATACTCTGCCCTCCCAGTACAGATCAGAGGCCTTGTGTGCGTGCCGATTGCGCCGGCTTTTGATCATGTGTTCCCTGCGTGTTGATCTATCGTTACCCGGAACGGTTTCTTCGGTGCTTGCTGTTATTCACTCAACTTTATCGAAACGATTCTGAGGAACGATTAGTCAGAACATGAAGAACGAATGCGCAAACCCCAGTGAATTGGCCCGTCTGGCCGTAGACTTATACCCCTGTCACACGGCAGATCTAATGACATTTACAGCAAATGTCATTCGCCCTAAATGTCATTAGTTCGGCGCTACACGAGAATACCAAATGACATTTGAGGCGAATGACATTTAGCGGCTAACTGAGGTCCCGGACCTCAGTTAGGTCCCTGGGCCTTACGTTGACTGGCCGTCTGGCGCGCCCTGTCGGTCTCGACAGCAGGTGCCGTGCCTCCAGAGTGCACGGCGGCAATTTTCGGCAAGCGTCGCCCGGAATATTATGTCCCCGCCCATACAGGTGCAACAAAAAAGTAAACTGAGCACGGGATCGTGCACTTAGAATAATTTATGTTTTATATGGCTGCCAGCATAAATAGGGTATGTGCAGCCGGATTTTATTTTAGAACGACTTGCTGGCTAGGCAAATGTGGGAGAAATCCCGTCAAAATCTACAACGCGTGCTCCGTCTACTTTTTGTTTCACCTGTACGTGCCCACAGAGTAGAATTTCCCACAGTGGAGGGGGAGATTACGTGGTTCCCGCAGCCAAACCGCTGTTCATTTTTTCATTTTAATGCGAGGCTGTTTACTTCCAGCTCCGCTTGCTTTCCAAGGGGAGCATCCTAGCCGCAAAGTGTCCGCGAGCGGAACGTGCGCGCACGCAGAAATCCCGGCAGGGACAGAGGGCGAGGGGCGGGTAAGCAAAGCGCTGCGTTAGAGCGTGACGTTGCATTAGAGCCGCCAAGAGGGGAAGAAAGCTTGGTGCTGTAGCAGCAAGGGGCGCGACAGAGAATACGGCGTTGGCGCTACCCGAGGGGGAGTGCGGCAACGAACGCGACACAAACGCTCCCGCCACCAGTCACGTGAACACCTCCGTCCGGCAAGACGTTGTGCAAAGTAGGCGAAGTGCGGCTCACCATTTTTTTTTAGTGCAAAAGCACTTACTAGCCTACTTCGGCCGATCTTGCGGTAACTTGTTGCTTTGCGGGGGCCTCAATTCTGAAGTTTATTTTTTCGCACAAAAGGTTGATGCAAAGCCGAGGGTGTCGGCGACTCTAGCGTGCGATGGCCCAACAGGCATGACATTGCGCTTTGTGGTTAATAGGGCTGCGTGTTGGTTAAAATTTTAATCCGATTAATTGACAGGCTTTAATCTGTTAATTGATCGGCTGCATTGGTTTAAGAATAAAAATATTTTAATAATAATCATAAAAATATAGTAAAAAAAAAAACTGGTGAAGCTTGTATTAAGTCGTGCAACGCTTGAACCATAGCAAAGCTATGCGGTTTCTTTCTACGCGAGTGATGAAACTTTAATTGTTTACGTTTGTCACCGCTTTGCACTCTGCTAGTAGTAGTAACATCAAATGCATCGATATTGCTGTGTTCGTCATGCCAAGCATTACGTGTGCGGTAGTGCTTGATGGCAGCTGTGGTGGTGTTGGTTGCTAGGCAATTCGAGGCATTCCTTGGCGTTCTCGCCAGTTTTTAGGGTTGGGCTTGTGCTGTTGGAGTCTCATGTCATCATAGTATCATGCAGTCATGGTACTAAAACTCCGGGACAATTGTTTTTCAATGCCTTGCGCTAGAACGTTTCATCTGTGGGAAAAACTCGTACTAAAAGAACACACCAAAACACTCGTTTTCCAACGCCATGCACTAGAACGCTTCATGCTTCAAAGACAACAAACTTACAGCATAGCTGTATACCAAAACACCAAGGGGCCAAGGATACACTTATACACTGCATGCTTCACCCCTTCCCAGGTTTCACGTTAGTCGAAGTGGCCCGGGATTTTTATGAGGTTGAGGGAAAGCACCTAAGCACCCAGACTAGTTCGCAAAAGCTTGAGAGACGAATATGATTTGGGAGCATAGTGACATAATGAGATGACTGCTCCACAATGGGGGCAGTCAATGTTTTCTGTCATAGCAAGACTGAATTAGCAAGGTGCAATTATTGGGGAAGCTCTTAGCCAAGTTCCTCATGAATGCAGCAGAACGTTCTACACTGAAAAGGCTTGCTGATACAGCTGAGGTCCCTCAGCACAGGTTTTCGAAGTGGAAGCCTGGAGAGCAAGTATTGAATGAGCCGGTGAGAAGCCAGGCCAAGTGTCAGCGAACACGAGCGCATGTGTTGAAGAGAAATATTCTCAAGTAGGTTGAGGACATTCTGGCTGGTTTTCAGATGCTCACTTTGTGATGCAGAGTTTCTGAAGAAGCAATAAGTAGCCACAAGTGCCACCTCTACACCACTGCTCAACGCAGCTAGTGCATGCCCGAAAGGCATTGTGCACTTTGTGCAACGAACACTCCCCAATATCGAGAAGGGCAGGGCTGAAGTTTTTTCAGCTGTCTTTTTAGGCTCTTTATTACATACGGCCTGTCGCTGTAAAAACACAACAGCTTGTCTCTTGGAAGGTCTTTTACTGCTTCCTTCACAGCATTGAGGAGAACGTCTGCTCTTGCTGATCCCAGGTGGAATGATTGCAAATGTTCAACAGCTCTTTGTTGGCCAGAACATAATCTCACGAGCGTATCACGCTGTTGGCAGCACTGTGCCAGAATTGGTGCCTCGTCAATTTGGATTGTGAAAAAGACTCCGGGTGTATTCAACTCCTAGACTACAATGTCCTTGAAATAAAGGCCCCATCCGTCAGACACCATGTAAGAAACTTTCTGCTGCACTAGAAGTTCTTGGCAATCTGCGAGTCGGCGAGCATTAGTGGAAAAATAGCAGACGCTGCTTCACCTCACAAAAAATGGCAGTACTACATTCCATTTCATTTTCATTCCCGGGAGAAACCACCATTAATTACCCTGCGATTGTTCTGGAGCAGACATGGAGCAATTTTTCAAATTACCACGCTTTTGGAGCAGGATGACCCTCTTGGCGCGGCAGTTCCCCCACTGCTTTACCAATTATCAACGACAGCTCAAGGTGAACAGAAAAGCACAAGGGCGGATCGGTTAGCTCACTCGCAGCAAGCCGATTTCACAGGCGATTATGTTCGCACCGGGCGCGCTTCACCGATAGCAACATTTTAAACAAGGTGTTACTCCTCCTCCTCCACACGCAGAGAACGGGAGATTAGAAGGTCAGGCTAGTCGCTTAACCACCTGCAGTGCACCTTGTTCCTTTTGGTGCTTCTAATGAAGGGACTGGAGCTGCTACCTGCCAGGTATATTGCTCGCTGAAGCTCGGGCACTCACCATCGTAGGTTACTGGCTTCACCAATTGTGCACCAATGCTTTTCGAAAATGAAACTAAAAGCATGATGGCTGACTGAATAGTGAGGGAAGCAGCCTGCCTCGCAGTGTATAAAAGCTGTAGTCTGTGTTCTTAGATATGATGAACTCACGGAAAGCTTTGATTTAAGTTTATGCGCTCAACCACTTTGGAACTGTTTATTCGAGGAAAATATCTAGACGCTTCTCCAATGAGCTCTCCCTGTTCACCAATTTTGTGACGTCATAAACCGCAGTACCCAAAAGCGTACGCAAGTACGCAAGTACGAATGAACCTTTTGGTTCATTCCACAAATGAACATTTCACTTTGTTCAAAGGCGTAAAATAAACTATAGCTCGTGAAATGAATGTTTTGTTTAAATATATTTAAGCAAAAGGTTGGTCTGGTGCCATAAAAGCTTAATCATGACCTAGTTGTACCTTAACGTTTCACCCAGAGTTAGTTTAGTAGCTTGCTCCAATTAGCATATTCAGAAAAAGAGCAAAAATGGCTGCCATGTGTGCAAATTTTTGCAATGATGTGTGGGAAATCTGAATGTGATCTCATGTGTTTTAGCCTCAAAGACAATTAGCAGTGACAAATTTATGAATGTCAGATTACAACAATGTGAAAAGTTCATTTTCTCACTGTCAGAGAGGCATTGATTGTGCTGGTGAAAGACAAGAATAGAGCAAGACAAAAATACGTGGAACCCGTGAAAATGACTCGTTTATTACTCCTATGGTGCCTTAAATAAAGGAAGTAGGTCCCTTGGGTGGAAAAGGCACCTCATACAGACATTCAGAGCAATGCTGTGCCTAGCCTATGACGAGACACACCACACTCCATCACAGAAAGCAAATCAGTTGGTAACTAGCACAATTGGGGGCCAAGGCTAAACCTAGAAAGCGGCACAGGAGCACCCAAACAGAGTGTGGCTACCACGGTCGATGTGGTCACCTCATAACTGCCTTTCATGAACTGTGCGAGCTACACCAAATTCTTGCAACTGAAGTTGCTACCTGTCCTGTGAACAACCATTTGCATTTTTGGTGCGCCCTAAAACGCAGCTGGATAAAAATGACCAGACTTTTGACATGTTCTCCAAAAGTGAAAACGCAGTGCACACTTCGTTCGACAAGCAGCACGCACACCTGGAAACGCTCGTGACCTGAAGAGCTTGTCCTGGCTCATCAACCACGTGTGGACAGTAAGGGATGGGGATGAGCAGGCCAGTGTTCTGGGCAAAAGTTCCAACCACTGTGATGCACCCGTCAGGCGTCTGAGCTGTCCTTGGCCACCACTCTTCTCGGGAGCACCTAGAACAAATGCCAAGCAACATTTCTCAATGTCTACTTTCGCGGGGGGAAAAAACACTATAGTAACAGGGTTGACAGGGTACGAGCCAGTTGGATTTTGTCTTCTCACCATGAGCACTCGTCAGTGCTGTCCATTTTGTTTATGATTCACTAAGGCAAAGCAACTCAAGGAGACCGCACAACCTCATATGCCATATGGGGAGAACAGTGCCCGTACATGCACAGCAAATAAGCACTAGTTTGGAAGCCAGCCGGCCCCACACCTCAATTTTGGCCTGGAATCCTTGTGGCACACAATTGCAGGCATTACTCGCAGCACTAGTGGAAGGATAACGTATCAAAGCCCAAGCCAAATCACAGGGCACCGATCAAGCAAAGTGCCTGGCTTTCACCACGAGCCTTTGTTGGTGGCCCATTATGGCACATCGTGAATGCCTCAGAAGTGACCGCTATCGAAAGAACCAGATGATTTTGCCAGATTCCCCATTCATAGTAATAATGGCAACTCCTTCCACCAATACGGATGCACTGACCAAGCAGTGCCCACAATGGCAGAGCGCATATGCTGGTGTCAAATTTAAAATACGAAAAATTTCCTGTACAGTGTGCGAGGAGAACAAACCCCTTGCCACGCAGACTGCTCTACCCTGGGAGGGCAGATGACAAAGTACTATTGCGTTACATCTGGCACCTGCTGAACCCAACACCATGTGGTGCTGTCTGTATCATTGGTATCAGTTAAACATATTCTAATGATCCCAGTGTGACGTTTACTCATACTGTGCCAGTCTTGCTATAAATTCCTTGACTCCACCTTCAGCGACCTGCTGAATGCACAGGGACTGTTGAAATAAGCATGCATTCTACGCCTGCATGCTTGCAGCACAACTAAACAAGCAAAAAAGAGTGCTCATTACTTCCAATAATGAAAAGATTTAATTCATGCCTTAATTTCCTGTTACGGCCACTGTTGTCACTGACTGTGCCAAACTAGCCAGGCTGGGCCATAAAAGTAATGCACACGTCTCCACTTCACACTGACATGCCAAGAAGCCTAAATTTCAAAGAATAAAGAAATTGTGACCATGCCACTCCCTGATGTTTACGAATGAGTGGACAATGTGCAGGCAGCGTAATATTGTCACGGTGCTCTCGGAACCATGAAATGGAAAAAGGACATGCTCTCGGCCACTGGACCCTGACTGGTAGAAGCAAGGGAGAAGACGCTGGTTCCCTGCTGCTGTGACCACTAGTGCATTGTAAATATATCTATACGCTGTCTCTGCATCGCAACAATATTAACTTGCGCTTCTACAATATGCCTAGCGTGTGGCCCTGCGGTTAATTACAGTCAGCAATCACACGTAGTGCCCACTTTCCACCCAGAGCAGCCTGTCATTAGTTGCACACAGTTGAGGCTCTGCCAAGACAGGAGATCTGTGTGTATTTCTGTATCCAGAAACCTAATTTAGCTTTCCCCTTGTACAGTCGGCAAAACGCTTGTCTATAACGCTCGAGCGGTGTGCTACGGACTGCCCGGGAGACACCTAGTGATAACGCATAGTTTGAGGCCATTAGAATGTGAGCATGCGCGGCCTGTATCAGCGCGATGGCTGTGTTTCTCTCGCTGTGCCCGTAGCCTTAGATTCCGTACCTTCTTTGACCGTGATAAGCGCTGCATGCATGCGCTACCGTGCTGTGCAGGTTTTCAGTCTGCATTAGCTTTGGCGCACAGCTGTTCATTGCGTCATGGTTCAGTGCTACTACTCTTCACGAGTATCGCATGCACCACTATCCGGTTTCTGCTCTCTGATTCGTAGGCCACTACCGACGGGCTAACGCCACAATACTTTATGCACTGTGCAGGCCATCATGGACCAATATGTAGTCACTTTAGAACACTGGCGGCGATGCGTTTTTGGCGATTGTGGTTCATTTTCTTGCATACAGAAAAAACTCCTGTCTAAATTGCAAAGGGCGTCGTGAAACTTAAGCGTTGCACGTAGTTAAACGCAGCCAACGCTCTACTAACACTTGCTAATTTCCCTTTCTGTTTCCTGGCCCGACAGCGCTTCTCACGGTGAGAGAAGGTACACAAGCGAAGGCGACGGGCACAACGACAAGGGAAACAGCTATCGCGCTAATGCGTTTCGCACATGCTCACATTTTACCAGTCTCAAACCAGGCGTTATCACTAGATGTCTCCCACGCAGTCCAGAGCACGCCGCTCGAGCGTTACAGACAAGCGTTTTGCCGACTGTACTGTGGGTCACAAAAAGTAATGATCACGGGTTGATAAAGGCTCACACAAGCAGCAGGAAATACATGTAGGCTGGTGTCTTAGGATCACGAGGTCTCAAAAGCAGGGCCCATTTTCTGCCTTTCTTGAATTTATTTTCTCGATGCAAGCCTTTGTTAAGAACAAAATTGCCTCAGACTACTGACTGGCAGCGGTTTGCTATCGCAGAGGAGAAGACATGATAGCAAAACAGTGACATTGCTTGCACACCCAAACCTTTCAATAAGAAGTTTTATCCTGCAACCTACTGACATAGAGTAATTTTTTAAAGGAGCAACGAAGACAAAATACAAGTTTGGTTCATTTGGTCTCTTTTTTTTGCCTGCTCAGAGCAGCTCTGAGCAGCTCCAAGCAGCTCCGTATTTTATTTGCCCATAGAACATCTATGGCGGGAGCAGCTTGGGGCTGCTTGGAACTGCTCAGAGCTGCTCTGAGCAGGCAAAAAAAAGAGACCTACTGAAAAGACTTTTGTCCCAATAACAACGATACAAATTTTATCGCAAACATCACACAAATAACTGAGGTATTAGTGAAAACAGATGAGGCCATGGCAACTCCCCAGCCACTTTTCCAACGGTTTGTGCACAACGTCACAGATACTTGTTTGTGTGAAGCGGCTGCCGGCCTAAGCCACCACCAAAAAACAAGACTGGGTGATTGTAGTGGGGCCTTGGTTCTGTTTGATCATATCACTGGAGTGCTAACGTGCAGTTAACACACTGATAACTGTGTTTATAGTGATAGAAACAGAGCACAACTTCGACAATGACACAAGGAAGAACGGCAGAACAAGCGCTCACTCGCAAATAAAATTTATTTGAAACATCGCCTTATATAGACAGGTATTATCAGTGTGAGCATGCGCACTAGAATAAACTATGCAGAAATAAACAAAGGGATGATAGCCACAATCAAACTGAGGTTTTCAAAAATTCAAGCTCAGTGACACGCATCTTTTGCATGCCACTGAGTCTGAATTTCGAAGTTTTAAAATAAGTGCTTAGTAGTGACGCGAGTGCTTCACCCATATGACACTTCCTTGGCACCTCGGAGGGCTATTTTTACGATACGGCGAAAGGTGCTGCCACATGCTATCAACTCAAGAGCAGCATCTTTGCTCGCCTTGGTGCTAGCTGATGTCAGTAAGGATGGCTATTCACCTCGGCACAGAGGTGCCACAGCTATTGTAGGAGTGGACAGGCTCACCGTCACTGCAGCCCAGCTGTCCCAGCGGTGGTGGCCCCGAAGAACAGAATCCGTGGTGTTCTCGGGGGTGGTCGAATCAGCCGTCGAGCGGGCACCCCAGGTACACCATGGAGACCTCGGTGTTGCCGTAGACAGCCGAGATAGCCGGGTAGAGAACCTTGTCGGGCAGGCCCCGAAAGGCGACCCCGAGGAACTGGTAGTTGCGCTCAAAGGCCAGCGTGTTGTCCTCACAGTCGAGGATCACCCGTAGTCGCTCGCCCACCTGAGGAAGGACGGCACACTCTCACTCGGACTGCCACACCTGGGCTAGACCATGCCCAGGCCCAACAAGGACTTTAGGAAGACTGCCACTTGAGACGCACTGCAGATCCGGCTTATTCATTGATACTGCTGGCCTCTACTCAGGAGGCTATTTCAGTATTAGGGGTGGTACATAAAATATCCTGTGCCTGTCGTCAAGTTCATGAAACTATACAGAGGACAAAACAAGCAGAAACACAAGAATGAGTACACTGACATTTGGAAACTGACTGTGTGTTCTCTATCTGGTTTATTGTCCTGCCCTCATTCAGGCATCCCTGCTCACAGCTGTAGGACGTGTGTGTGGTCGCTCACCCTCGCACTACCACTGCACTCACCATTGTGGACACTCAAATCATGCATGTTGTGGGTCGCCACCACCACGACATTGGTGTTTCTTCTTGGTGTTCTTTCTTGTCGGACTAACCTTTATAATGATTCTTTCATTCCAAGAACAAGGGTTGACTGGAACCACCTTCCCGCCTCCACTGCTGCCATCTCAGAACATTCCCAATTCAAGACTGCCCTACAAAACCTCATTTGTTACCGTGTGCAGTAATACTATGTACTCCCGTTGTTCGATGTCATAGGTCTGTACCCCCCCCCCCCCCCTCCTTTCTGTAGTGCCTCTTGGCCCTGAAAGTATTGTAAATAAATAAATAAATAAATAAGAAGGGACCAATTGATAAGCGTCACCAAGATGCCCCACTGCGAAGAGCATGCTGCCCCCCAAAAATGAGAGGCCACGACGGCCGAGTAGCCAACACAGGAGAATGACACGTCAGGAGGGACCACGATTCCGCTGGATAACACGCCACATCCCCCCTGGAGGTCATGTCACCCACTCCTCACCGACGTTCGGTGCGGATTAAGTGAGGGCGTGCGTGCTCATGAATGCACCTACTAATTCCCTCCAATCAGCAATCAGCGCCGAATTAGATGCCATAAAAGTGACGGCCTTTTTTGGAAATGCGAGCAGCATACGGTGATGGGTGGTCGTCGACGATGAAGAGGACTTTACCGCGCCCGAAAGATGCTTCCACTTCGGAATTTTCTCACAGAGCGCGCAGAAGCAGCGGCACCAGCTTCCCTCATTACCTGGTACTTGGGCGCATTGTTGAGCAGCGGGTAGCTGCCCTGGCTGTCGCCGTTGTGCAGCAGGTGGTTGTCCACCAGGTTCCAGCCCCAGGAGTGCGCGTTCGAGCCGAGCAGCGCCACGTAGCCCGGACACTGGACGGGCGCGTCGCGCGTCGCGATGCCCACCACGGCGACCGTTCCCAGCGGGCCTTCCCACCACACTTCCCAGCAGTGGCGGCCCTCGGCGAAGCCGCGCTTGCCCTTGGCCGCATCCGTGCTCTGCGCTACCGGGTTCCGGTGCAGCGTGAACCCGTTCGGCTTGATGTAGATGTTCCGCGAGCACTCGTGCGGGTCCCAGGCGTAGTAGTAGGCCCGCAGCTTGCCTTTGAAGCTGGGCACGCTCCACAAAAGGTCCGACTTGAGCGCGGCGTCGGCCAGCTTGCGCGCGCACTGCTGACGCCACACATCGTTGTTTTCGTCGCTCAGTAGCACGTGCCAGTTTTTGCACACAAGAGCACAGTTGCGCGCCGAGTTGAGGTCCAAGTAACAGAAAATATGCTCCAGAACGTTGGGTGGTAAGTTCGGCCACTTGCCACCAGCCATGACGGCTTACTGCCGCCGCCAGCGCCCACTGTACCGTTCGTTATATCGACGGGGAGGCCTACACCTATCTTGATTTGTGACATTTGTGCTGTGGGAGATGTTTTGCTGTTAGTGCGAAGCATTACCAAAATTATATGCCTAAACTCACAAAATTTTTTAAAGAAAGAAACGAATAAAAACAATGCATCAAAACCTGCATGGCTTGGGCAAAAAGGAGTTTACGTCACACTGAGTGAGTTACACTGGTGTTGTCATTCTCGAACACACTTGAATTTTCCGTCAAAATAGCAAGAGTCCGTATAAGCGCGCCAAAATAGTCCATGATCCGTATCCCTCACCTACCAGCAGAGCAGCAAAGTATAAACTGTAGTAAATAAAAAAGGATACAGAAAGTACAAATCAATAACATTTGGCTGAGACCATGGAAGCAACTAAACGCGCGTTAGAGGAGCTGCTTTCGGTCCTGAAATGTCCGCAGTGGTAAGTCCACGATGACATTTGAGTTTTCCCGTTCTGACCCCACTGCGCGCGTCATGTTCGTGTTTCAGCGAGGGACTGCTGCGGGAGCCACATATCGTGGGACTGTGCGGCCACACAGTTTGCAAGTAAGCCAGAGCTTCCGATAACAGCGGTGGTGTGCCCTGAACGACGCGCGACTTTGCAATGCAGGTGCTGCCTCAGTCGTAGAGACGCGTGCGGCGTCTGCGGCTCGCCAACCACGCAGCGAGAGCTCAAGCCCGACCCCCAAATAAGCGGTGTACTTGCTTGTGCCACAAAACTCGGGCAGCTGCTTTCAGCCCCTACGCTCCCAGACGGTAAGAGAGTACTAATGCATTCACTTTTTCCACACTGATTCGCTGAGCGATAAAGTGATTTCAAGAATATTGCGTAACCACAACCTGACTCCCTGCCAACATGTCAAGAAACAAAGCACGACAACAAGTGCTAAACATTGCTGTGGCCGGCGTTCAAATTGACGAAGAAAGCTTTAATTGGTTGGGTTGGCGATAGTGCTCTCAACTCCCATTGGTTGCGACATGTTCCATAGGGCGTGCATCAAAAATATTGCCCACAGTCTGAGTTGACCTTCAGTTTCTGAGTAGACAGTGTAGCAGCAGCGTAGACAGTGACGATTGTACATATGTAGCTGAACTTAACCCGATGTCAAAGTTGTAGTGTTCACATCGTCAGAAGGCGAACGTAGCCAAAAGAAACGCTTTTGCATTCTCGTGTCATAGAATCTGCTGATGCAAAATTGTTGAAAAATCTCTAGAAAGGCTAGGCGAGTCGTGTTCCCACAACAGCGATTTTTAGCACAGTTTCCAATAGCGCTAATACATCTTCTGGTATTTCCTTCTGAAACGAGCAGTGCAAGCCTGAATTACGGCACAACATTTGAAGTCATTCGATGTAAAATGCGGCTTACTTTTGACGCCACCTGTATACTTTTCGGCAGCTTAGCTAACTTTAGCGCATGTTTATCACCATAAAGGTCAGGGCTGATCATAGATTGTTATCTTCATTTTTCCCATAGCTAAAGCATTCGTGTCAAAAATGTCAATATCTCACTTTGCTGCAGGGACAGCACCCACAGGGGATGATTTGCAAGATGCTGCTAAATCACATGTTGGTAAGACAATAAAAAGACTTGTTTTTCATTCCGTTATTATGCAGTCACCATGGTAGGGATGGCAAGTTCTGTGCCAGGCAGCGGTGATGTCTCTTTGTGCATCAGCGTACACAGCAGTCAGTCATAATCGCTGCAGTGCACACATGGTGAGTGTCACTCAATGCGAGCCAAAATAATTGGTCAAAGTTATCAGCAGAGGAATGTGGGGTGGAATGTCAAATAAAAACTTTGCATGCCACCCTGTTCCTTGATGTGCATGGCAAAACAGCAAGTACCTAGGCAGAAGGCTGCCTGTGATAGGAAACGTCTACAGGGCCAGCAGGGACAGCAGCAAGAATATATAGGAGGAGAAACTGGCGCGGGCGAGCAAACAGATAATGTATTACGAAAACCAATGCGGACTGCGAAGCTTCGTAGCTGCAACGGTGAATGAGAGGGTACCGGCATCTGACGGACAAAATGATAGCGGCTGCAATTCATTCTGGGGCTGTGCAGTGAAATGCCGATTGTGGCCAAGCCATGCAGTTTCTTCTCAAACGACAGATGCCACTACCTTAATCTTGGCCAAGGCCTTGTGATGTTATCTGGCTGCCCAAGAAAGTGCCGTTTCCCCTTCTGTCCTGCTCTTGCTACAGGGCAGGCGACAGCTGCATGTGTAAGTGTGTGTGGGTTGACTCAGTTGAGCTTGTGAGCAACAAATGAGCCATCAGGAGACTGTGGATTGTCCGCAGCTTGTTCAGCATCATGAGTAGGCTTCCTGCTATGCATGCGTTGATGCACTTTTCATGGCCCTTATTATCACTCATGCTGCACTGAAAACGTTCATTGGTCACACAAGTCAGAACGGTAGAGAAAATGCAACTGCACGCCAGATGAAATAGTGCCGGAAGTGGCAGCGAGTCTTGCTGCGGCTACCCTACACTTGTTAAGGTACAGACCAAATGGGGCAAGTCTTTGTAGTGCTGCCTGTTTTTCTTGGGCTGATGCACTGTCTCAAGCTACAGCTGCTAACATGCCTCAGTGCAACCGGCTACTTGAGCAGGTGTAACGTCATTATTGCAAGTCCTTGTTTTGTGTTCACAGTGCTGCCAGCTGAAGCCAGTGAGCCGACATCGGAGCAAGTGCACAGCATAGATGCCAAGGAAGTCCAGGGTAAGTTGGCCTCGCAGTGCGCACTGCTGCGGCTGCGTTTTGGATAACCATACCTGCAAGTGACCGTAACCAGCACACTTGGAAACAGCACGTGCTGCCAGAATGTGAAACCTCTGTATGGGCATCTCCCTTCTGCACCTCCCTGCTTTGTTCTCCTGAGCATTCACGTTTTCTTTTCAATGCAAGTTTTAGGGGTGAAGCGGTTTAGAGGCTCGGGTTGTCTGCGTCTCCTGTCGTCGTCGTGTCATATCAACACGGTAAATCGAGTTGTCAAACAATGGTAAAAAAAAAGTGTATAATGGATAAAACTGGTTCAAAATAAACTAACATGATTTAAACTAATTTGAAATACAGGAATAATTGGGATTTAATTGCATTGGTAACAAATTTGTTAAATTACGTCTCAAAATTGGTTTCAAACACCAGGTTTTCTCCTGTAAAGCATACTTCTTAGCATGCTGCGGCATATGACACGACGACAACTTACGCCCAGTCTGTCTCGTTTAATTGCTTAGATCAGGTTCATCGCAAGAGAGGGCGCCACCGCCTCAGCAAGTGCACGATTGCTCCTCCCACTGGCCCTTCTCTGGCACCCAATCAGCATGCGCCGTGTGGCAAGAGAGAAACTTGCAATTTTTGAATACACTTATACAATGCATGGTTCGCCGCTCCCCAGGTTTCACGTTGGTGGAGATGGCCTGGGATTTTTTTTTTTTTTTTTCATTAGAATTCTTGTTAAACAATTAAGAGAAACTGCAGAAGTGACGTAACGATGAAACAATTACCATCGACTGAAATTTTGCGACTTTGCTACTATGGAAGACTTGTGCTGCCTTTTAAAAATCATTTTCGTGACATCGTACTGAACCCTTTGTTACTGTGAGTATATAATGCGATATCCCTCTCCGTTGGCATCCAAGGTGCCTATAAGCAAGCTGGTGGTGTACCTAGAACGCAGTCATTTGTGTATTGAGACCATGAACTGATGCTAACCAGTTTTGCGCCAAACTGGTGTAAGATTGATTAACACATATGTATATCAGAATGCACATTTGATACCTTGTGGCAAAAATCAACAGAGAATGTACATCTCAACAAAAGCTGAATGCCCCAGATTCAGATTAAACATAATGGTAGTGGGGTCTGACAGCTTTCGTATTGTTACAATATTTGCTGTAATCACCAGACCCCTGTGGGCGAGTATGGTCTTCATGACTGGCCAAAGGTAGCTTAAAACGCATCTACTTTTAGAGTGCAGCACTTTGGCGGCCGCTACTGTGGTTTGACGGCGGCGACGAAACCGAGCAGTCAAAGACAGAAAGAAAATGGTGGAGGAAAGTGTGGCGAAAGTGTGAGGGGGAGGCAGTGAGACATGCTTCTCATTACGTGGCTCATCTGAACCACGTGACACTTGCATGGGAGGTTCAAACACGATTTACAACAACATGCTCGGTGGCAGTGGCACGTTGCGAGATAACGGCTAAGTAGCGCGCGCTGCCATGTGCTCGCTAATCACGCGATCACTTCCAGAGACGCAGCAACTATGCTCCTTGACCGAAAAGATTGCAGTTCACGCTGCGCACAAATTTTGCATTGGGGACTATAGTAAACGATCAGCCATTTTTTAAATCACCAATGCTGTTACTAATCGCACACACAAAACAAAGCTAGTCATTGTCTTTGATGCTGGAGTATTCAAAGATTAATGTGAAAAATGCTCATGTGCAACACGTGTTTACTATTTTAGTTATAGCTGCCGCAATGCATGCATTCACCTACCAAACGGTTTTGATGTTTCGGTTAATTGCACCCTTTATTCCTAGTTCAGGCTTCATGCAAATACCACTCACCCCTGCACTTCACCTTCATTACTAAAAAAAATTAAAAGTGCAAAAAGCCAGAGTTTTGCCAGGATGCAGTCTCTTCCTTAAAAACTGGCTCATGTCCAAGGACGTCGTATAGTAAACACTATCGTGTCCTTATCATTACAGTTTCTTTTCAGTGTCAAGTCTTATCACTCCCAAAAACACATTGGTGCATACTCACGCGGCTGGCATTTTTTTCAACTTTGGCACTAAGCATATCTACAATGAAGTCCTGCCTCAAGGAGCGTGGATTCGTTTTGCATAAAAAGTACACACCCAAAAGAAGCCTCAAAAGAAGCAACCGTGGCATAGATGAATTTCACTAGTATCGTGGCAGATTTTAAGATTGTTGTTCACTGCACCGAAGAGCATGCTAAGAAACATAAAGCCTAAAGTAATGCCATTCACTTATGTTGCAAGTCGGAAAGGCACCTGACAAGCATGTATAAACGAATGTGTATTTCATTTCATTTCATTTATTTCGCCCTTAAGGGCCCGAAGGCATTACATAAGGGGGGACAAGTGACAAGATAGGGTACAATGTTGAACGGAAAAATGCAAATGAATAAATAAAAGCAAATAAGTTTACACAGGAGACAGGACTCAGAAATCACATGAACGAACTAGAACAAAATAAAGAAGAATAAACGATGTTTTACATATGTTAAACAATTGCAGAGCAAAACAAAGTACAATTCTAAAACGATTAGCGATAAACACGGAGTAGTTGAAATTATCAGGAGAGATGCTTGAAAAAATGTTGGTTCATCTTTGCACGGAACGTTTCCCTGACGGCGCATGATGCGGAGTCATCCGGTAAGGCATTCCAGAGGGCTATTGCATTAGGATAAAATGAGGTGATAAATGCTGCCGTCTGGCCATTTATACGTGCAATAGGTTTGCTGTGATTTATGCACGATGAAGTTCTGTGTGCAGATTGGAGCAATTGATGTCTTGAGCGTGGATGATAGTAGAAGCGGTGAAGAAGGCATAGACGGGTGATCAAGCGGCGGGATTCAAGAGTTGGGAGGGAAAGAGAGTGTTTGAGCTCGGTAACGCTGGTTTTGTGTGAGTATAGCGAAGATATGAAGCGAGCTGCACAATTTTGGATGGACTCTAATTTAGTTATCAGGTAGGCTTGTGAAGGATTCCAGATTGCTGAAGCATATTCAAGTTTAGGTCGGACGAAGGTGATGAAAGCTAGTTTTTTTATGTCGGGGGATGTGCACTTGAGGTTGCGTCGGAGGTAGCCGAGTGTACGGGAGGTAGCCGAGTATACACAAAATATTCCTATCGGGGTGTTGCGTGATCTGAAAGTGATACCTTTTACTCTTGTGCTCTGACTGTTAAGAACTGGTTGTTGCACCACTGTCACATGTACAAGGGCTTAATTCTGCATGAGCCACAGTTAGGTAAAAACACCTGCCTATACTGCTGCCCGTAATGAGAGCAACCTGTGATGTGTGTTTTCATGTAGAACTCGAGGAGGCGTGCCGCAGCAGCACATCCACGGCCTCGCCCAGAGTCTCCAAGAAGGCCTCCGAAAGGCGCAACCGCCGGGGTGAGACCCCCTTGCAGGTGGCAGCCATTAAGGTGTGTTGTGCTTTCGCTCATTCTCAGCTCCCCCCCCCCCCACACGCACGCATGCAGTGTAGGCCAACTCTGAATTGCTTTCTAGCATCTACGAAAAAAAAAAAAAGATGAAACTTGCAAATTACATTGCTACTCGAAAGTTGCTTTCACCTTAATCCAGAAATGTTGCTGTAAGAAACATGTGACTGTATCTGCATGCATTTAATTGCATTGTGAATTAAACCGCTAGCTTTCATCTTTAATTTTCACCGTATCTGTTAGGTTTATAGCAGATATATGTCTGAAGAAAGAGAAAAATGCATCTGCATACAGTACGGCTACACACTTGGCTCATAAAACCCACAATTTTAGCGCTATCCATAGGGTGATAACCTCGCTGTGCTCCTCACCGTGCTGGAATTGTAGCTTCTTTTCTTTCTGTGAGGTGCAGAAGACTATGCGGTAATATTATTGGAAGGTGCCTGCACTTCAGCTGCATACTTTAGCAATCTCATAAAGCTACAATCCCAGGAAGTGCCAGGCCGGACGCACACACTACGGGAATCCTTGGGTGATGCCAACCATGCACCAAATGCAGTTGCTGCAGCACAAGCCTGCCGTCTGTGCAGGGTGACGCAGCGCGGGTGCAGCAGCTGCTCAGTGCCGGTGCCAGCCCAAACGTTCGCGACAATGCCGGCTGGACACCACTGGTGAGCGTTTCCCCATGCTGCTGTGCAACCCCAGTCTACACCTTCTCACTCTCTCCCCCTCTGCCTCCTTTTCCCCCGTTTCAAAACATGCTCCCGACAGATAGGGGTGGAGGAGACATTTTACCACCTTGTAGTGCCAGAGAAGAATGTCACAGTTGATGTGAACAACAGCAGCGACACTAACTTTGTGCTTGCTCTGAGATGGCAGTGTCTTATCTACCAGTGCACTGTGTGTCGATTGCATGGCTTGCAGCACGAGGCCTCAAGCCAGGGAGCCCTGGAGGTGGTGCGTCTGCTGCTGGGGGCCGGCGCGTGCGTCAATGCGAGCGGACCCGATGGCGTCACTCCCCTGCACGATGCCGTGCTCAGCAATGTGCCTGACGTTGTGCTGCTGCTAAGAAGTGCGGGGGCCAGTGTAGATGCCAGGTGCGCTGGTCCTGCTGTTGTGGTGCTCACTTGGACAGTCCAAAGAAGAGTTCAGTCGCAGCATTCGTCTGACGGCATCGTGTGTGGCGTGCGATTGCCTCATTGCACAGGAATTGTATTTGGGCTGTTTGGCTAGCAGTGAGTCAAAAACATCGCGGTGCATGTGGACAGCTCTGAGACAAAAAGGTGATGAGTATCAATGGTTTGCGCTGTGTCCATTTTGGTTATTCTGTACCGTAAGTTCCCGTTTTGACACATTTGTTTGGCTCCTGTTTACAGTATAAGGTTGAACCAGCCAAGCTTGAAGCAAAACTTACTCTAGAGAAGCAGTAATCACAATGGGCCGTATTTCAGTCAAGTACATGCAAATTAAAATTACCCCAGGTAATTCGGTGAATTTAATCATTTTTTCTCCACATCAGTGCAACAAATTTAGCATTGGGCAAGTCACTTAGAGGGGGCTGCACATTTAGGGTTCAGTATCTCAGACAGTTTAAATTTGTGGTCATCAAAAAGAAAATGGGCAGTGCAGCAACTTGTGACCATTGTTTTTGAGTTGTGCTGCATTGTGCCAGTTTGTCATTGTGCCCAAGTTCCTTTGCGCCTGGTATTTATTAGTATATATGGCACATTTATTAGCAATATTGTTAGATACATTAGCACTTGATAACTCCGCTATAGTATATCATCTGGTCTTCGCTGCGTGCACCAGTGTGCCTCTCTTGTTTCTTGCAGGACAAATGATGGCCGAACTCCCAGCTCGCTGGCTCAGACCGAGCTCATGAGGGCAGCCCTTAGGTCTCCGCCTGCACCAGCACACCAGGCACCACCTGCTCCCCAGGTCAGCAGTCATGGTGGCTCAGAAACACTCCTTGCGTACAGCCGGTCACAGGAGCTGATCGAGGAAGCTAAATCTAATACTATTAAAGATGTCAAGCATGTGGTGGTCCATGCCAGCTGTCAACGATAATTAACCCTTTGAGGGTTGAATTTTTTTGAAAAAAACTTTCCCTAGTGGCCAAATTAGTTTATTGCGAATTTGGAATGTACAAAATGTCTAAAGTCAGGATTAAATGGTAAAAAATTATCAGGAACAGTATTTTGGGGTCAGCATCACTTCGAACTGAAAAATGTTCAATAGTATTTCAGAGTGTGGTATTCCTTGAAACACTGGTCTACGCACAGTGGCTTATCGCAGTCTGCACGCATAAAGCGCATGTCTGAAAATGAGCTGTCTTCTGAAGAAAGACTGTCTTCCGATTCAGACTCGGTGAAAGGAGCAAATTCAGAGTCAGAAGAGTCATTGCGGTCGGTGTCATCAGAGCGGGCAGTTCGTTGGGCCATATCGCCGCTTTGCCGTGCATCTGAAGAACTCGAAGGCAACCCAGTAAACGAGGAGAGGGAGAATAACTCATGCGCGCCGGTGATAAACAAGCTAATAGCAGCGCCAATATAGATAGAAATCAACTTCCGCCGCCCCCGCAACGGAGTCTCCGATTAGGTTACTTCAGTTCCAAGCAAGGAGGGCAAGAATACCTAGTGAGCATGGGTAATAAACAAGATAAGAGCAGCGCCAATATAAATCGAAATCAACTTCCGCCGCCCCTGATAGCGAGCGCCGATCAAGTTTCGCGCGCCTCCTATGCGATCACGTGGCGGAACTGAAACCACGAAACGCGTTGACACGTACAGACGCCGTAACGCGCCGAAGCCAGAGAGTTCTGTTTTTCACCGCAAGAAGGTAGCACAATCAAATTTCAAACACTTCTTGTAAGTCCCAGGAGGTGGCAGCACCTCCCAGGGAGCATGCATCGTTAATATGGCGCGAAATTTCAAACGGATGTTCGAAATCGTACCCGTACGGCAAAGACCTTGCGGGACGGAAAACCGCCGCAGTACATGTACGGCAAAAACCCTCAAAGGGTTAAGTGCATCGAAGATCGTTCGGGAGAACAAACTTGCACTTGGGAGGCTCTTCTTGGCACCGGTTACACCCGTGGCTGGCAAAAAGGTCATGGCCGTGCTTTGCGAGTGCACACCCAGATTAACTGGTGGGCACTGTGCTTCCCCAGCTCAGTAATGAAATTTGCCTTGCCTTTTGGCCAGTTGCCATGCTGCTATGGGCACATGCATACAATGGGGCCCAACTGAGTACAGCTGCTTGTGTCTAGTCAAGCTGAAAGCAGGAAAGGCTGCTTTTGTGAACTGCACTACTGCACTTTAAAGGAGCCATGAAGAGAAAACAAGTTTGGTTCATTCAAAAGGTTGCCTCGTTAGAATCATACTGACACCACCTTTAACGTAAACTTCGTTCAAATAAGCTAGTACATAATTAGGAAAAACGGGAATGGCCATGCGACCCACTAGCTCATTTCCCGCAACAGAACCTATGATGTCATACCAGACAGCTCTGCGATTGGTGGAGGGTGGCAAAAGCAAACGAAAATTAGGCAGAGCTTATAAGTTCGCCGAACAAGCTATTTGCGCTTAAATTTAGGACACATTCTTTTTAAAGCCCTAAGAATGGTGGGACAAACAGTGGAAGTTACGAAAGCACACGTAAACATAGAAGTACCGATGCGTATACTGCTGTTGGTACTGCGTGCACTATGCTTGGTTTAGCTGCACAGCACTACGGGGCTTGGGGTTGTCTCAGACGACACTGGCCGATTGACGCAAGCAACGGTGTCTTACGTGACCCCATTTGTCGAGCGAGCACTGTTTCAGGGAACGAATATTTTCTCACAGAACAAAAACAAGCCAGGTTTAAATGCGGGCAAAAACAAACCAAACGCTTGCCGCGGTATGGTGGCGCCATCTAGGTTCCCTAACGGTAAACAAGGCCCTGTGATGTCATTGCAGACCACGAAAACGCAAGATTTAGCGGGAAGATCAAAATTTTAACTTAAATTAATTTCTCAGTGAATAAAGCATCGTTTGCATTCGGACAAGTGCTGGGGGCACTATAAAACACGAAATCTTTCGAATAACCCAAACTTGTGTTTTGTCTTCATTGATCCTTTAAGAAGACTATTCAACGCAGAAATTTGGGCTAGTTGGTGATACGACTTCGACATGGTAAAAAGCGCACTAGACGGGGACAGAAGAAAAGACAGTGACACAGGATGAGCGCTAAACATCAACTGCACATGTTGATGTTTATGCTTAGCGCTCGTCCCGTGTCACTGTCTTTTCTTCTGACCCCGTCTAGTGCGTGCGCTTTTTACCATGTCGAACTCCTTTAGGAGATAACGGCCCCCTGTGCTACAACATGAACGAGGGGGTTTGGAAAGCATATCTTGGCATCTACTCGATGGCTTTCAGTCCTCTGTGCTAATAGGTCGTGCTCCTTCACGACAGCCCCTGCCGAAGGCTTCTCCCGAAAGCAGCCCCGTGCTGCTAGCATCAGGACTGGACGAGGCCCAATGCCAGGAGCTGGCCCAGTGTGCACGACTGCTGGGAGGCAGCTGCGCCACATCGTTTTCCACGCAGGGTGAGCTGCACCCACATAGGTGTCCTCCCCTAAGATGCCAGTCTTCTGGCTTGAGATAAGCGGGTCGAAATCCAGTGAATTGATTGGTGCCTGTGGTGGCACGGTAGAAGAAGCTGAGTGACCCTTGGTCTTCGGCCTTTGCAGTGACCCACCTGGTGGTAAGCTGCGACAAAAAGGGCAACTGCTCCCAGCGGACATTGAAGGTGCTAAGCGCCATGGTGTCTGGGACCTGGATTGTCAACTTCTCGTGTGAGTTTGCAGGGCAACATCCTCTCCCACCCTTCTTTCCCGATTGCATTCTAAATTACAGCCACCGCTATCAGGTTTTTATGTAAAAGAATGTGGTGCTCATAACTACCCAACATTCAGAGCACAGTCTCATATCAAAGACAGGTGAGCTGAGTTAGTTGATTGATTGTAGGGTTTAACACGCTGACGCAGCGCAGGCGATGAGGCGCGCCGTATTGGAGGGCTCCAGGTTAATTTTGACCACCGGGGTATCTTTAAAGTGCGCCGAAGTCTCGAACACACGGGCGTTTTTGCTTTTCGCCTAGCGAGCTGATGTAGTTGGTCAGGAAGCCATATTGAACCAGGTTTACGTGGTGTAACTGAAATTAATCTGCAACATGCAAATCGTGCACTTTTCTATTGCACTGTGCTGTGCAAAAGTCAAGCACAGGCTGCTTGTTCAGGGATTTCCATCAAATCAGCACTGTGCAGGTGCAGTTAGTATGTGGCTCCCAACTGCATTTTGCTGTCTGGAGTGACAGCAAAATGCAGTTGGGAACTGTCTCTGTCTCTGCTGTCTCTGCATTACACAACACTATTATAGGCTGAAGGTCTGGCACCCAGCCTCTCCGAGTGCTTCATGTTTACAAGCCTGGCTGGTCAGTGCAAAAGTGTTCGCCAATCGTTTATGATGCAGTGTGACCTTGTGGTCAGGTCGTTAGCAAGCCTTGAATAGTTCAGGATGTGGAAACATTCTTTCTATATAGCTTGAAAAACAGTGGCTAGGAGCTGTGAATGCTCATTTATCATGACTTGAATGCTTAGAATTGTATTTTTTCTTCTAATGCTGGGAAGGGTGTGCTTGGCAAGGAACTGGACGTACTCATATGCTATGGTGTCTGTGCATCTAACTGAAGGAAGGGCGTGATCGTGTTATTCCGTTCCTTGCATTGGTGAGGAGTAAGACCCATGGTTAGTAGTTGTGAAGAGTCAAGACACTATGGTGCCTCTGTGAGCAGTGGGGTGAAATGTCTTGCAAGAAGGTGAATAACGATCTCCGATCTCGCATTAATGAACAGCTCCCTAATCAAAAGACTTCCAGCATTTTGTATTGGGGACATGAAGGCTACCAACATTTCTTTTTTGTAAGATTTAAAAAAGCAAATAGTTCTATTTACTGCACGAGAACTCGTTATAGATAGTGTAACCATAGCACAGCTTCATTGATATATATTCTAAACATTCTTTGGTCTCCCTCAAAACAGACTGGCCACATCATGTTAGAGCAGCAGCCGAGACATCTCAGGAGCAGTAGAACAGGTTCTATTCTGTTTGTTCTTTATTGACTTGAGATGTTCTCGGCCCATTTGTTCCACCACTGTATTCCACACGTCTGTTCTGCATATTTTTCGCCTTGAAGAAGTCTCTCTCTCCTCCCCACCTCTCCCGCTGCTGCAGGGGTGCAGGAGTGCCTGCAGAAAGGTGTACGTGTCGACGAGGCCCCGCACGAAGCCCAGGGTGTGCGGCAGCACCCAAACAGCGGGGCTCCCAGTCGCGCGCGCCACAGCGGGGGCGGCACCCTCTTTGCGCCCTGCAGTGTGGTGCTGCAGGGGCCCTTCTCCCGGGGCCCGTCGCGCGACGAGCTGGCTGCGCTGCTCACTCTGGGTGGGGCGCGGCTGCTCAGCCGGGTGCCACCTGCGACCACCGGTGACGTCCAGCCGACGGTGCTGGTGGTGACTGACCAGGACCACCCGTCTTCCGGGGGCCGTGCCGCCCTCTACGTCGAGCCTTCCTGGGTGCTGGACTGCATTTCGCGCTTTGAGCTCTCCCTGCCAGTAGCCTAGCTTGTGCTCAATTCACCACCATGTGCCACATAGCGGGCCAGTGAGGAAGCCACCTGAAGCAGAGTTACTTGAGGCGGATTTTTTGAGGCGGAGTTTTGCAACTGTCTACATCGAAGAGCTCTGACCTGAAGAGCACACCTGCTCACGGGAACTGGGCAGAAGTGCAGTCTTCCGGAGTGTGCTGCTGCAACAGACTGCATCAGCTACTTAACGAGGCCATTTCTCTCCTCACCAACAACTGCCCCTTGTTTTTTTTTTCCCTACTAAAGAAAAGATGATAAATGCAAAAGTCACAGACGTGCGACTGTCTTGTGACATGAAACTGTAACTGTCGTGTCCTGTGCAGCAGATTTGAAAGCACAGTGCTGAACGAAGGGCAACATTACGTTCAAAGCAGCACGAAATCACTATCCGGCAGTCGTACACGTCGCCCTTTGGGTCATGATATACTGTTTGAGTGCGGTGCAGACATTTTCTCCGTGAAAAATTCACACCATTTGGAAGCATCCATGCTATGGCTACAAAGTTTCCCGTCAAAGGCAGTAAGAAAGCACTGGAGAACAGGAACTTTGCTGCAACTTGGTGAACATCACCAAGACGGGAAATGTAATTTTTGCAGTTTCCGATAGGTGGCACAGCTCTAACCGCTCCACCTGCGTGAACCCTTGTGAGTGTTCTTGTGAATGTCACAGGCGCTCCACACACTTTCCACATTTTGTTGTCGGAATAGACGTGCAGCTTTAGCCCTCCACCCCGATGCAGGGAGCTATTATCAAGTGCCCAAAAAGTTCCAGATAAACATGGCCATAATCATGCGACTCTCTGTCACGAATGCCTCTGTCTTTACTTGCAGACTTATATTTTCTTGATTCTTGCTTTCACATTGAAATAAAGTTTTACCAGAGGTTTTGTACTTTACTTAGAGATTAACAAAGGATTAGTGAAAACACATTTGCTCCATGTGGGAAAAAAACAGCTGCTGTAAAAAATTTGAATTTAATATTTCACCCCTAAAGGGGGTGGGCGATGTTTCGGGGGAAGGCGTTCTCTCGGAACTTAATGGTAGTGGCTCGTAAACTGCATGCAGGGAAAAATTTAAGATTCTGTGCGAGTTGTATGCGATAGGCGAACGTGTCTCTTTTTTTTTACACTGAAGACATCCATATGAATGGGCCATGAGTGTCTGACAGCAGCTGTCATTGTTACGATGGCCGATTCCTTTGAGTGGGCATGCGAGAGTTGTGGGTATGTTGATACCTCGGCCAAAGGACCTTTTGGCACCACAAGGCACGATGCCGAATTTTTGCAGAATGAGCCATGTAAAGCTATCACTTTAAAAAAGGATTGGCTGGTTACAAAGCAGCTTGTAAATTTGGTGAGTGAGTCACTATCAATTCTCTTTTGCGTTTTGTACGCACAGTCACATTGCCTATCACACTCAAAATTTACGGTCAATGCGAGGTTTTAAATGCAGAGCATTTCTTTAACTCACGATGTCACCCGGCGTTGTCGGCGTGCCTCGGCGTCCGCAACAGCCGTTCCAGGTGCGCCTTCTCCCCCACTCCTCCTCTCCCGCATCACGCTACCCTCCTCGCTCTCAACAACAGGTCCGCACCCCTCCCCCTACACTATATATAAAAAAATACTTACCGGCGCCTGGTTTCGATCCCACGACCCTGCGGGCGAAACGCAAGGTACATGGTGCTCTACCCACTGCGCCACAAAGCCGACACAGAATGGAAGGCTACGAACGCGCCTTATATCCTTGACTCATTCAAACTACGTCAAGAAGCTGCTGATACAACGCATTCACTACCTGTGGGCAGAACGCGAGGTACATGGTGCTCTTCCCACTGCGCCACAAAACCGACACAGAATCAAAGGCTAGGAACGCGCCTTATATCCTTGACTCGTTCAAACTACGTCAAGAAGCTGCTGATACAACGCATTCACTACCACCAACTCCCCAAACACTAAACGTTAACGCAATACACCCACCCCTATGCGACGCATTTACTCGAGTCCCCCTCGCGGGGAGATGGGCCCTTTAAATTTTTTAACTAACGTGCATATAAGTGCTACAGTTGGGGCTGCTCCACATATTTTGCCTGGTGGCAAGACAAATGTTTTGCTTACTTTGCTATGACATTTGGTTTCAAGGAAGTCGCACGTTCATTCACTGCCAGTGACCAGCCACGATAAGCCACCTTTCTAGGACTAACAATTTTCGAGAGCAACCAGACTCGAGACCAACTGTACAACCTGAAATTATGGCATGTGTCCAGTGAAAAATTGCACAAAAATCAGTTCACAGTGAAAAACCGAGCTAGTGTCGTCCACTTCCCCTTCTAAAGTATTTGTGTCTTGCGCAGTTTTTCGCCATCAACCTGAAAATGTTAGCACCTTCTAATGCGCCATGTACCAGCACACTGGGTGTATACCCTGTTCTTCACGAGAGTGCTGCTTCCTGCAGCACTTTTGCTGCCAACAGTACTGCTCATTGTTACGTCAATTTATTTCCCACCTGCATGAGTTTCTTTGGCACCTTTCATGAATGTAGAGGCATGGCTGACATCACGGGCCTTTTTCCCGGCATCAAGAACATTGTCGGAACTGTTGCACAAGCCAACGACCAATTTCACTGGGCTGGAAAATGCCACCCCAATGTCGCAGCGACCGGTAAACCATTTTTAAGCATGTGCAAGAACTTGCGCACGCAAGGCAGCACTTTATCATCCAGCTCTTCATCATCTATCCCACAACCATTATGTGCATAGGAAACGAGTAACAGCAGCTCCCACTGAAGCCCTTTCTCTACTTCACAAGACCAAAATGGTTAAATTTGACATTCACCTAAAATGCAGCTGTTCAGCTACAATAGAAAGCTTTCTCAGGAATTTTGCAGTTGGAGAAAAAGTTGCGCTGGTTCAGGATTCAAACCTGGGACCACCGCCTGTCTAGGGAAGTCACTACCTGGTAAACTGTGCTACCCACGAGGAGGCTAGCCGTCTGTTGCGAGAGCAGATTGATCAACAAGTGAGTCTTCAGTCTTCAACTGCAAAGTTTCCAAGAAAGCTGTATAGCTTCCCTTTGTGGCCGCACAGCTGCACTTCACGTGGAATTCAAATTTTCCCTTGCAGAAACTTAATCCACCTTGGAGATTTCCCCTAAACTGGTCGATTAATGCTTGTGTGCGAGGCAATAAATTACGCCCATCCTCCCGCGAGGGAACCCTAGTGTGATGCGACGCATAAGGGGGTTCAATTGGCATTTCCATTGGGTTGATTCTCTAAATCGGGTGAAACGTGTTGTGAACGCGTATGATGCATTCCATCACATGCAGGTGTTCTCATACGCGGGAAGATGGGCGTAATTTCACTTTTCATGAAGGGACTGTCGCTTCCATCACGTCTTCATCGGAAGAATCAAGTCAAGCACGCAGTCGTCAAGCAAAGTGACGCGAAGTCGAACGAGAGCGAGCGCTGACTGAACCGCCGCAGCGCGATACCCGCCTTATACATGTATTCACAGCGCCTCAAGGAGAGGAGACAACGGAGGAGAGTCGCGCATGCGCACGCTTGTGCGACGGGAGCAGAGCGAAACGAGTGAAGCGCGCACACACAGCTGTTGTTTATGATAATGAGGCGGAGTGAGAGCGTTGCGCGCACAGCTGTCGGAGAGAAGACGGGAGGAGAGTCGCGCATGCGCAGCTGGCGTGCGGACGCCGGACAAAGCCGACGCAGGAGGGACATGCCTGCCACTTCCGGTACGCAGCTAGCACCATCTATCGATTTGCTTCGAGCACTTTTTATATTGTCTTATTTTTCCAATAAAGGAAATCGTAGAAATAAAATAAATGCGTAACTGCTTGGGCTTGAACCCAGAATCTGAGCGTTAGAAGCTGCGATGATAGGTACTTGCTAGGTCACAGCGGCAAAACAGCAAACTCGTTTTAGCAGTTGATCAAGAAGATTGTGGCAGTGTTCAAAGCAACCACTAGATGGCGCTAGGTGCAACAGGAAGTGCCTGTACTGCTCAGCCCTGGAAAAGAAAAGTCGCGACGTGCAGTAGACACATACAAAAGTGATATTTTGACATCACATCTGACAACGTGAGTTCAGCAAATCACATGTTTATTCTTGAAGTTTCTGCAGAGCACACAATAGAAAAGCACTGATTAAGCATTCATACAGGATAGGTGACCACATCAGCAACTCGAAAATCAATAAAGTTGTAATTTGGGCAAGTTGGTAATTAATGTATTTTGAAAGGTTTAAAAGCACTGAGGAAAAACATGAAACAAAAACATGGAGAAGCACCGTGTCTCTCTCCATGGCCTTGTCCATTTTTTTTCCATAGCACTTTTAAATCTTTGAGAATCACACTTGGTTCACCTCCATGTGAAAAGCCTGATGGGAATCAAGAGTTGAAGTGCAGATAAAGCAATAATGCCTGCCATGCTTTTTCATGAAATAAAAAAAAAATGCAAAAATTCGTGACTTCACTGCATTGTGTTGTGCTTCACTGCGTAAAAGGATGGCTAACCTGCCATAAAGTACATCGAGGACTGTTGGCCTTGAATCTTAACCTTGGCTATAATGAAATAGTAAAAAATTATTTTTTCCTTACTTTTATCATTTATTTCCTTACTTTTTCCTTTATCGTGTCTAAATTACAATGTTCCAAGAAGAACTTAACAAATTCTTGTTTTTTGCTCACATTTCACGAAAATGGTGACTATCTAAACTCGATGCACCAAAAAGATGAATCTCAGCTGCACTCTTTCGTACACTTGTAAGTATAGTAACATAGTATAAACCTGCTTTCATGAAAATGTTTGCTTGCATCTGAAAAGGATTTTTGCTCACACGATGCATAATAAATAGAATGGACGAGTTAATGCTACAGACAGGCATTCATGCAATGGCAAGCAAGGAAGAAGTTGAACAAAGGGTATCAAACATTAACAATGACACAAAGGAAACTAGAAAAACAACCATCTCTTATGCAACTACCTACCCTAAGGGCATCTTCACAGCAATGCTAATGTCTCACTACATTTTGCATATAAGCAATAAATTTCTCAACCTCCTCAACAATGTTTTGCAACCATGCCTGCCATTTGGGGTGCTTGCTCTTTGACATTGAGCATTAATAAAGTTCACCACTTTCCCAAATTTCCACTTGCAAAATTTCAAGTTGTTTAACCCTTCCGAAAAATGTTACCTCTAATGAGGATCCTTCATTGTGCAGCATCCCAGACCAGCACCGAGTGGACGTCAGCATCCATGCATGGAGATCACATGGCAGGTTTATTTACACACGACACGACAGAATGTGCCTTCGTCAAAGACAAGTTCCTATGACAGTTACAGGCTACAGAGCCGGCAACGTGGCAACACATGTGCTTCAAACATTGACTAGGCTGTTTTCTTTATGGCAAAGTCTGCAAATTCATAATGCTCGATGGTCTTCTCGTTGCTGAAGTGGCAGCCGTCGATCGTCGACTGTGGGCTGCCAATGTTTGCGAGCCACTCCTTCCTTTGAAATGAAACAGAAAAATGCGACAAATCGTTACTTTATTATAAGGCATGTTTCAAAGCCTCAATAGCACTTGCCAGGTACCGCATGCTTGGTGTCTTACAAAATGGTTTCATTGATATGTAACTACCCAAGTTCATAGCCTTTACAACAGCGTTTACAATGCGTTTCCAACACGTTCCCTCCTTTGCTTGTCCTGTTGTAAACAGTTCTCAAGTTGTTTTTTTTTTTTTCTTTTTTTTTTTTTTTTTTTTTTTTTAAGATTTGGCTGCATTTGCTAATCAGGTTCAGGCAGTGCCCTTGTCGAGTTCCAGTTTGCGAGGGCAGCTTGAAACACCGGCACGTTTCTCTTTGATTCGCCACAGGTGCACTGACTGCAGAAAAGTTCATAATTTTCGGGCATTTCCGAAAAACGAGGTTCAGATGACAGTCATGGTTTTCAACCATTTTAAAAAAAGGAGGCCTAGATAAAACTGCAGGTTCTGCACGGAGGAAGCACTTGCGCTGAACTGGTTTAGGAAGTGCAAACCAGATCTTGAAGTCCACCTACTGTTTGAATGAACAGGCATTTTTATTGTTACCACTGCACCCCTTGAACTGGTTCAGGCTGTGTTGAAATCGCAGCAATGTCAGAACATGTACGTGCCTTGCACTCTTCCACCCCACCCCTCCCTCCCCAAAAAAGGAGGTGTAGATGCAAACGAAAAGTTTAGGCATGGATGTACTGAACAACTGTGTACAGGTTCAGAAAGCACAGGCTGATCTCAATAGTGCCGTAGTTCGCTTGCAAGTGATCACCTGCTCTGAACAGTGAAGAACACAGCACCTGCACATTTTTTAGGGGAAGTCCTTTGTCATGAAGACAGAGTACAAGTTTGTTTTATTCCAAACATTTGAAGTTTTATAGCGCCCCCAGCGTTTGTCAGGCAACAAACGATAATTTATTTGCTTAAAAATTAAACAATTTAAGCTGAAATTTCAATTCTCCCACAGCACCGTGTGTTTTGTGATGTCAATACCTAAGGGTAGGTAAGTTAGTATATTGACTTAGGCAGCCGTGATAGGAAAAGATGGCTTTCATGCCATCTTTCATACCCCTTCTTAGATGGCGTGACGATAATGCTCAAAAACAGCTGTTTGCACCTGCTGTGTTTTTACCAGATTTTTACCCGGCTTATTTTTGCTACAGTTGACAGTAATCATTTTGTTGAACATTGAGTATGCTCAACAAACAGGGTCACAAAGTGGCAATGCCACTTATGCCAGTTGGCCATTGTCATGTCAGACAAGCCCAAAGCATCCGACGGCTGTGCATGTTAGCCGGCCCAGTGCGTGCCGTATGCACTGGTGCTTCTATGTTTACGTGTTCCTAGCTTCCATTGTTTACCCCATCATTCTTAGTGGTATAAAAAGAATGTGCACTAAATTTAAGCGCGAATAGCTCATTCTGCAAGCTTCTAATCTGTTGAATTTGCGTTGGATTTTGTCGGTCTAAGCCAATCGCAACAAGCTGCACATAATATATCATAGCTCCAGTGTGAAAAGTAGCTAGGGTGTCGCATGCCTATTCTGTACGTTTTTCTCATTATAAAGCTTATTTGAGTGAAGCTTGCATTAAAACAGGTGTTGGTGTTATTCTAACGAGGCAATCTCCGAATTAACCAAACCTGCATTTTGTCTGCATGGTTCCTGGGGGGGACACACTCCTCTTAAAACAGCTCCTTTAAATTTTGAAGTAAACTCTGTGAAACTTGCCAGTCTTCCTACTTTTTCTCCACTGATTTTAATTTTGCCATTATTTTTTGAGTCAGTCAATTAATTTCCAAGATAATTAGAGATAGTCATTTTTGAAGACCAATAGACAAAACAATTCTAGTCATAAAACTGTAATCTTTGTATTTTCCGATATTATGAACCCTGGTGAGTGCAATAAGCGATCGTTTTTTTGATGCACCGCTTGGAACTAATTTTACAGCTCATTAAACTCTGGTGGCATCAGTCGCAAGAAACCATTTTGAATGCCGATTTCAATTTTATTGTACGGTTTAACATGCTGACACAACGCAGGCGATGAGGTGCGCCATAGTAGAGGGCTCCGGATTAATTTCGGCCACCTAGGGATCTTTAACGTGCGCCAAAATCTTATACACATGGGCGTTTTGGCGTTTTTGGTTTTCGCCTCCATCAGAAAAGCGACCGCGGTGGCTGGGAATCGAACCCGTGTTCTTGTGCTCAGCAGCACAACGCCTTAGCCACTGAGCCACCGCGACAGGTTTGAATGGCCATTTCAAACACCAAAGTTTAATGAGCTGTAAAATTAGTTCCAAGCAGTGCATCAAAAAATCCTATTCTCTTATTGCACTCACCAAGGTTCGTAATATAGGTGGTACTCATTGAAAAGTTTAGTCGTCAATTTCTTCGTTTGGCAACACTGAAATGGCCACGGACATGGCGCGGCTTGTGCCACTGCGGCCGCACGCCGAAGAAAAAATATAACACCGGCGTGCGTCGTCTGCTCCGTTTCAACCCGATTCTCAACGGTGGTGTCAACAGAGTTGTTATTAATCGCACTCACAGTGGGCTCGAGGCAATACTTTATGTTCAGCGGGCTAAATCTTGGAATGTCCAACCCATATCATGCACTTAGCACGGACAAGTACCGCCATCCTGCGGAGCCTGACGTAACCAGTGACGGCACACTCGCATGGTTGCTTGCATGCATGCTTCGCTATTGAATACAAGTTATTGGAAAATACAAAGATTACAGTTCTATGACTAACATTGTTTTGTCTATTGTTCCTCCAGAAATGACTAATTATCTCCTATTATCTTGGGAACTAATTGACCGACTAAAAAAATAACGGCACATTTGAAATCAGTGGAAAAAAGTAGCAAGACTGGTAAGTTTCACAGAGTTTACAAGTAAATTAAAAGAAATTGTTTTAAGGGCCATGTCCCCCCTTAAGTGCCCAAGTCAGCGAAAGAGCACTGTTGTGGTCCGGTAAAGAAAATGGCTGCTGCAGTAAATAGAATAAAAAACATGTGCGTTCTGATAGGATTTGAATCCTGGTCTGCGCAGTAGCAGTACAGTGCTCTATCAACTTATCTGCACATTGCCAGTGTAGAACAAAGGTTATTGTTGTTGTTCCTTTCTTCATGCCACATAGACACTTGGGGGATTGGCAAGGAATCGGGAGGTTTGATGTGCCTGCTTTGCAAAATTAGCAACGCTATCAATTCACACGCATGCACCCGCACGCTTGATTTTGCTCGCATTCTTGTGTCTACATGCCCAAGTGTGTGAAGAGGGTGGGGGCAAGCACTCACACAAGGGTGGGCTAGCACCTGTGCTGTCTCGCGCTTGACAAGACCGCATTGTTGAAATAGCCCAACCGTGCTACTAAAACAGTGCGATACTGCTCGACACTGTCATCTTAATACACATAAGTGTCGACTTTTTATCTTACAGCAGAATGACATCTTTAATGCCATTCTTCTTACTAAAAGCTTCTTACTAAAACACAGCAGCATCAAAGCATTGCTAGGCACACACAGCAGCCTAACAGGAAAGCCTTGTTAGCCTCTGGCTGAGGAGCTGATGAAGTTGCACGCATTATTATGCGGCGATGGTGCCTTTAGCTGCCAGGACACACAGAAAGTGCGTACACTAAATAAACGTTTGCGGCTAACGAAAAACTATGCCGGTTAATCACAAAGAGAGGAAAGAGAACTTCAGGTCTCGCTGGGGCCACTGGCGGCCAGCCGCACGCCCCCCTCAGCCGCCACGGCCTCCTGGTAACGGAATCACGTCAAGTGGCGGCACTGATTGGCTCCAGCCGGTAGGTGTGCGCCAAAATATCTGGCAGAGCCAGACCTAGAAGAACACGATGTGCCTCAACTTGCACCTCATCTCCAGCTGTCATGAGTCGGCGCACGGCATATGAGCGTGTGGAATTGAGTGCACAACCGCGTGTGTGGTTACCGCTTAAAGGCCCGTTCACACTTGCGACGAAAACGAGCGAAAGCGACGGAAATTCCGTCGCTTTGTCGCGCGACGACCGTTTTTGGCGAATGGTCGGGACCAATTTTTGTCGTCGCGCGACAAAGCGACAGAATTCTCGTCGCTTTCGTCGCAGTGTGAACGGGCCTTAACAGTTATGAAAGAAGGTGTGCCACGTGACACCAGAACGTGATGGCATGTCAGTAGAACAGGACCACACCAGCCGCACGGAACCCTGATTCTAGGGAAGGTGTGGCATGTGGCAGCCTGCTTGCTGACATAACTGGGGCCGTAAGACAAAGAAACCAAAGAAATGAATGAGTCTCATACAATGTGGTGTGGCAGAAAAGAAGGCAGATGAAGTAATTTGTGCCTAATGACAGAAAAATGAAAGTGATAAAATTAAGTGATGCGAATGCGATGTTGCAGCTGAGAAGCTAATTGTTAATAAGTGTCGACAGGCCTTCACCTTCAGTGCAGAACTGCCCCGAGGAATTTTTAACAACGAAGCTGCTCTTGGTCGAGGCATGGTAACAGGGGCGCAACGATGTGGAGAGGGCATAACAACGCGGGGGGAGAGCATGCGCCAAGCACAGGTGCGGCGTGTGGGGAGAGGGGGAAGGGGCGCCAAGCGCAGGTGGACAGCAGCACCATAAAAATACAGGAGGCGATGGCAGCACTTTGCTATTGTAAACTGCTTCGGGAAAGGTACCCAGATTTAAGGGGATTTGGCGATTTTCTTCCCTGTGCATTTAAGGACATATCTATTGGGCAAAAAAAAAAAAATCAATACATTTTGCTTTCCAAATGCCACGGGAAGTGGATGCTTACATAGTCTCCAGTCGGTCCGCACTACCTTGTATGACTCCCTCGACGGTTCCCCTGCTGGTGTTGCGAACCCATCCGCGCACTCCCAATTCGTCAGCTTTAGCCTTGGTGTACTTGCGATAAAGAGAGAATATCAGCACTTCCCTTCTCCACAGTGGCGGAATCACTTACTTTGCGGAAGAAAACACCTAGAAAGCAAGTGGCAAGGTAGCTAGATCAGTTGCCTTTCGTTCACCACAGCTTTCACGAGACGAACGTAGAAACGGTGTTCGCATCAACAGTGCACGCCAATGTGCCGACATACCTTGGACTGTGCCGGTGACTTCGAACTGTGCACTATGTAGCATTCTTCGTGTGTGTGTCACAGGTACTCTTGGCCCAGTAGAGTAAGATAAAACTGTAGTTACCAGCTTAAATGGCTGCAGGGTAAGACCAGCAAGACTCCCAAAACGAGGTTTCATGCATGGTTTCATGTATTCGGCGGTCACAGAAAACTGCACAGAGCACGACCTTGGCAACACCACGAATAGCGCACCACCCGCATCGTGAGGCACACTGGGTGCAAGAAAGTTCCGGCAGTACTTATCCAAGGAGACTTCGATTAATTATTTAAACATTTCTACACTTAACGGCAAGCTTTTTTACTCGAGGTTTAAGTTGTATTTGCATTCACCGTGGGCCAAACGTAACGTATTTGTCATACAGGCCAATAAATGGCCAATAACGAGCAGTTTTTCATAGCAAAAAAATTGGTTTATGGTCTCCTCGATTCGGCTACACTTTCTGCACTAGTTCACAAAAGTGCCGTGCAAGTGCAGCGCCAGTTCTTTCGCACGCTACACCTTGCACGAGATGAGAACTCGCACAGGGGCTAGTGCAGAAGTGTAGAAGAACTGGGGCGGTATTCTCGAGTTTTGTCCCTTTTGCGTCCCTTTCAAAAGTGTCCCTTTTGGCCAGCCCTGATTGGCTGAAAGCAAACAACCGGAAGTGACGTAACGCAAGCGCGGCAAACCTACTGCCAATCTTGCTCCATGCTGCCAACGTCCACTTCTTAACCGGAAGTACGTCACGATGAAAGGGACGCAAAAGGGACGTTTTCAAAAGAGACAGTTACGAGAATACCGCCCCTGGTGCAGCACGGCGTCAAATCGAGGGCCGAAGTGCAGGTGGCGCAAGCTGCACTGGTAAATCGAGTGCGCGAGTGCTGCACCGCCTGAACTGGTGCAGAAAGTGTAGCCAAATCGAGGAGACCATTAAATACCCCGCCTTACCACTGCACGAAGTAGCTTATTCTCCACTGGTGCTCCACTGGTGTGTTCTAGAGTTGTTCCAGCCATGAGTTCTAGCTAGAGGCACTAAAGATTTACATCACAGAGTGAAATTCGTTTGCGATAGGTTTTCTAATAGAAAGATGCTGAGATAAAGTAATATTTTGACTTGGCAAGTTTATTTAAAAAAAAATAAAACTAAACGTGCCGCCAGTGTCGCCTCTGACGGTTAAAAAATGGCTGCGTCTGCTGCAACCCGGGGCTTCCGAGCCGATTCCCCCCGAACTGGCTGCTGCGCCCCACGGAAGTGACGTACGTCAACAAAAAAATTGCGTAACTGCATTGCACTGCAATTATTTCATTAGTATTGCATATATTTTTGGCAGCGACACATTAATATTTTAATATCAAGATTTATTTTTAGCCTGAGTTTATTGTCTTTTAATATGACGTCACCTAGTCACCGTGACGTCACGGACATGCTTTGTAGATGTTTGCATTATATTTTTCTCTGCGAAACTCGAGTTTGTTATTGTTTTTGACACTCGCGTAGAAGAAGTTGTGTTAACAAAGCACTTTTTATAGATTTACAACGGGTTTTACGGATGACCTACGTACGAGCGGCATGGAGAAGAGGCCGAATTCGATCGAAGAGCGAATTTTGGCGTTTTGGCCCCGTACTGGCATCCGTACGGGTAGAGTTCACGTCTGTTCCGAGTTTGTTCCGTTGGCCTGTTTCATATATATTCCGTCTTCGCGCGGTGCCGAGGCAAGCAAGAATGTACAAGCGTTGGCGTTGTGTGGAGTCGCTCACGAGTGGTGCGGTGCTGCGCTGTGTTTTCGTTTCATGTGAGGTGTTAAGCTCCAAGCCTGTGTCTTCGCGCTTGTATCTTCTAATTCACAGTCGTCAAAGTCCGATGACTATTCGTGGCAGCAACGCGAAGTGCTGGTCAGCGCTTGCGCAGAGCGCAATGATTTCATATCAAATATGTACAGGTATCAGAATTGTTGCCCCAAAATGTGCAGCAAGGTACGAAGCACCGTGTTGCCTTCAAAACGTGACCGATGTGTGTGGTGCGTCGTAGTTTTCCAGAGGTTTATTGTTTGTGTGAAGCTGCTGGCGCCGCAGTCATCGATGCTATACCATCACAGTCATCGTTATACACGGTGTTGTGTCGGTATCACAACGCGAGGCAAATATTTTGATACTGCTCCGTACTCGACTTGCAAGTGTCCAGATTCGTGTCGCAGCAGGAGTGTATACGTGAATAATCTAGAGCCCCATCAGTTAGCAATGGTGCGTCGCAGTGACAGCGAGTTCTCGTTCGTGCGCATCAACTTGCCGTGATCCCTGTCGTTACAAGCGTGGAGTTACTATGGCATTTTCCGTGTGTGTTGTGTTCGTGTGCTCCAAAATTTACGATGTCGCCAAACGTATGTGATCTTGCCCATTTATGACAGGCTAGGTGATGCGTCAGTGGTTTCAGCAATAACAGGTGCTACGTACTGTGTTGAACTGTTTTATCTACATTCTAAGCATACCATCTAGATGACTCTGCGTAGTTGCTGTTTCTATTTGCTCTAACCTCATTTGCCTTGTTCATCTTTTTTGCATGGTATTTTTTATTTACGTGTGCATGCAGCATATCTGCACTAAATCAGCCTTACGCACTTACCTGTACATGCCATAACCCTCTTTGCAATCACGTGTGCATGTGCCCTGCAGTATTTCGTCAACTACTGTGCATTCTAGCAAAGATTGTTTACATGTTGTTCTGAACCATTGCTAATAGCCTGAATTTCCTTTAGTAGTATTACTAACATACCTCTTTCTTTCTCACCTGCTGGCTTCGTGTTGCTTTTCAAAGGAATTGATGATTTAACGCTGCGTCCAAAGATATGTTGGACAAACTTGCAAAAACGTAATACACGGGATATACCTGCTAACTTTCTCAATGGCACAAAGCACGTACACTGATCACACAGGCTAAAAGTATGTCTGACGTGCTCCACACTCTTCGTCTGCTCCTCAATGCAGTCATGCTTGATTTTTACCCAACCGGCAAAACCACTTCTGCTCACTGACGAGCCAGGGTCACCGTCACGCCCACTTCACAACATATGGTGAAAGCAGTCTGTTCTGATTTTTACCCAACAAACCAAAACACTTCCACTCACTGACTAGCCGTGAAGAGTCACTGTTAATAATTAATCATTACTAATCATTTCAGAAATACAGATGTAACGCTAGGGATGGTGAAGGCTGTGGTGGAAGTCCGGGGTGGGCAACTTTGACGACGCTTGTGGGTTTCAATGCACTTGGACTAAGAACGGCTCTCACGGGGTAGAAGCCCTAGCATCCTTCTGCTCGCAAATCCATAAAATATTTCTCTGTCTATTTGTTTAGTGCAATACATAGTTGACTCCATTGAAAAGCACCATCAGAGAAACATGAGAAAGCGTTGCTTTTGCCTCTGTGGAGTGAACCAAGGCGGACCCGCTAGGTATCTGCATCTAAGCATACACTGGGTGCTACTGCGCAGCCGACTGGTATCCGTTGGCAAACCTGCTTCCCACACAACAACGCAAACCTGTTGCATGCGGCCTGCGCGCATTTTGTTTGTCTGCGTGGAATGGAATGGCTGTGCCAGCAGGAAGCAGCAAGAAACAGTCGCCAGAAAAAATTTCCATCGGCAGACTTGCATACTTCGAATGGCAACTGGCAGGCTCCATGGTTCGACACAGTGGTAATTCCAGTGTGCCACCAATGCAACAAGTCTCTCCATAGTATCAGGAGATTCGAATATAGGTTAACAAGGGTGGTGTGACAACTGTCGCCGTGCTGAAAAATGCCACAACAGGGGCTGTACTGTGCACAGATTTTTGGTTGCCACTCCCATCCCACTGAATTGTGCCAGCTTCGAAGTTTACCCCGTACCATTTCAAGTTAACTAATGTTTGCTGGTGTTTGACAGATGCAAGCACCAGTAAAGTGTGTCTGTCGTCTTTAGCGCTAAAATCATGTTCTCAAGGGGAAACTGAGTTTAACGAGGTTGCGGGCCTGAAAGCTGGCAGTGCTCATGGGGGTCGTAGCAGAAAAGTTGCAGCATGGTGTTGTGCTGTTTTTGCTATGTTGATGTTATAAAGTGCATGTGGTATTTATATGGGTCATAGGTTTCAAACAAGGCACTAGTTGGAAGTCGTTGCTGTCTCCTCCCTTTGTTACACTTGGTAGTCGTGCTCTTTGTTTGCAAGAAATATTCGAAACTAGCTAGTGTAATTACAATTATACAACTAATTTTCTGGGAAGGAAATGCTGCCTTGTGCCTGCTAAAGGATATACCCTCTCTTGGCTACACCCATCGTAAGACAAGATAGCAACGCAATACTCTACAGAGCCCGTGCACAAGCTGCTGCCTTGCATTGGTCTGACCCACAAAATTGACAGGAACAGCTCCCCAGGACTGATCCCGAGCAAAGGTTCTGGCTCGCTCATGCCCCTCAACTTCACCGAAGTCAATGAAACCTTGCTACACAGGCTGCGGCTTGAAGTAGCATTGACCTGAAAGTATCTGCACACAATCGGACGCGAGGACAGCCCAGACTGCCTTCTGTGTAAGGCTGTACAGAGACAATTGATCATTTGCATAGTGTTTGACCAAGGTATACTAGTGGGTGATAAGACCTTGAAGCAGCCTTACTACGCTTGAATGCTTACCCTCTGTTTGAACGAAAGATTTTGGGCACGTGGGCTGACACGAAGAAGCAAGATCGAGCGGTCAAATCGCTGCTTGTCCTGTCTGGACTTTTGGGTATTGGTGGTGAAATTTCACAAACTGCGAAACTTTTTTTTATGGTCGGTAAATATGTTATGCGAATTATACAGTGATTAGTCTGTTTCTGCGCCCCATTGCATGTTATACATGCTTTAAGTGTACAAAGTTCATTGGTTGATTTCACTGTCATTTCTCATACCCTCAGTATTCAGTACCTTCCGTGCCCCAGCGGGATTTAAGTAGCAGGCCCAAGTTCAGTTTCTAATGCTGGCCTCTTCTCCTTTCAAAAATCTTTTACTCTCTCTACCTCTCTCTTGCCAGCATGCCAGGTGCTTGTAACAGTTTACTAGGATTCGCAACGGTCAACATACAATAAAAATTACTTATGACTACTATCATTGCTGAAGTTCACTGCACTCAGTGTACTAGGGTGTTTGGCGCACAATAGTAATTATGACTGCAGACAGCCTACAGACAACTTACAGTTCTTAAAGCCCACATTTAAATCTTGCCACGCACTCGTTCTTGCCTTCACTTCGATAAGGCTGTCACAAATTGGTTGATCAGCTGAACATGCTGGAAGGGATGTTTTTCTACACTCTGAATTAATGTTTGATCAACGTGCATACATTAAAGCATTTGGCGTGGTTCTTCCTTTTTATCTCTTGACACCCAGTGCAACCAATGGGCTGGTCAAAGCTGTGGCTTGTCATGTGTGTTTCCAGTACATAATGGTGCATTCTGCCTGTTGCCAAATCCAACTGCAAAAAAGTTGTTAAGCCCTAATGCAGTGCTGGCAATGGTCTTTTGTGGGCTATAAAATGAAAATGTACTGGTTGTCGATCAAATAAAGTGAGTCATTTTTAAATGTTTCTTCCCAATGCCTGATGTGTTTTCTTGGAGGTTGCGTGTTTGTTTAGTCCTTTTGGGAACAGAAGGGCATGTATGGCTCATGTGTTGGCCATGAGACTAATCAGCATTTGAAGGTTCGTGGGACAGGTACAACTTGTACAGCTGGTGAGCGAACGGATATAACTATTACATTTTCGATTTTCTTGCAACATGTTACTAGCATACAACAATTAGGATTTATAATTTAGCTGCAGTTCTTTTTTATGACAATACTGCTATTGTGCTCATTACAAAATGAATAATTATTCAAGAACAGTTATACAATGTCAAAGATGTTTCATTTAAATGCTGCTAGTGTTAAGACCCAAAAGATAAGTTTGTAGCATAGTCTTCTGAAGCAGCACCATGAATAATTCATGGAGGAGGGCAATGAATAAACTTATACCACCTGGAAGTGTTCAATCAACAGCAAGATCACTTACTCACGGACAGCTGTGTTTTCCGCCTCCTTCACAAAAACTGGTATGCCCAGGAAACCTGCTGCCTCGTGTTCAGTAGTGCAACACCTCAGCCCATGGGCTGCTACTTTGGATTGGTGTTTGTGTTGACATTAAATACATTTAATGCTCTTAAATTCCGCATAAGTTTTTACGAGTGCCCTTCCGTGTGCATAAATTGAAGGCCAGCAACAATGTGTGCGGCGCCATCAGAAAACATGTCATAGTTACTCCCGCCGTTCACCACCCACGCGTTTTGCGATGAGCGTCCGGCATCGTCCTGGCTTGCGCGTGGAGCTCGCAAAAATACCAAGGAAACAGTCACGTGCGTCCGCGGCACAAGGAAGAGCACAAGACAGCTCGCAGACGCCCAGCTCGCGAAGCCGGTTCTAGCGCGTGCCGACGCGTTCCACTCTTGGAGGAATGGGAAAGCCTGCGGACAAAACGAACCGGGTCAGCCAGTCATGCATGCGGAAGATAGATGGATATGACGATGACTACTACTGCCACAGTGAGAAGTGACGGCTACGACGGAACACGTGAATAAATTGGTGTCATTCAGTGCTAACATAAAAAGAAATCCTCCAGCTTCGCCTTGTGTCACTTAGTGCAAGTTTCACCAATTTTAAAGACGAAGGTGTAACATCAAACGCGCAAAGTGACCGTATATATACGTGGCCGTCGGCGGGGCCCCCGATGTATGGACTGGTGTACGACTTGAACTCATTTCGCCAGAGCAGCAGCCAAATCCTCTCACCACGGCGCTAAACCGGCACCTTGGCAGAATGGAACCTTGCTGCCACGTGCTGCCAGGCTGCACGTGGCAGCACGTACGGATGCGCACACATAGCTCTTACTGCGGGGGAGCTTCAGCGTGATGAGCATCCAGTCTGCTTGTCAGAAAACAAAGGCCTGAGTGCTTTTTTTTTTTTTTTTTTGACAGCAAACGTCACATGGTTGGCCGGTTCTTCAGCACTTGCAGTGGTGGGCTGTTGGACAGCTGCTGCTATGACCAGAAGCAACACTACTTCCATGACGTTTGTATACGTAATTATGTGCAACAACGCTGTTATCAATTTGGTGCTGACAGGAGCTGTGGGCACAGTTTATGTGAAAGACCATTGTTGGCGCTACATTTGCTGCCCTTACCAGCGTGTCACGTGTGGTACAGAGCTGTGCTCTCGCTGTTTATTGATTACGAGCACAATTTTTACAACGGTGTATGAAGTTGGTGAAATGAACCCAGGCGAAAAAAACAATTGGAGGACCATTTGGACTTGCCGAAAACACAATTGGGCCAAATGGAACCATTTGTGTTTTCAAATGGTTCCATTTGGCCCAATCGTGTTTTCGACAGGTCCAACTGGGCCTCCAATTGTTTTTTTCACCTGGGAAGTACTGTGTATCTCCTGGATTGGTCGGTGCTATCCTGCTTCGGCGTGGTTCTTCCCAGGCCATCACTAACAAGGGTGGCAATGGGAAGCCAAAAGCCAAATTTTTTGACACTTTGTGATCAGTACCTGTAGCACTGCAGTGTATCCCTTGCAACTTTGGAAGCTCGGAAAAGTTGGTACATGACCAAATATACAGAGTTGTAGGCACGACGAAAAGAGGCATTAACAGTGTTCACTCCAAACATCTTTTTGTAACATCCAATAAACTTTAATTCAGGCCTCTTTTGTACCAGCTGTGCTGATTTCACCCCCCCAAAATAAGGCACCTGCTGGTCTTTCTATGCACAGAAAGTATGGTGAGGTTGCAAAACATTTCAGGCTGCTGGGCCAAAACTATACGGACAAAAACGCTGGTGTTCAGCGGCGCGTACTAGAGTGCACAAGAGCCCCTAAATAAGCTTATTTAGTGGCCGGAAGATCCAGTGGGTACCACTAATCTAGGCCCAAGAGAACTCTTGTCAAATGAGGGCCTTTAAAGGTATTCCTTCCGCCTATTCTCCCCACAAAAGCCACAGATTCTATGATCTAAATGGGAGCGCAAGCAGCCTTCGTGCAACACTATTTAGACCTTTGCCGGCAGCCTAGCTCTTCAGCCAGTGCCCACGTTTGAGGACACAGACCCATTCTTCCCTATTCAGCCACAGCGGATCAAACCTAATGGCGTGAAATGGCGCGCGCACACACCTTTCAAAATAAAAAGAAAGAAAGAAGTGCGGTTACAAAAGCCGGCGAACTTAAACGTGCAACACAACCCTCCGAATCCTCCACTGGTTTTCTTCCTTTCCCGTAGGTGCACCGTAGATAACACAACACCGAACGACAGCCGATGTACCAAGGAGGAGAGTTATCATCCTGCGCTTACGGCGCGTAAACAATGAAAAGCACAGCCGACCTAAACATAAGTGCCGGCACGGCCACTTCGCACGGCCGGCATGGTACTAGTTTCGGCGATCAACAAGAACGACCAAATCCAAGAAATAATAACAAAAAACAGGTGACGTCACTTCCGTGGGGCGCTCCAGCCGTCAGCGATCGGGTGAGGCTGGAGCACCCCGGGGGAAAGGATCCCCGGGGTGCAGCAGCCTTTGCCTTAAAAAATTGGCCGACATTTGTGGTGATGAGGCAACGTACCTAGACCTACATTTTAACCCACAGAAATCTGCAGTCATGGTGTTCAACGAGGAAGATCATACAGCACCAATAAGAATTCAACAGGAGGCCATACCATTAGTAAATAAGTACAAATACTTGGGGATCTGGCTTAATGACGGAAAAAGCTACCTGAATGCCCATGAAGAACACCTCAAACTGAAAGGGAGACGAAATGCAGCAGTAATGAAACATAGAGCACTTTGGGGTTACAATAAGTACGAGGTAGTGCGAGGCATCTGGAAAGGGGTAATGGTGCCAGCGCTCACGTTCTCTAATGCCGTATTATGCCTAAAGTCCGATATCCTGTCGGGACTGGAGGTTAACCAAAAGGCAGTCGGCAGATTAGCACTGGGAGCTCACAGTAAGACTACAAATGAGGCGGTACAAGGCGATATGGGTTGGGCTTCATTTGAGGCGAGGGAAGCGCAAAGTAAGATACGTTTTGAGGAGCGGCTTAGACATTTAGATGAGAAGAACTGGGCAGCCAGAGTGCACAGGTACGTGTACCTTAAAAGTGTGGACACCCAATGGCGGAAGAGGACGCGAAAGCTGGCGACTAAATATACCTTGACCGCGGCAAATAAACAAGGGGGGGCAGTTAAAAAGCAAGTGAAGGAAACAGAGACGCTCATGTGGAAAGAGAGGATGGAAAAGAAGGGATCGCTGGGAATCTACAAAGCAAGCAAAAAAGAGATCCGGAAAGAGAACTTTTATGACAACAATAAAGGTAGTGCGTTGCTCTTTGAGGCGCGGGCTGGCTGCTTGAGAACTCGAACTTACATGAGCAAATATTCGTCCCAGGATGAGACATGTGTTGTATGTGGCAGGGATAAAGAAACAATCGACCACATAGTAATAGGATGCCAAAAGATTCAGCCGGATAGAATTGGGGGAAAAGTCCTACTTCCTGAGGCACTGGGCTTCGCAATAGATGGAAACATTAACTGGTCAGCAGTGGGTACTACTAAGCAGCGGCTAGAGTATTGGTGGAAAAAAAGCAGGGAAGTCGATAAAATAACATCGCAGCCAGGGGTAGCGGCAGGGCAGAAGTAAAAAGAAATCCGAGTTGAGGGACTAAATTTAAATTCAAACTACTTAGATAGGCTAGATGGCGCACGCCATCACCCCGATTCAAAGGGGAGGCCTTTAATCATCATCATCATCATCATAGTTGAGCAAGTTGCCAAAAATTGGAACCAATGGAACACGCTGGGTGTCATCGGCAAAGGAATGTGTTGCCATATTACAGTTATAAAAGAAACTAGAATTTACGCACGAAAAATACTTCGACCTGACTGTGCTGGCGGGCGAGTTGCATGCTGATGGCAGCGAGTAGCGCCAGTGGAAATGGGGTAGTGTCCGCTGCATGACTCAAGAGGAACTAACTTACGTGTTCATAGTACCTGCCCTACGAAGCATGCTTTGCGCTGTGCCCATCCCACCTGTGGCGAATGGCTAAGTGCGCTATGATCACCAGGATGGGTGTACACGAAACGCAACCGGAACCGCTAGCAAGTGAGTTTCGACGAAACCAGCTCGATTCGTATGCCTGCCTTTACCAAGATGTGATTTTGTGCCGTTGTGCAACGTTACGAACACTTTTTCTTGGTGTGTGGCCAGACTTTATATTGTTTAGCAGCTTTCTTTCTTTTTTCTGTGAATGCCCAAGCTTAATGTAGTTGTTTTGCTGTGACATATTCGCTAAACGTATCATCTGACACTATTTGACAGCGCTGTCATCGCTCGCAGGGGGCATCTACTCGGTTTCGGAACGTGACAGAACCAGTCCCGAAAGGCATGCTGCGCAAACACCCGATGCTTGCGAGTGGTTCCACGCTACATTGGACCGTGCGGCTGCCGAAAAGTTGCTTTTGCCTCAAGGCATGTCTCATTTATCCACTACCGGCTGCCGAAATCCTCCTTGTCGGCAGCCTGAATACGCCGTTTTCTTTGATAGCACGGAATGCCTTCAGTTGTACTGGCAGGTTGTCAACACTTCATGTCACCAACTGATTGTGAAGTTTTCATATAGCTTTGTTGGTTAAATAACTGCAACGTACAGGTAATTTCTGTTTGTCGAAACGAGTTTAAAATATTTTAAATGTTCTTTCAAGTGGAAGATGTCATGCGCCGTAAATTGTGTTGAGTTTTCTAAAACGTAACCCCAAGGGCACTGCATGTTGTCTTGCCCTCTGCAGTATCTACAGTGGCAAACATCTCCACGACTGTGTGAGTATAATTGTGCGCAAAATGTTCTGCTGGCTGCCACACGCACACACACGCAGAAAATTGTTTATGGTGTCATCTGGCAGCGCTTTAACTAAGTTTCAGTGCCATCCGATGGTGACATCTTGTGTGCATGAACTCCTCATGAAGATGTGTGTTAGCATGAAGAATCTGGCCCGTTAGGCCTCAGGCCAGTGAACACGGGTAATTTACGGGACTTTGTGGTATGGCCCTTCTTGTAAGCATCAATTGGCACCTATGACAGCAAATTGTAATGGGCATGGGCTTTAGACCAACAGAAAGGGCGCCCATGTGCTCGCATTCTTTGCTGCTGGCTGTGCTAAAAATCCATTTAATTATAATTGTTAAAACGGGACAATGAAGGCCAAAGCTTTCATTCCATAACGTAGGCTTTCTGCAGTCTGCTACACGAAACTCTTGAACTGAGCAACGCATGCATTTGCATGCCAGTACCGAGTCGTTTTGTAATGACTGCTGTCGTTTTAGAGAATTTGGTGGCAGGTGGGTGCGGCATCAGGTTACACGCTCTTAATGGATGGGCAAAACTGTGCCTCCTGCAGCTGGTGTTTAACGGGATGTGCAGAGCGGCGGGGCATGGCGTGACTGATCTGGAATGTTGGTGACGAGTGGGTGTGTGCGCAGGAGAGGAGGGGCTGTTCCTCGTGCGGCCGAGTGGGTCATCGCCAGGGGACTTTGCACTGAGTGTCGCTGAAAAGGGCCACGTGCTGCACCTCCAGGTGCACAGGCACAGGGAAGATGCCTTCTTCAGCGTCGATGGGGGCCCCGTGGTGCATGGTGAGCAGCTCTCAAGCCTGCATGTCACCCCGCGCTCGTTGCCCCTTCATCAAATGTCCTTCTATGAGAAGCAAGAAAGCATAGAACAAAGATCATGGATTACAGCCTGTAGTGCGTAGTGTCACTTTCATTCGTAATCATAAGCATCAGCTTTTCTCCTGAAATCTGTTCATCTGTTCTAGCTTACCATTATATTTAAATAAATCATGAGAGCAGGTGTCGTTATATAAGAAGGCTCAACTGTACAGTAATGTGAAAAGAGCTGCCCTGTCTGTTGATGCCACCAGTGTGCTTGTGTGTGTGGCACGCAGGGCTGGAGGAGCTGGTGTACCAGGGAAGCCAGGAAGGCGGGGCACCCTGGGGGCAGCCCCTGGGGCGGCCCTGCCCTGGGGGAGGGCCACCCCCACCTGACACTCGGCGCCACGGCCGCACAAACCTGCTGCACCGGGCAACCAGGCAGGGTACTGCGTCTCTAGCCTTCTTTGCCCAGGTTCTGTCCCACTGATTGGTGCCTATCGAGGCAGAGTTAACGGTACCATTAGGGCTCGTTAATCCTGGAGCTTTGTTGGCTTGTGGTTAAATGGAAACTAAGCTCAACCGAACTTGGCATTCAAGAGCCTGTTTCAGTAGTAAGCTTTGCATCAGAAAATGAAATTGTAAACATTTATTTGTCATCCTGTGCACTGTTTCACTGGTGCTTCATGCTTCAGCTATGTGGAAAAACGCAGTCATCTTTTAGTGCAATGGTGGTTGCAGTAAGTGTGTGTGTGGGTGTGACATTGCAGCTCTAAACCAATGCCCATCAACTGTATGGCCAACACTACCTAACATTTGGCAGGGCCTATACACAACTAAACCACTGCAGGAAGTGTTTATACTTTCTCATTTCTAGAATTTGCTCATTTCGGCGAGGGTGCTGCTGGGTTCTGTCGTGCTATGTGGTTATTTTTCTCCAAACCGTGCATTTACGTTGCTCTGCTCTTCCCCTCCTTTCTCTTCTAAGCTGCTTCAGGGTGGGACCGCTGCGGGTGAGTTGCTCTTGCATGGCAAACTGGGGTGTCCGCTGTGCCGGGAGTGTTTGCAGTGGAGTGACCACTTGCTGCTGTCATTGGCGCAGGTGACCTGGTGGTGGTGAACGAGCTCCTGCGGGTGGGATACGCCACCGAGGCCAAAGACGAAGATGGCCGCACAGCAGTGCACCTGGCCTGTCTGGCGGGCCACACTGAGCTGCTGGCAGCCCTGCTGGCAGCCGGGGCGGCACCCTCAGGTCCGGATGTGTCTGGCAGGCACCCGCTCCACGTGCGTGCCGCTGCCTTCTCGCTTTTTTGCTCACCTCCTTGCCCTCCCCTTCAAGCTTTTCCTTTTGTACGCAATGAGTGCAGAATAAAAATGCAAATGAGATTGTGGTAAAGTAGTTTTCATTATGAAGCTTCGCGGTGGATATTGGGTTGCCTTGTCACCACTTAGCCTACTCTTCCACGGCTGAACCATTTTACTAGTGTGTGGAAACAGTGATCCACTTTGTAAGCAAAGGTTTTTTGCTTGGGAGCGTAGCGTTCATAATTCGTAGTGCTGCCTCCCAGCAGACCAGCTGACTCCCAGGGCGAATACTCTGTGCCTGCAGTACGCATGCGAGTGGGAAGACGAAGTGATGGCTGAGGAGCTGCTCTTGGCCGGGGCGAGTCCGCAAGCACGTGACACGGACAACGGCTGGGTGCCACTGCACGTGGCGGCTGCGCGGGGCCACATCGATGTGGTGCGCACCTTGCTGCACCACGGGGCCCCCACACGTCCACGCACAGTGCGGCGGGAGCTGCCCGCTGATCTGGCTGCCCAGGGGCACCACTCGGACTGTGTCCATCTGTTGGGTCAGTGAGCCCACCAACTCTAACAGGCCAGCTACTTCACCTTTGCGAACAAAGTGGGTGAAACCGTAGGCGTTTGCTGTCAAAATGCTAACAGCTTTTCAATTGCAAACGAGACTATCGGGGCGGCTTTGAGTGTCTTTGGCACAAGGAGGACGTCAGTGTGGTGGGGCTTTTCCGCCGTTGGAGACATCATCACAGAAGTAGTTGATGGGAATTTGCTGCGCAAGACAATAATGGTATGGATAAGGAAAAAAATGCCAGTGCGGCCATTTATGTTTCCATTTGTGGTGGCAGAGCAACATGACCCATTTGTTCTTCAGGTTTACACTGTGTGCAGATGCCTACCACTATGCGCACACACTTGCTAAAGAATGGCATTTATCACTTTGAGGATCATGGGTTAGGTTAGGTTAGGTTAGGTTAGGAGCTCCTACAATCAGCAGTTTGAATTTTGAAGTACACAGTCTATGCGTATGTAGTCATATCTATGCTGAATACGGCCATTTTTTTGCCATGTGAGCTTATTTTATTGGATCGGTGTAATGTCCATTTATGTAAAAAGCATTGCGAGGGTTCTTACTAAAATAACTGCTTGGTAATTGCTTTGACTTCATGTCCAACACCTACCCTATGATATTGATGTGTAAATTGCTTCTTCATAATATCACTTCCAAAAAAGTGTTAAAATGTTTTTAAACCGAAACCTTTGCTGATTTTTTTTCTTTTGTGCCAGCACAGTTGGTTAGCAATCATCTCTCTTTTAATCGTGCTGAGTTTGTGCGGTGAAAACGTGAACCGTGTAACACCCTGCATTTCCACAATAATGCAGGTTTTGCTGAAGTTCCACCTGTAGTCGTTATAGTAGCATAAATGGAGATAATTGGTCAAACAGAATTTTGAAAAACCAAAAAGCAAGAAAAATATAAAAAGATGTAATGTGGCGAACCATGTAGCTCCCTTCATTTACAAAAAATGCATATTTGGTGCAAGTAACACGAGGAGTCTCTGTAATAGCGTAAATGGAGATAGTTGGTCCGACAGGATTTAGAAAAACCAATAACTTTGACTGTAAAGAACTCACACTAAGAATGCTACGCATAAGTAAACAATTGTCCGAATTTCTGCCGATATTTTTGTTTGTATTTTGTTTTATGGTCACCCTAAATTATAAACTTTTTTTTTCTCTATAAAAGTCAACTTATCAAGTAACCATCCGGTGCAGTTTGTGCGATTCCTTGATTTAGTCGAACTGGAACTGAACCAGAATGAAATGAATTCACCAAAACCAAACTGGTATTTTGTTGGGTTCGACACTGTGATCAGAATAAAAAAGGCAGACAGACATAGGCTACGTGCAAGTGACTTCACCTGCAGGATCAAATTCCTTGATATTACAACATAGATCAATGTAGCACATGGTGGGGTTTTTCATCAATTTTGCGAGGCCAAAAAGGCACACTCGTGTTTGAGAGCCACTGAGGTAGGGGTTCAATTTTAAATGACAGCCCGGCCATGACCACTGGTTTGTCATTGGGTGCAGCTTGGCAGTGTCGTTATTCAGAGCGGTCAGTACTGCTAAAACTGCCTGCAGACTGCAATGTAAAGGAGGCCGCTGGTGCATTTGTTGGTTTCTCCACAGAGACCTACGAGAGGCCAGCGTCCACATACGCGCGGAGCTCTTGGCTGCATCCTCCACACGTGGACCGAGAGGTGAGCAGCAGGGCCTTGCAGTACCTATATGAGGCTTAATCAGTAGCCCAACTGCACTGTGTACTTTAGCATGGAGTCAGCATACTGATTGCCCAGTCTTGGCTATTACCTGCCGCAGTTGCTCAGTGGCTAAGGCGTTGTGCTGCTGAGCACGAGGACGCGGGTCCGATTCCCACCTGCGGCGGCCGCTTTTCTTATGGAGGCGAAAAGCAAAAACGCCCGTGTGTACGGGATTTCGGTGCACGTTAAAGATCCCCAGGTGGTCAGAATTAATCCGGAGCCCTCCACTATGGCGCGCCTCATCGCCTGTGTTGCGTTGGCGCGTTAAACTCTACAATCAATCAATCAGTCTTGGCTATTGCCTCAGTTATGTGCGTTACTGTAAAGGAGGTGGGGAATCGTAAATCTGTTCCTTTAAATGGGAATTCCCGAGTGATGACTCCATCTTTTCTCATCGAAAAAAGTTGCAGTGAAGTGTGAGCTGCGCAATGTTTAGATAGACAAGGCTGTAGGGTCGCTGCATTAGGACATTGGTCAGGCGAGCAAGATGACCAAAGTCCGAGATTGTGCTTACGACTTGTGCCACCATTTGCTAAGATGCTGGAGAACAGGTCACGTAAACAGAATCTTCCTGCTGAGTTTTCCTGTTTAGTGTGCGTTTTAAAATGGGCTGTCCTGCAGTTGCACAGGTGTGGCATAGCTTCTCCATCTAGAAAGGTGTTACAGGACAGGAAAATTAGTGTTTGTACAAGGATTTACGATTGCCCCTCTAGCCAAAAATGTTGTTGGTTTCAAATGATCCTAGTACAGAGAGATACAAATATGGAGTATGTCCTTTTTTTTTTTAAGCTAACCAAAGTATACAGTATCTGAGTTCATCTTGACAGGACCTACAGTGTGAAAAGTGGAATGAACTTTGCCTCATATCCCGTAGTGAGCGCTCGAATCTCGCTGTATTTTTGGATGCCTGCTGTGTATTAAAGGCTGCTCCAAAGGCCAAAAGTAAAAACCATATGTAATGAACAAGGGATAAGGACTAAGTGAGATAAGACAAAGTACAGGCACGCACTATATTATATACACACTGCCACATATCCCCGGACTGAAGTGAAACTTGAAGCTTGTTTCGCAGAAAATACTCGGGCTGAGATAAGAATGTGCCTACCTTTATTTATTGCAAAGCAACTCCGGCCAGTGGCTTAAGCCTGAAGTGGGCTTCCCAGTTTTGCTGCCTTAATGCCAACGTTGTTCTTTTGCAGTGTGCTTCTCGGCTTCTATCCACTGCTGAGGAAGGAACGTTTTTGGTGCGCCGGGGCCGGCGGGGCTCCTATGTGCTGTCGTTGGCTGGACCCTCGTCAGTTTACCACTTTGAGATACTCTCCCAGGTAAGACATAGCATACCCGAAGAAGCACATTGCACTGTCAAGCACCTGGTGTGACAACCTATTTTCTTGTCAGCCGCCATCGCTAGTCTAGCAGGAAGTGCCGAAAGTGATGGGGTTGCAGGTGCTTTGCACAATAGCTTCCGGGCATAAGTGACAGGCAACTTTAATGACATGCCAGCAGTGTACAAATAATCGGCAGCATGATTTCGAAGGACTGCAACATTTTGCGTTTTGTTGCATTTTCCGGATTGGAAATTGGTGCTCCCGTCATGCAGTGGTAAAAAGAAAACTGAAGGCATCAAAGGTCCACATTGCGTCGCTTCGTGTTATGAACCGGCATTGTCACTGTGTGTTCGTTCAGACCTGTCACAGAGAGCAAAGCTCACTGCCCTGTAAAAGCCCTGTTCATTTGTTATGCCCCAAAAATGAATGCGCCATGACAGGCGTGCCTTTTGGTGCATCTGCAATACGGATTAAAACGCCTAATTTATGGTTGTTGGCATTTCCAATGCAGCGTGCTGTCGCCTAGTAACTGTCACTGCATGGTCCACAGGATACCCGTAGTGCTGATACCAGAACTGAAGTTTATGCTAATAGGCAGCTGTCGCACTGTTGTGTTGCTTCATAGCTCTTTATGCTGTGACTGCCAACAGTTACCCACTGCGGTGGCACAGTGGCTAAGGCGTTGTGCTGCTGAGCACGAGGACGCGGGTTCGACTCCCGGCCGTGGCGGCCGATTTCTAATGGAGGCGAAAAGCAAAAACGCCCGTGTGTACGAGATTTTGGCACACGTTAAAGATCCCCAGGTGGCCAAAATTAATCCAGAGCCCTTCATTACAGCGCGCCTAATCGCCTGTGTTGCGTCGGCACGTTAAACCCTACAATCAATTAATCAATATGCCAACAGTGCAGGTGCTGTAAAAGGTCGCTAAATATGGTTATTCGCACAAAATTGTGATGACAGATGTGATGAAAAATGCAGGAAGGGCAGCTTTCCACGTGCACCATCTCCCCTGTGCCACCCCCCTCGCGCTGTTGTAGTGACCCCGTCCTCTCTGCCCGCACGTTGCCCCCGAGCCCTGTGCCCCCATCCCCTGAGGGCAGGCGTGCTTCTGCTTTGTGCAGGGCTCGTACGTGGCCATAGATGACGGCCCCCTGCTACCGTCGCTGGAGCACCTGGTGGGCCACTATGCCAGCTTTGAGGACGGGCTGCCCACGCGCCTGGCTCACCCCCGTGAGTGGGAAGCCAAAGAATGAAGCAATCCTATGGGCCCTGGTCTCCAAGCTGACCCCACTTTGTCTGTAGAAGAGAGGATGAGGAGAAGGAGGAGTAAACTTTATTTTGGCGAGCCTTAGGTGCTGATGTCTGGGCACCCGAGTAATGAAAAAAATGCACACACGCACAAGTCTCCTCGTCGTCTCCACACACAGTCACAGCATCCATTATTTCCAGCAGATCCTGGCGAAGTTATCAGATGGTTAAAAGGGGAACAGTTGTGGATTTTTTTATTTATGGCCAATCTCGCGATGATAGGGTCTACCTGCACTGATGTTGGTCTTGAAACGGTACTTGGTGGTGTCGACGCGTGCAGGGGGCAGTGGGTGCTATGTGTGGTCTCACGATGTTGCTGCAGCCCTTGTGCATTTCTTTTTTTTCCCAGTTGCACCAGATGAACCCCCACCTGTGGCCCCAAGGTCGGTGACATCACAACGGCAGCCCTCGACCCTGACAGCAGTGATTAGCCGGGATGCCTTGAGGCTCGGCAAGTGTGGCAGAACGAGTGTTGGAATGGCATTCCGTCAGCTTGGCCATTGAAAACACCATGGGAGAGAGGTGGTTAAAAGGGCGACTGCTGTGTTCCAGGCCAAGCAAACAGCATGGCAGCACAGTTCCATTAAAGGCTACTTTTCCATGCGTTTCTATGATGGAAAGCAGAGTGTGCATTCGTTAGGCAGGGGTGAAAAGTCAAAATTTTTATTTGTAATGTCAGGGGGGCTTTTTGCAGCGCTTTCAAGTGGAAAGGAAAACGGAAGGCCTCAGTGCACTCCTTACCAATACATCTTTGCCAGCGCATTTTAGCACTCAAGAAAAAAAAAATTGTTCTGTAACCTTTCAGTAAGAATGGCCAGAGAGAGTCTAGCAGGTTCAGGCACCACATAAGTGAGACTGAAAGTACTAAGGCCAGCTGCTGTGTATGCGTCAGCTATTGTAAACTAGCGACTAATGACACTAAAGCGTAAAAATGTGCACACGCACACTGTATCGTAACATGGTGACCTTCTTCACACAGGCCCTACCCTGGGGGAAGGAGAATATGGCTCTGTGCTGCAAGGCATTTGGCTGACTCCTGATGGCACTGAGGTGATGTATTAGTCCTACCCTCGAAAGAAATCCACTTTGACACTAGGCCTTCTGCTGTCATGAAGTAAACTGCGTTGCGGAAACAAGCATAGTGAAGAATGGCAACACTGGTGCCGCTTTATTGTCCTTGCTTTGTTTGCACAGTTAGCTTCAACATGTTTGTCAATCAAGTAGCCTAAACCAACCTGTTACCAGCCTTGTAGCTGCTAATTTTCACTAACATGGCCTGGCTTGTGACCTCTCACAAGCCAGGCCATGTGAGTGACCACTCACCCCCTAGGACTTTAAAATAAGCGTTTGAAATTTGATTGTGCTATTTTCTTGCAGAGGTAAACACAACTCTCTAGCTTCAGCACATCACGCGGTCTGTGTCCGCTCCTATAAACTATTTATTAAGGGGAAATTTTTTTTACCGATTGCGACCCCCCAGGGTCGATTTTTTTTGTTACTGATATAAATTCTTCGGACAAATCTATTTCGAGAATTGTTGCAATTTTTTGAGGGTGGCCATAAAGTGGCAAAAAAATCGTTTGCATTGTTACATACGCGTTGTTTATTTACGAGTAAAATAAGAAAATTTGCGGGCCGAAGAAGCGGGAAGTGCCTGCAGGACAAAATCGAAACCAGCTGCCGTGCATCTGCGCGTGACCCGATGCGCAAGCGGTAGCGGACGCACCGCTGTAGTAAAGTGTAAAAAAAGAAAAGAAGAGCCATTGGTGCAAGAAAAAAATGCCACGTATTTCTGCCGTGTGGCAGCACATTCGAAGCGAGAAAAATGATTGAAAAAGGCGCACTTTTTAAACATACGAGTGATGACGTGCACGTACGTCATTGGCCATATTGAATGGAGGTGTTTACCAGGGACGTCCATGTATGTCATTGACCCTGAAAGGGTTAATTATGAGGCACCGTACAAGTATCCTTTTTGAGATTTGCCATCTTGTCCAGTAGTTTTACTTCAAGAGGTTCAGTTTTGCACCCCTTGTGTATGTAGAAAGTTGTTTCTAAGGGGTACTGAGACACCGGTCAATGTATGGAAATCAGATGTGTGTCAACGTGTGTTTCAGAAGCAATTCCCAAGTGTCCCCTTCTTCCCCCCCCCCCCCCTTCCAAGTGTCCCCTTCAAGTGTCTTCTTTGTCCCCTCCCCTGAATAATTTTCACAAAAAAAAAAGGGAATGGGGGGGGCGGGGGGGGGGGGGGGTTGCTTTCTTTTTTTTTTTGCTGAACACATGACACAAAACACACCTTTTAGACAGCAGTGATCTTCGCTCTTATCTTATGTTTAAGAATGATACACACCAGTTCAATAATCTCACTGATAACAAGAATAAATTTGCATGTCTCAGTTGGTGTAAAAAACATTCCAGACAGGGCTGAAGCCCCAGGAGCTACCCTTCTAAACAATGTCCCCTACTTTAACCCTTTGAGAATTTTTGCTGTGTATGTACGGTGGCGGTTTTCCGTCCTGGAAGGTCTTTGCCGTTCAGGTATGGTTTCAACCCTCCGTTTGAAGTTTCGCACCATGGTGACAACGCATACTCAGTGGGAGGTGCTGCCAACTTTTAGGACTTGCAAGAAGCATTTCAAACTTGATTGGGCTATTTTCTTGCGGAGATAAACAGAACTCTCTAGCTTCAGCGCGTCACGGTCTGTGTCAACGCCCTTTCGTAGTTTCCGTTTCGCCATGTGATCACAACGCAGGCGCATGAAACTTATTTTTATCTTTATCGGCATTCCTTTGCAGGAGAGGCGAAGTTGATTTCTAACTATATAACTTGTTTATCACTGTAATTAGTCACCGTAGAGCAATTTGACCACCTGGGAAAGTTCTTAAAAAAAAATCGACCTTTGGTTGTTTCTTGAACCCCACAATTGCCGGTACACTCGCAGCCTGCAGTTGGGCGTTTCAACGCACACCCGACTTATGTGGTGCGCGTGCGTGCAGGTGTCGGTGGCGGTGAAGCGCCTGCGGGAAGTGTCGGCCAACGAGGGCTTTGCACGCGAGGCGGAGCTGATGGTGGACTTGCGGCACCCGTGCGTGGTGCGGCTGCTGGCCGTCTGCCTGGGACCCCCCCTGATGATGGTGCAGGAGCTGCTGCCCCTGGGCTCCCTGCTCAGCTACCTGCACCAGGGCCCCGCCGTGGTGTCCCTGGAGGAGGACGTGCCCCGATGGGCCCACCAGGTGGCCTGCGGCATGGCCTACCTCCAGGGCAGGCGCTTCGTGCACCGCGACCTGGCCGCCCGGAACCTGCTGCTGGCCTCGCGCATGCAGGCAAGGCCCCCTTTTCCCTTCCCACCTGACGTGACGGGGGCACGCAAATATGCGGTTAACCTATCCCGCTTGGCTGCCCACATCAAAGCACCTTGTGTGCCCCCACCAAGCCTGCTATGGTGGAACATTCCCTTCTTCCAAGGACGCATTGTGTCATCATGGCTCAGACTTGAGTCGCTAAATACAGTTTATTCTCTCTCTCGACATAACCAAGCTTTTGATGCGGGTAATCGGATTTGTTTCATTAATGTTTTGTATCATTGAATTTTCACATCTAGCACGTACAAAAATTACCAGTTCACTGGCCAGTTGTAAGCACTCGTGAAATTTCAACAGGTTTGGCACTAATTTGCTTGTAACAGCAGAGCTGTTTCATTTAACGTTTTCGTTCCGCCATCCAGCATTAGCGCACGTGAGCGTGTGCCTTGTGAGGAGTGCCCAGCGTTGGTCGGCTTGACTTTGAAGAAACTCTGCCCAGTGTTTGTGGCACGAACTCTTGCTTGCTGTTCTCCTCACGTCTGGAGTGGAGAGCGCAGACGCTGAGTTCACGCTATAGACGGCGAATTTGTGAAGCCGGTTGCCGCGGGTTCTAGCGTGTGCAAACGCGGTTCACTTTGGGAGAGATGTCAAAGCCTGTGGACAAAACTATCTGGGCCTGCCAGTCATGAAGGACTTTTGATCGCAAGTTCGGAGATCCATATGAGATGCAACAGTGGGGCCTCCGACGAAGGGAGAGAAGCTCTGCTGTTTCTCCAGCCTTTCACCACTAGCGTAAGCTGCACCAAGTTCTTCTTGTTAACTTGCCAAGGGTTATGCTGAACAAACTAGCACTCATTTTCTTATCCTTTCTCAACCGTCTTAAGGCGGGCGGGCAAGACTTGTTCCCTCACTTGCTGCAGATGAGCTCGACTTTCGTTGTGCACTTTCAGGTGAAGATTAGTGACTTTGGGCTGTCTCGTGCCCTGGCCATGGGCAGCGACTACTACCGTGCGACTACGGGAGGCCGCTGGCCCCTCAAGTGGTAAGCAGGCTTCCTGTTGATTTAGCTGCACAGCCAGTGGTATGCACTCATGGCTCAGGCCAGACTAATTCTTCAACCAAGGGTTGCTACCTCTTCCCCTGTACCTCTTGCCCTGTACTTGTACCTAAGGACAAACAAAAAAGTGGGAGGCTTGTTTTGGTGCTTTTCTAAGGGCGAGCCTAACATGTTGGCATGTTGTTCATGACAGGTATGCTCCAGAGTCTGTGAACTTTGGCACATTCTCGCACGCCAGCGATGCTTGGAGCTTCGGCATCACGCTGTGGGAGATGTACTCGCTGGGCGAGCTGCCCTATGGATCCCTCACGGGCGTCCAGGTAAGGAGAGGCTGTGGTTAGCTGGCCTCACTCATCCAAAAGAGCGAACATTACCCGCAAGATTGAGTCGAAACTCCTAGTGCGGCAGGCAGTACTAAAAAAGAAACAAAAACGGCTTGTTGCAAAGTCTTAAAGGCCAACTGCACTCATATTTCACCTCAATCAAATTTACTTTGAATGTGCTCTACGTACCACCAAACTAACTAGGATATGACTACTAGCCCCGTAAAATGCGTCGTTAATGAGTTAGAAACGTTTAAAATAGCTCTGTCGCAGGCAGCACTTTACCTGCCGGTGGATCGTGCAATTAGCCCTGAAGTGGAAGTGACGTTGCAGCCAGCCAGGTGCTTTTTCCCGGCCAGCCAGGAGAACTGGCCGAGCGCTGCTGGGCGCACTTCTCATATGGCTGCTGCGAGGGCGAAGTGTTGTGTGCAGGTTTGCTCCGGCTGGCGCGCCGCAGGCGGCTGCTTGCTCGCCGGCTAGAACGTCGCCTCAGCCTGGCCATAATGGCCGCGCTCTTCTCAATTTCACTTTCAAAATCACCAATTTTTGATGGTCATTTGCACCATGGATACGCATATTTCAGCTGTTGTATTGTGTAACTTGCAGTCTTAGGCAGATTACACGGAAATAATGTCTTCAAGAGGTTGAAATTTCGAGTGCAGTTTTAAAAGGGCCATGAAGACAAAATTCGTTTGGTTCATCCAAAATACACCACTTTTAATGTAAACTTCACTGAAATAAGCTATGTGGTGAGGAAAGAGTAGAATAGACATGCGAACCACCACTTACTTGCTTGCCCTGAACATATAATACCCCTGTCACATGGCCACTTTCAATCGCGATTGAGTCGATCCGGATCGGGCGCATGCTACACGGCAGTTTCAATCGCGATCGAGCTCAATCCCGCTCGAGCTCAATCCCGCTCGAACTCAATCCTGGTTTCTCAAGCACGATCGAGGCTTCCAAGCGCGATCGAACGAAAGCGGCGATACTCTCGTCCCCGCTGAGTAATGACACAGAAGGTGAAAATTTCAACTAACGCCACAAAGTGTGTCAAATAACTTGACCCAAATAAGCGTGAGGTAACATTTACATACCTACAACCGTGAGAAGTTACCAGACGCTGGCCGCAAGTACAATGTTAGCGCCATCTAGCGTACACGAGTGCAACCGGTGCAACTTCTCGATCGCGATTGAAACGGGCCGTGTAGCAGCGGCAGTGCGTCGAGCGCACTCGAAAACTCGATTGCGATTCACTTCAATCGCGATTGAAAGTGCCCGTGTGACAGGGGTATAACATTATGGGCAGCTTGTTGCAGTTGGCTGAGGCTGAAAAAACCCAATGGAAACTAAACAAGGTCTATAAGCTTGCAGGAAAAGCTATTTGAGTTTAAATTTAGCACAAATTCTTTTTGTAGCAGTGGTGGGGTAAACAATGAAAGTTACGAACACATAAACATAGGAAGCAGTTAGCGCACCACTTTTCCAGCCTACACAGCCTGAACAGATCAGGCGCATTGGGCTTCGCTGACATTATACTGTCCAACTTACATAAGCATCATGGCCACTTACGTGACCCTGTTTTCCAAATCATACCTGATGTTTCATGAAGCAATTACTATCAACTGTAACAAAAATAGGTATGGCAGGTATACAAGCCCAGTCAGAAGCCGAGAGCGAACAGCGGTCCTTGAGTAGTATTGCTACACCACCTAGGAATACAGTGTAGACCATTTATAACGTAACCGCTTATAGTGCGGGACCGGATATAACGCGGATTTTTGCGACCACCGGTTTGCCTCCCATAGAACTCAATGGATAAGCATACCGCTTAAGATGCGGTTGGCCGAAGCACAATACCGTTTATAGTGCGGTTTTTCGGCGGGTCTGCTGATCAACCGGCGCAGCTGAGGCATCGTTTTAGGGTAGCAAAAGAAAAAAGAAAGGATGAAATCGGCCATCTGACGCAGCGTGCACCCCTTGCCCACCCAAAGAAAAAAAAAAAGGCACCCTTTAGTTCCTGCGTACCTGATAACCACAACTGTCCTCGCTTGATGCACCTCGGGAGATAGCGACAGTCTCCCCATCCGCGCGTGGCAAGTTTATTTTATTAATCGTGAACGGCATGGCCCGTTTTCGCGCACGAATCGTGCACATCGGCGTTGCACGTGAGTTTTTTGGTTTTTTTCGGGCTCGTGTCGACGATTCCGCGCTCGCGGTGGCTTCTTTGCGTGGTAGTGGGAGGAGCCTGACGACTTGCACCAATGGGGAGACGCGTACCTAATGGCGGGAGATTCGAAGCGCTCCGAGCCGGCTAGCCGCGCCAGAGATGTTTAGGCTTACTACCGCGGTATTTTTTGATGGGCGCTTTCACAAGCAGCGTGGATGGCAGTTTATATTCCACTTTTCGCCCACATTATTAGCTCTTTTCTTGCATGAGCATCTTGGCTTGCGCACCGTGCGGCATTTCAGCGAGCGGTTAAAAGCGGTCGCTGGAACATTCTGCACCGCTTCACGGCCAGTGCCGACGCCGTGTTGCCGCCTCTTACCGCGCCGCCCACACCACGCCAGTTGTATCCGCGCTGGCGTGCACTGCACGTTTTCGCGATACCAAATCTACCACGCGGTTCACGCTTTATAACGTTGTTGCAGATAAGCCACCGCTCTTTCCCTTTCCGAACATTCGAGCCGCGTGAAGCCGAAGATTTCCACCACCAGTACGTCGCGCTGATAAGCAGCCGCCTTCGGCATCGTGAACACAAGGTGGGGTAAAAAAAAAAAAATCCCGCTGGCGTTTTTATCACGTCTTGCGGCGTCTGTTCATAGACGCTAAAAACGCAGCCATGGTTTTTCAAAACACAAACACAACGGAAGTTAAAGCCGCGCTCGCCATTTGTGAGACTGCGCTTTTGCCCTGCAGCAGCGGCTGATGTTAAAAATAATACGGAATATAGATCGTGCCTTCGTTTTTAAGTGCTGTGCGTTTCAGTGATGATAAATATACGTTGACTTGAGAGCTAGGACACGATGTGGTTGAATTCGCGCGTGTTTTGGTTATAGTGCGGTACCGCTTATAGTGCGGATTTTCGCGGCGCCCGCGGCATACGTTATAAGCGGTCTACACTGTATGTGGATAATAAACGGTAACGAAAGGGGGCGTCTGTGAGATGCCGGTAGCCCCGCTCAGCATACTACCTTTTGTTTTTGGTACATGCCCTGTATACGTCATTGCTGACGTCACGAAGCATACGATTCAGTGGGAGAATCGAAATTTTTCATTAAAGTATTTAATTTCTCAGCGAATAAAGCATTGTTTGTTGCTGGAAAAGTGCTAAGGGTACTATAAACCAACAAATCTTTGGAATAAAATGAATTTGTAATTTGTCTTCATGGCCCCTTTAAGGTTTTCTATTCCGTTCAGGTAATTTCTGAACGAAATTGTGAAAAAAGTGGAATTATACTAACAGGTTAAAGGGCCGGACGGCATGGGGGTCACATAGCGCTTAGCGCTTAGCTGGTGGGCTAGCTCGAACGCTGTGGAGGGTAGGAGGGCACAAAATGGCCTTTTTGTACATATAAACTCGTGATTTTAGCCAAAGGTTTGCAAATTACAGGAGAATGTGCTAAATATGGTAGTTTAAATAAACTTCTTAGCCCACCTGTCGCACGAGACCGTCTACTAGGCCAGCATTTACCTGCACCCCAGTCGTAGGACACCTCGGTCTTACTATGTTTTCGCGCGGTCCCTTGAAAGTCGTATTATTGGGTTCCACTGTAATACAGGTTGCATTGCTTAACACATCACAGCTGATCAACCTGGCGCCAAGAAGTGTTCTGTCTTGTAAAAAAAAAATACAAGGCTGAATGGACGACCTAGCATAACTCTTTGTGCTTCTTACTGCAGTGACCTGTACAACAGCTCGTATGCAAATGTGTCTGTGTAATTCAGCTTTTTGCCCCCGTAACGGTGAAGCATAATCATAAAGTTCTGGAAACTTGGTTTCACCAGATGCTTTACTACATGCACTGCTCAATGAAATGTTCACATGTGCACAGCTGTGACCTACAAAGGAGCTGCAAAAGTGTGTGTGGGTCTGCCAAGAAGGGGCATGGCGAGACTTTAAAAAAAGAGGGTGAGCATTGAAAAACATGTAAGCATGGTGCAGGCAACACCAAGCAACCAAAACTGTTGGCATTGATGAAGAGCAGACAATGCAAGGACAGTTTTGCTGGAAGTGTAAAAGGCTGACCAATAGCAGAATTATTAAAGGAAGCAAGTTGTTATACTTGGTGTTCACAAAACCTTGACATGGTACCAGCGCAGTAAGGGAAGGTCCCCGGAAGGCTCCATGTCAAAGTTAAATGACAAATTCTTGTTTTTTGACTCGTAAATGGAACGACGGATGCCAGGGATGCAAGATAAGTGCAGCTAAGTGTTCAGCAAGCTTTGCACAGTGTCATGTTCGGTATCCTTGTTTGGTCCAAGTATTTTTTGATGTTTAAGATGCATTTCAGGATCTCTTTAAAAGAGTCTGCGATATGCTCAAGAATTAATATCATTCTGAAAATGATTCCTACGTTGCGGGTGTTGCCAGTTCTTTTTTAACGTCGCGCTAGCACAAAACTCGGTGCGTCAGCGAAAGCACAGCTGGAGCGGCTGTTGGCTTTGCAGCACGGAGATGGCACAGTGCCCCTGCTTGCCTTGTGCAGGTGCTGGCCCTGGTGGAGAGTGGCGAGCGGCTGGCCTGCCCCGAGGGCTGCCCCGACTGGGCGTACGCAGCCATGCAGCACTGCTGGCGCATCAGCCCCGACCAGAGGCCCCCCTTTGCCCAGCTGGCTGCGCTGTTTGCCTCCCACTGCAGCACGCAGCAGCCACACCTGTGCGCCGGCTGCCAGGCGTCACAGTGAGGAATCTCCAATTAAAGTGATGCCCCCCCACACACAGTTCCAGTCCTGTTTCTAGGTGTGGGGCAACAAGTACCCTCCACATACCTGCATTGATAGACACCAATACGGCGGGCTCCTGAGAATCCAGGATGTTGTATCTATAGTTTGTTCAAAGAACAGGTTAGCTGTCAATTTCTTCACTTGGCAACACTGGAAACGGCCGATGTACCACGAACATGGCGCGGCTTGTGCCTCTGCGCCTGCACGCCGAAGAAAAGAATAACACCGGCGTGCGTTGTCTGCTCCGTTTCAACCCGATTTTCAACAATGGTGTCAACAGAGATGTTATTTATCGGACTCACATTGGACTTGAGGCATTACTTTGCATTCGGTGGGGTAGAGTCTGAAACATCCTACACAAACCATGTGCTTAGCACGGACAAGTACCGCCATCCCACGGAGCCCGACGTAACCAGTAACGGCGCACTCACATGGTTGCCTGCATGCGTGCCTCGCCAGTGAATACAAGCTATAAATGGGAGGGTTTATCAGAACACGAAGTTGCTCGAAGCTGCCTGATGAATTTGCTTGCCATGTTTAGCAACTACAGTGCTCTCCTGTGCACCACACATCAGTAGTTGAAAGCTGCAGCACTCGTATTTCCAGCAGATACAAAATGGTTGTAGCCCAAGTATGGTAAAGAGCCCTTTGCTAAACCTGCTGGCCGAAAAAATAGTTTATGCAGCATTTTTTTTCTTTCTTCTTTGCTTTTGCTAGTCGCACAAATTGGCTGTTGCCACCTGCATGTGGAACACCACACTAGGCACAGAATGCAGAAGCGCACCGTGAAGGAAGGAAAAGACAAAAGCAAGTGTTGCGGGTGCTGGTTACCTCGCTGTCTCCTGTGTTCCCTAGAGGGGCATGGAGAAATGCCATGGAGTTGCAAAGTAGCGAGCAGTTTACGTCACTATTGCAATGCCACACGTTTGTTACTCAAGGAAAGCAACCAGGGTTCCCATCTTGAACGTGCAAAATGCGCAAACTGTCAACCACGCATTCTGACCGACGCTGTGTGTCAGAGGCAGTAGTGTTCTAGATGGGCTACATACTTGATTTCAGGGTTGTACCTTGTCACAGGTGTATTCGATGCGCAGTTCTCTCCTCCCTCATGCCACCGTCGCAAAATTCCCCTTATCGATGCCCGCTAATTACTGTGGCAGAAGCCATACCGGCAACTGCAGCATCTGGGATGGTAGTTGAACGTACCAAGTTCCAGAGCTGCAGCAGAAGAAACTATGCAGGGGAGGGCAGCAGCTGCACAGGAGCATAGGGCATGCGCTTGTGGAGTGATCAGCGTGGGTTCAAAAACATGTGGCACCACTTTGGCACAGCAACAATGTGTATGGGGACTTTACATCTGCATTTCAGGCGTGCCACTGCAAGGGTGAATGCACAACACTTGGGGGCAACCAGCCCACTATACAGCTCTGCAGTGCCATCAGCTCTTAATGTTGCTCTGTGCCAGGTCCGGAGTGACGGGAAGCAACACTATGCAAGCCTGATGGAACTACGGAATCGGGTCCAAACCCGTAGCTGCACGCCTTTTGCGCAGGTGCAAGGAGTTTTGAAAGACTTGGTGCGAGAGCACTCGCTGAGCCACTTGAGAAAAACTCATCCTGTGTGTAAGAGAGTTCGAGCCCACAAGAAAGAAGGGCGCATCTCCATTGCCAGGAGATGCCTGGGCATGCAGAGAGCAGCGTGCCTGCCGAGACAGCAAGACGGGGAGGACGCATCTTTCTCACTCGCAGAAACGTTCCCAATGTGCTGTGATGCCTCATTCTTTGGGCATGCAGAGCAGCTTGCCTGCCATGCAAAAGAACGTCGAGCCAGCAAAAAAAGAGGGCGGGCCTTCATTGCCGGCAGTCTCCTGGCACTGCTTTGATCTGGTGTCTGCATGGATAGCACTGGACCACTTGTTGGGCAATGCAGCTGAATGGCAAGAGAAACCCAGTTTGAATGAAAATGCAGTTTCAGTTCACTTTCAACCCAAGTTCGTTTAACTTTTCAAAACAGTCTAGTGATAACGAAGAGGAATGATTCTACATATCTTACCCCGGAACAAAGTGTGTGCTGCGTGAACATCCGACAATTTTGAATTTACCATGCACGGTAGCTGGCGAGTTAATTCCAACTGTCAATGCTGAGGGGCCCCACTACTGTGAATTAACCATTTGATTGGCTATTTGATATTTGCACTTACATGAAGGTCATCCATCCATCTGCTCAAGCATTATGCTGTAAATTGTAATTTCATGTAAACATCAGGAATAACTTCTTCCCATAGCTACATGCTTTGTTACACAGAAAAGCCACCATAAATGTTCTCACACAGTGTGCATGCCTCATGGGCAGCTAACTTGTTTGCGTTAGCACAATATGCCTTTACCAGAATCCAACTTGTAAGACGTTATACAGTAGCCGACCATTTTTTCGGACTCCAAAAATTGGGAATTGCTGGATATTCTGGACTTTCCCCAAGAACTGCCAGTTGTCCCATAGGTGTAATGACTTGCAAATTTTTCAGACTGCTCCTTTATTCGGAATATTTTTCGTTCCCCTCCAGGTTTGAAAGATCTGTCGGCTACCGTACCTGTAAAATAAAATTGTCGAGCAGAAATTCAAAATTCAGTTTTTGCGGCTAGTTGACTTGTATAACAGAGCGGTTTTTTTTTTTTTTTTTTTTTCTTTAAGGTTGTCATGTCCAGGAAACAGCAAAGAACATTCTCCTGGTTTGCAGATTCTGGACAGCTATAAATTAATGCTTCTTCCATATACGATTAAACCTACATGAATTTCTAACAAAATTTCTTGAGAAGGTTTTTCAAGTTTGAATTTGCCTACAAGGCTCTAACCAGGGTTCGCGCAGGTCCTTGAAAACCCTTAAATTCAGAAGTGTCAGTTTCAAGGCCTGGAGAGTCCTGCAATTTTTAAATGGTCCTTGAAAATCCTCGATTTTTTCTGGACAGGCCCTGTCTTTTCACAAGAATTGAAAGTGTTTGTCGTGGATTTTAGGTGTTAACAAATGTAAAGAAACATAGTAACAATCAAGTTTTAGTGTATTGCATGAAATTACAAGTTTCGTGGATTTTCATTATTATGAGGCAAGATTGGGAGCAGGCACTTCTCATTCCAATCCATGTCACGATAAAATCCAGTGAAAGCCGGCTTCTGTTTTCTATCTTGCATATTCCGTCTAGTCTATGGACGCTCGCTCGTTGCATGTTTGCTGTGCCTCATAAGCTCCATCTGTGTTTGCTTTTACGTGCAAATGGTGGACATGTACATAGTTCGTCCTGCCTTGCAGCAACACTTACTGATTTGATTACAGCTGATACTCTTGCCGACAAAGCAGGAGATGCAGGCAACATTAACCAAGTTTTGAAATAAAACAGCTTGCGCAAAACACCAAGAAAAAAGAAAAATCTTAAACACCAACCATGAAATACAAAATAAAGCTGGGTGAGCATTCACGCACCTGTTAGCGGCTATCTAAATGTGCAATAATGTGCTTAGGTATTGTGCAATAAAAGACTGTTGCATTGTGTTGAAAAAGTTATAAATAATCCCAGATGAAACATTAGATGGGGACCTTGAAAATGTGTTTCCTGGTCCTTGAAAACCCTTGAATTTTTGCTTTTGAAGCCTGTACATACCGTCTAACAATCTGTCCCCAATTCAATAGCCACAGGGGCATCTCAGCACACAGGTGAAAATCAGTTCTTGGTACTTGGCACACAAGACCTATTTCCTATCTTTCTACACTTGCAGTGCAGTCTCCCATCACCAGTCAGACACATGGCACTTTTCACACTACTTCAACCAATTCATTTGAGGTTTAAACAGGGCCAGCAGAAATGACACAGGCAGGAAAGAGACCGGACAAGCATGTGTGCGCGAACCACAGCTGGACAAGATAAATTCCACGAGAGCACAAGGATGCGTGTTTGAGTCCCGGCCGCGGCGGCCGCTTTTCTGATGGAGGCGAAAAGCAAGAACGCCCATGTGTTCCGAGATTTTGGCGCACGTTAAAAGATCCCCAGGTGATAAAAATTAAACCGGAGCCCTCCACTACGGCACGCCTCATCGCCTGCATTGCGTCGGCACGTTAAACCCCAGAATCAATCAATCAATTTTAAAGTCCACAAAGCAGCAGCAATAGATGTCACGTAGAAAAGCATGGCAATGGCTGAAGAAGCAATGCCCATCACCCTCTTCTCGTGTGAGGGCAATTTGTTGAGTCATTGGTGAGAAAACATTAATGTGTAGTGTGGAAAAACCAAGCCTGTCACGCGTTGTGTCCTCTGGTTGTAGGCACTTGCGTTTGTGTGCTTGTCCTGCCTCTTTTCCGCTTGTGTCGTCTGCGCCTTTGCCAGCCCAACACCGCTGGCAATCTCGTCGTCTCAGCAGCCTCACGTGATTCAATCACACCAAACAAATAAAAACCAAGGTAATGTCATTTATTTGCCTCAGGTCACTTTAATTTAAATTTTTCTAGCACGATCGGATCTTCTCAGCATCATCCACCCAACTCTGTCCAAAAGTTTGGTAACACTGAGCATCTACAGCCCACTGGCTGGTCGGCGAAGCTCACTGTACATGCCGACACATTTTCCACGTTGCTGCCGTTTGTCTTTTTCGAAGAAGCCATGTACACATGAAGGTATCTACATGAAGTCAAAAATCATAAACAATACACCAAGGAACCCTTTTCCCGTTAGCAGCAGCCCCAACACTATGTACAAGGTGAGAGAGAAATAGAGAGAGAGAGAGCACCTGCTTCGAGCCCTTGTGGCTCCCACTCCTCAACGTGATGAACAACTAACGTTAATATGTATATCTGGTGGTGTTGGTACACCTGCAGCGGCACTTGTGTCGAGATGCACTAATGTAGAGGCACAGAGACCGACCACGGGGCGGCAGCAGACACACAACACTCTGGAACAGTTAACACAGACAACCACCACTCAGCTGAACTGGGAGGATAGATGGATCGGGGAGGGACGGGGGCTAGCATGGACGTTTCTGTCAGCGAGACCACAACGGTGACTATGACTTCCACGAGTGAAAGGGAGAAAAAAAAAAGGATGAAGTTGCAGCAGAAGAGATCGCACACCACTGTCCTTTAAAGTGAGTGGCACAGCTGCGGCCTAATGAGTGCAAACCAGGAACCCCGGAGCACTCTGATGGTCAGGCTGTTATAACTTCCGCAGGTCAAGAACGAACACCTGCACAAAAACAAAGGATAACGATGGCATCAAACTGCAACCGTGCACAGCAGAGACAGCAACATACTCGCTTTCGAGCCACTGCGGCAGGTCACAATGGCACTGAGAAACTGTTTCCCACAAACTGACTTTTATGACCTTGCAACATGCCGGGCCACCAATGCTACTTCTATCTGATAAGTGCATGTGCAAGGCACTTAGCAGTGTAGATCTTTCAAAAAAAAAAAATCACATACTGCAACATTGATTGCATTGCAACAGCGCCCTTTCCTTGCAAGTCACTGACTCGCAACTAGCAAACTCGTTTTATGAATCAATGCGCCTAGGTATGTCACAAATTGGATGCGACTGTATTGCACACAATATTGGCATCTTTATTTGAGATGCATAATGGTTAAATATCACGACTTATAACTATGCACTAGTGGTGTGGCATTTGCTTGATCCCTACTACGTACTCTCATCCAGCCTAACCACAGAGCACACACACACCGATCGAGTGCATGGGTTCTTCTGGCAGCTCTGGAAACCGCAAAAGAAAAAAGAAACGGGTTTCAACTTACCGAGCCGTCCGAGGCGCTGGCACCAACTTTGTCTCCCCGTTGATTCCAGCAGACTTCAAAGATGCCCCCCGTGCCCTTGTAGCTATGAATGAGGTTTCCACTCTGCAAGCAAAACGCACCAGTGAGGTAGGGGGCCATACGGTGATGACACAAAACAAGCAACCATGGTATTTTACAAAAGAATGTGGTCGACAAAGCTAAGCTGGTGCTGCACTTGCACCAGCATGTGAAAATTCTCTGAATCAAAAATCAGAGATGTACCCGACTATATCAAACTTGTTTACATCAAGTTACTCGTAATATCAAACTATTTCTGGATACGGTACATTTACAATGAAAAAAATATATAAAAAATTACACTTATACCACACAAAATACCAGCTGCTCCCAATACAGTGGAATCTCGGTGATACGAATTCGGTTGATACGAATTTCGTTGTGATACGAATTTTCAAAATTCCCCGTCCAAAATGCATTGTACGCAATGTAAAAAAATTCGGATGATCCGTTCGCATATATCACCCGGTGCGGGTGATACGAACACGCGAGCCACGAGCAGATGACTGCGGCGTGGACGGGAGGCGGGAGTGTTTGTGCGGCCGTGTGGCCTTGGTCGCACGCAGGCACAAAATCATTAAGCGTGAACTGCATGGAGCGTTTTCTTCTCACGAAAACGCGCCGCGCACGCCACAGGCGCGCTGACGCCACCGCGAATACCACCCGCATGCGGCGCGCGGCGCGGTAAGCCGCGGCAACATGGCGGCGTCAACGGCCGCGAAGTAGGGCGGGTGGCTCGACCGACCGCTTCTGACCGCTCTTTAAAGAACAAAAGAAGTTGCTTATGAAGTAAGGGAGCTGATGAGTCCGAAAACGACACTGTAAAGCATCGTCCGCGCGGCTAGGGAAAGCGCCTATCAAATATCCGCCACCGTGGTAAGCCTAAACATCTCCGGCGGAGCCAGCGGGCTGTCCGGAGCGCTTTCAAACTGCCGCCATGAAGAGCGTGCCTCCCCGTTGGCGCAAGTCGGCAGGCTCCTCCCACTGCCGCGCGCGTCGCGCGTCATTTTAAAGAACGCGCGCGCAAACGCCGACGCGCCCGGATGGCATGCGGTTCAGGCTTGAGTTCGTGTGCGCGCGTCGCGTCGGCGATGAGCGCGCGTTCTTTTGACGCCCGCGCTGACGATTCAGCCCGGCACCCAGGCGCCAGCCTCTGCCTCGGTTACCGCTAACTGCATTGGGAGGAGCCTCACGACTTGCGCCAATAGGGAGACGCGCGCCTCATTGTGATTGCGGCAATTTCGGAGCGCTAGCAGCAGCTGGCTGGGCCACCTCCGCGGTGGATATTTGGCGTAGATGACATTTTATAGTGCTTCTCCCATACTGTCAGCTCCTTTCCCGCATGAGCAATTTAATTTACACATTGAGCTCCGTTTTAACAAAAGGTTAGAAGCGGTTGCTGAAGCTACCTGCACCTCTTCGCGGCAAGAGCCGACGCCATATTGCCGCCGCCTGTCGCATGCGCAGCACATTTCCATTTTTTCTCGTTTTCTGATGATACGAATTTTCGGGTGATACGAATATTTTTGCCGCCCCTTGAGATTCGTATGACCGAGATTCCACTGTATATCGAACACCAAATGCCATAGACACCGAATACCAAACGGCCTAAGACTTCGACAGGTGCTGCCAGGTAAGGTTTGCTTTTGACCTCGCGCTGCATTTGTAACATAAAACGTGCTTCCTAGCTGACGACTGCGGTTTTACTTTCATTTGCAGGGCCTGGACAACATGCGGTAGGGATATTAACAGAAGCATTTCCAGTTGCTGTGCCAATTTTCATCAAAATCCACAAAGAAATAAAAAAGTTAACACTTATTTTGTTATTCAACTTAGAGCTTCAGAAATTAGACCACTGATGTAGTTTTTCCTCCTGATTCCAAATCTGTAATCAGTTTTTACATAAGTGCAATAGTTTGTGAGTTATGTTGCAAGTAATGGTGAAGCTTGACAAGCTTTCCGGAAACTTTCACGCATACCAAATGTTCATGCAGAGAGTTGTCCAACAGCTCCTTTTGCTCCCTATTAGCCATAGAGTGCCGATATCTAGCTAGAAATTGTGCTCAAACTTTGAAACTATGAAAAAAATGTGTAGCCAAGTACCCTTTTTTCGCCACTCAACTACGATTTAATTAATTAGTAGATATTTACGGCTGAGAGGTAGTGCTGATTCAAGTAGATATCGGCACTCTACGCACTCTCCTCAATGTGTGTGCTAAATTTCCTTGTCGTATGACCATTCCAAGTGCCCGAAACCCTTCCCACAAAAAATGCAAATCGGCCAAAATGGCGAAATGGGAAAAACGCTTTTGAAAGTTTGAATCGGGGTTTTTAATGCACTGTTTCTATGGGACCACGATGATCCCTTGTAAGAAGCACGTCGTCGTAAGATGGGGAACAGAATATCAAGGTTCGACTGTATTTTGTTGAAGTGGAAATTTCATTGAAGTAGAGTTTGTTGTAGCAGGGTTCAACTGTACTTGCATTCATGGCACTGCACCGCAATCTGCTGATACTTGCATGCATGGTACTGCACTGCAATCTTTTGATATAGGCTTTGAACTTTCTCCCTGTAGTGCATTTCCTTTAACGTTTCTATGCATTGTATGAAGCATAACCATGCCTTACAATGCTATTGCACTGTGCCAATTATACGCAAGGTTGGTCTGGCAGCAGAAAAAATATCCAAGCATCGAGGTAGAGCGAGTGCAGACAAGAATTTGTTGCATGAGAACACTGGACGGGCGACCAGGATTGCGCCTGAAATGATGGATCCACAGACCCCAAAAGCACTTCCAAGGTGGTCACGCCAACCCTGCATTACCGAAATGAAGCAGGGTGCCTTGGCTGGCCATGCAAGAAATGTGAGAAATTTACTGCTGTTCTGCTCCCATCCCCACCCGTGTTCACACCAGGAACAGCGCCAGGCAAAGATGGGAGGGGAAGGCCTCACCTGTGTGGACCAGATGTGGACGCACTTGTCGAAGGACCCACTGGCCAGGAACTTCCCATCCGGGCTGAAGGCCACGCTGTACACAGGCTCCGTGTGCTTGGTCAACGTGTAGAGGCACACACCCCGCTCAACCTCCCACAGCCGCACCGTGGAGTCAAACGAGGCACTGCGCAAACCACACAGGGAGACAGCTGCTCAGCCCCTGGGCACACTCATCAAGGCCAAGAGCAGACACGGTAGTGACACGAAATTTCAAAGCTTAGATAACTATGTAAAATGCTTCCTTTTCGTCAGGAGATGTTTCCCAGCAAGTTTTAATCTTTGCCCGCACGAGAAAGCCCAGAGCGGGCCGACATGACATCATCTGCTCGTTGCCCCAAACTGCCGATGTCAGGGCTCTTGTGACATAGCCGACACGCCGGCTGCGGTTGGCATGTGCTGCTACGCCGTGTATCATGTTGTGCTTTTGAGACTGACGTCATGCTGTACGGGCGAGTGGGGATGGCATACCTGCCAACCTTGGGACTTCGAAAATCGGGAGGTTCACAGCGTGGGAGGGGGTGTTAATGCAGCACAGGCGATGTGGCCCAAAGTGTTAACTCGCGCTAAGCGGCAAATTGTGCTTGATAAGAAATCCGGTGAAAAGGCACTCCGCACACACAACACTATCTTCATTGCTGTTGCCAAATAAGTTGCTCACAGTCCTCTGCTTCTCAGCAGCACGAAGGAAGCTTTGGTACTTAGTAGTCGCCAAATGCAGTTTTAATACCCCTGTCACACGGCAGATCTAATGACATTTACAGCAAATGTCATTAATTCGGCGCTACACGAGAATACCGAATGACATTCAAGGCGAATGACATTTACCGGCTAACTGAGGTCCCGGACCTCAGTTACACCTCAGTTGGCGGCCGAATGAGTAGCCTCGACAGCAGTAGCGCGTCCCTAGACAGGAAAATTCAGTAACAAACCAAAGAATACTGTTTCTAAAAACTGTCAGTAAACTTATATTTTCTTTTTTGTATTGTTGTTCTAATAAAGAAAGACCAGCAAGTACTAACAAAAAAGAAAATCTCGTCCCCAGTGCGCGCGCTACCCTAATCCGGATTTTTTGCAGACTTGTCTCAGCTTGTGATGTCTACTGATGTCACCTAAATCGGTGGTTTTCTTGTTGCTATTGAAGAAAATATTCCTTTGTTACGTTTTTTTTAAATATTACCTGTGAAAACATTCTAGATGCGCTTGAAATGTAATTTTGCGGTTTTGCGAGCTCGCTAATCGTCACCGCTATCACAACCAAATGACATTTGTTCCGCCGTGTAGACCCGCACGGCCGAGCCGAATGCCATTTACAGCTAATGTCATTCAGTTTGAATGACATTAGATTTGCCGTGTGACAGGGGTATAAGTCTCCTTTACCGCCATGGGCCACGCTCACGTCGCATGCGCAAGTCGTGCAAAATCCGAACTGTTTGCCTTTCCTGGACGGCATGAAACACGGGAATTCTGAAGTATAACACTTCAAGAAACATTGTAAATACTTCTTCTTGTGTTTCGACGATGCCACGATGTCAAGAGAGCTGTGAAAAGCAGAATGTTACTACGTTCAGTCCTCAACGCATTGTCCCGACCACATGTGAACAAAATTAGGCTTGCACACTCCGTGCATACAAACGGCTTGGATTCCCATCCGACTTCGGCTAGCTACGCAACTCGTGATGGCAATCGCAATGCGGCGGCGCTGCATACCGCAGTTTTTAGATGCGACTGCATCTCATTCACTCGCCTTGTCCCTCCATACGGCGTTGTTGTTGTCCATCCACACCCCTCCCCCCATTTTCCTCGCCGCGCGAGCTGCGCTCTCCGCTGCTCACCCCCTCTCCTCTCCGATAGTATAGTGCCTAGAATATACTGGCTAGTGTGCCGAGGGCGGGCTCCAGCCGGGCGCCGGGAGCGATGTACGCGGCCGGCTGCCGCTTGGGGTGCTGCCGCGCGGGAGTGTGCGCGTTCGTCCGGTCCGAGCAGATCGCGCGGTTACCTCCGCGCTGCGTAGCAGACGGCAGCGGCAGAACTTTCCATTCCCGCTTGCGACGAAGGCGAGCGAAAGCGACGGGAATTCTGTCGCGCGACGATAATTTGTCCCGACCATTCGACAAAAACAATCGTCGCGCGACAAAGTGACGGAATTCCCGTCGCTTTCGTCGCAAGTGCGAACGGGCCTTTATGCGCAATGTCCGCCCCACATAAAATAAGCTCTTGCTTGTCGCCTGAGCATACGGTTGATATCTGACTACGTTACACTGTGCTTGCAAGTGTATTTAAACGATGTCACTAGGTTTGGAACGTAAGCGCTCAGCGTGCAGCTTTGTAATCATTGCACCTGGCTGATAAATAATAAATACAATTCAACAACATCCCATAGTTTAGTCCTCCATACAACGGTAGTTGAACATCGTACAAATGATAAGTACCATTTTCTCAATAAAAAGGTGAGAGAAGTCATTCACCTGGATCTCACATAAGTTAACGTGTCAGCTAGCTAGTGCTAGCTGTTGCGAGCAATCAAAAGGATGACGACCTTCACTGTCTCGGTAGTTGTGGTGCTGCCTGATTTTCTCGTAGGGGTTCGGGAAGATTGAAGCCTCTGTAGTTTTCTTCAGGTGCGGCCACGTTTTCAGTCGTCTCCTCGTCCAGCGTTTCGGTGGTCACCCTAGCTGCGGCGTTTCGCAACCGGCTCCTGCTTACAAAGGTCTCTGATCTGTCTTTTCGATACAAGTTTCGGATAAGGTGCATCGGGTATGCCTCGAATACTGTATAGGGACAGCATCCGGCTTGAGCCGCGCTTTGTCGCGAGGGATTTCGTTCACAACGCCGTTCACCGTGTTATCTTGAACGAACGCTCAATGCAGTTATTGTCAAAGTGCTTTTCCCATATACTACCGCATTTGGCGTCAGCTTCCTGTCCGCTTTTTTGATCCGCTTCTCCCACTCTGACAACCGTGAAGGGTCAGTCGGTGCTTTGATTGATTGACTGTAGGGTTTAACGCGCCGACGCAACGCAGGCGATGAGGCGCGCCGTAGTGCACGGCTCCGGATTAATTTTGACCACCTGGGGATCTTCAACGTGCGTCGAAATCTCGTACATCAGAGCGTTTTTGCTTTTCGCCTCCATCGAAAAGCGGCCGCCGCGGCCGGGAATCGAGCCCGCGACCTTGTGCTCAGCAGCGCAACGTCTTAGCCACTGAGCCACCGCGGGGAGTTCAGTCGGTGCTTTAAAGAGCGACACATTTTCCCTGTTGGAACGGTACCCACTATAGTGCACAGCGGAAGAAAATGCGCGTGCGTTCATTTCGCTGCTTCTTGACGCTTGCCATAATCTGGAGCTGAAGTTGGCACAAGCGGAATCAATAAACAGCTGCACAACGGCATCGGCATGCCATTGTGCAGCTTTTTGTCATATGCAGCTGGCACGCTCCGTATAAGCAGCGCTATAGTGCACATGCGCGTGAACATATATAAGCATTTGCTCGGTACAACTGCTCTGAACAAACTTGTCGCAAACAACTGCAGCCTCCGTCAACCTTCTGTATTTTCTTCTGATGCTTTGTTCCTATTCCGCAAGCCGCGTAGCATCCGCTGAATTGGTAAACATGCCCCTTGTTTGGGTGGTATATCACTTTTACACAGCGGCGCAATTAGCATGCTGTCGATTTGCACCATCCCTTTGGTATTGTCAGCTTGGTTTACAGTTAAACAAAGCGGTTTTAGTGACAGGCACGGGAAAACAACCCGGAACACAGCTCCGCGATTCGGCGTGGCATGGATACTCGCACACGCCCGCAGAACCGGTGCAATATCAGCCCAAAACTGCTGGGAGGGGCTGACGGAATGGCTTGCATGTCCCACGCAGAACAATAAACGCGGCATCTCGGCGAAGAAAAAATACGTCCACAAGCTCTTAATCACGCACGCACAAGGCCACCTTTCCGCCTTCCGAAGCGAGAAAACTGCATCGTCTGCTGAAGCAGCAGCACGCTCCCGCCAAGCGGCGCCATCTGGCGGCAGCGGTGGGCTTACATTGCAAACGGTGCCACGCCCTCCCATAGCGAAGCGCTCCGCTCGGGACACTAGCCAGTATATTCTAGGCACTATACCGATAGCGAACACTCTCTCGCAAGGGGCATTGGATTGGATTGGCTTGGCTTGGATTGGATTAAAGTGAATTGTGTTGGATTGTGTAGCGTCATAGCCACGGCAGGGAGTTCACGGCACATTTCACTCGATAAGAGAATCAACTTAACGGAAACAACAACGGAACCCCCTATGCGTCGCATCTACACGGGTTCCCACGAGGGGAGGTGGGATTAATTTTTTTGTTTTGTTTTTTGTTTGTTTTCGAGATGGGGGTTGGGTCCGTTTATCGGGAGATTTATGGCTGTGCCCGTACAATCGGGAGAATAGGTAAGAAATCGGGAGTCTCCCGGGTAAATCGGGAGAGTTTGCAGGTATGGGATGGTGAAGACCTCGGCCGGTCTGGGTGCGCATGCGCATCGAGACCGTCAGCGGTGCAACAAGAATGGTGATGTCACGTGCACCCTCCTGTCATGGCGGCCGCTCAGCATTTGTTTAGTCAAAACCGAAACTGACAAGAATATACGACGCTGTAAACGATTGTTTACACTGCGATCGACCGTCTAATGTGCCTATCTATGATTAGTGGGCTGGTAGGCACCCACCACAACGGAGAAAGAAAGGGGGAAAAAAAAAAAAAACGTAACACAAAAATTTCGTCAGTACTCCTTAAAGGCCAACACAGACTTGGGACAGAGTAAGGCAGCGCATCGTTCAACAGCACACCACTGTGCTAGGCCAATTCAGTCATGCTGCAGTACAGGAGACAGTCACGAGCTGATGGGCTGCAACAAAGTCTACGCTGGCCATGGCAATTTCAATGCGGACTCGGGACAAGTGCCTTGAGTTCTTCCCTTCTTCTGATGCCCCCAGATCATAGTGCACAAAGGTCCTAAGGCTCCGTGAGCGACCAATTCAGCACTCACCTAGTATCCATTCAGCCAATCCATGAACGTGGGGGTGCCCAATACCAATACCTTGTGTAAAGCCACATTGTCTGCGTTACATCGTTTTGCCGACAATAACAGCCGTCGCTCCCAATCGCATCGCACCTCACGCAGCAACGGCCCTAGATATCCTTACCCAGAAGTGACCTCTACTCCTGCCCCGGCAGAGAACCCACCTGGCCAGGATGAGGTTCATGGAGGGATTGTTGGTGCCGGGCCCTGTGGGGCTCCACTTGATGGTGTAGATCTCCTTGGAGTGCGCCTGCAGGTCGTGCACGCAGCCGTCCTGCTTCATGCTCCAGATCTTGAGGGTCATGTCGTCCGAGCACGAGGCCAGCAGGGCCCCCTGGGGGTCCCACTTGATGGCGTTCACCTCGTTGGTGTGGCCCGTGAACGTCTTGACCGGCTTGTCTGCCCCCAGCTTGCACACGTGGATGCACTGGTCCGTGGAGCACGAGGCAAAGCTCGTGTTGCTCTGCCAGTCCACGTCCAGCGCGGGCGCCGTGTGGAAGGCAAACTGCTGCGTGCACTGGCCCGTGCTCGCGTCCCAGATGATGGTTGTCTTGTCCACGCCCGCACTCAGGATGTAGTTGCCCTTGCGGTTCCACTTGAGCGCAAAGATGGGCCCCTTGTGCTGCCCCAGGGTGCTCGCCAGGTGTCCTAAATCGGGAACAAAAAGGAGAGGGCGGGCTCGATGGAGGCTTCGAGTCACCAGAGAGAGAGGAAGGAAGGAAGGCTCACTCACCGTCTGTGGTCCATATCCGGGCAAAGCCGTCGTATGAGCCAGTGGCCAGCAGGTTGCCGTCAGACTGCGTAAAGGAGAGGGAAGGAAGGTAGGTTGTCCTGTTGCAGAAGCAATTTGTACTCGTGCCGGCATGTGTTACATTTTCAGTCTTATTGCACTGTCCAGTTGATTGAGGTTGGGAAGCAGCAAGAATGATGCTAATACGACCAGTACATCCCAACATACCGTGGGCAACAGCTGGTTTCATGGCAAGAAAGTTAGTTTTCAGAACAGAAGAGAAAATAAGCATAAAACGTACAACTCATTTTTTTTTTTTTTTTTTGCTCACACACTGAGGGTCTATCTCCCTCCCCATTAACCGAAGTGGCAAAAGAGCAACTAGGCGTTCGTACACATCTTAGACTTGGCGCCATTATTTTGTGCGCCAACAATTTTTCCAAATTGGAGCTGCACGACCCTAGCTTGAGTGGTGACGACACCAGAACCTGCTGCCACCAAAATGTCTGGGGCTGTCCCAAGTAAAAGAAAACTGTACTGTTCAGTAAAGCGCCCATGTGCATGCTGCCTGCTTTTCCGCCTTCCTGCTTAAGCCACTCGTGCAACGCGCACGTGGAGGAGGAGGGGCGCGCTCACGTTCCAGTCAAGTGACGTGACGTCCTTGTTGCTGGGCACCTCGGTGCCGCCTTTCTGTATGCAGTGCCGCAGCACCAGCTGGTTGGGGCTCGGGCTGTTGTCGTTCATGTTCCAGATGCGGGCAGTCGAGTCACCGGACCTGCAACAGGGAAAGACGAGGAAAAAGGGCACTCCCTCAGGTAGGCCGCAATGTTGTTATTTTTTTTTTCCCCCTGCCAACGAATGGACAAATGGAACTCAGGAACACTGACACAGAAAGGGCAGAGGGAAACCAAATGACTGTGGATCCATTGATTCACTTTACAAAATTAGGCTCGAATACCACAACACGAAAAGAAATCTCTACTGATACTGCTATGTGCAAAATCTAACGCACATTTGAAACTGCTCTTAAAACAACAACACTGCCGCAGCAACTTCAGAAACTTGTTCTGTACAAGATGTACAATAACTGCTGCTGAATGCATGCGTTTGAATACATTATCCATTTCATGAGTTGCCTGATAATGCAAAGCTGCGCTTGCAATTTTTAAAGCCTTCCGGCGTTCAAACGGCCCTTAAATTTCATCTTAAAACTCAATTATATACAAAAAAAGAAAAAAGCAACCCCTGTTATCATAGGAGGAACACACAGCAAGAAAGTGCACAGCCGAGCACAACGCACCCAGATGCCAAGAGATCAGACGTCGGATTCCATGCGCAGATGAAGACCTCCGACTCGTGACCCCGTAGTATCGTTGCCCGGCTGCTCGGAATTTCTACGTTGCCATCCACTTCCATCGTCTCGTTGTGGTTGGTCCCTGCATGAGAGAGAGTGAGAGAGAGAGAGGGGCACACCACACAAACAGCTAAGTCTTGCACCATTTCTCAGGCTGTTGCAGGAGCAATTACAAAAGCTCACAGGGCCTCAAATGCTTACACACAACAGCAGACTCCCAGTCTGGAAAAATAAATAACAAATAAGAAGAACATTTAACAACAGGCTCCAGGGTTCCCTCAGAGGGGGAAATGCAAGCATTTGTGCTTAGAGGAAATGCCCCTGGACACAGGTCACACGAGCATTTGGCACAATGAGACAGCACAGACAATGTGGCATCAGCCACTGCTCGATACAGGGTAGACTGCTCACCCCCAAAGCTGTGCGTGGTGTCCTCCCCATTGGTGTTGCTGGGCTCGGCCTTGACCACGGCGTTCTTGCTATTGTGGGCCTGCTGCTGCCGCGAAGCCACCACATCGGGCATGACGGCGTCAATGAGGGACAGGGACTCAATCATGCGCTCCGACCCATCCTGGAGAAAGGCGACACACGCTGCGGTTAGTACAGCCTGCCCTGGCATTCCCATCCATTCGTTAAGTTTCAAGACACAGCACTGAAACACACAGGAACCTTGTCTAACAGCCCCTCAATTATATACGACAGACAGTAGCCCTACCACCGGCAAAATGAACACTGTGGTGACATCACCAGCCCAAGTGGGCGGACACATATCGTAGCTTTAAAGCTACTGTTGTCATGATGCACCAAATGTTAGGTCTCTTCGATTTGGCCTGCACTTCCTGAACCAGTTCGCGAGCAACGCAGGTGCTGAAACTGCCGAACTGGTACTGCATTTTTCGTCTGCTCCTGCACCTCTCTTTATGGGAGAGCAGGGAAATGCAGGAAGTCATCCTGCAGTTTCTGCACCGATGTAAATAGAAGAGAAAAGTGCAGGTGCTGTGCCCTGCACTTGATAATAAACTGGAGCAATGTTCTAAAACACTAATCAATATATCTTGCCAGTGGGGACGCACCACTTCATTAATGCGCCAGCGCTTTATTTTGGGGCACGACACAAGACAAATTGGGACAAGGGGGTTAATTAAAGATGCACCAGGCACAGCACTTGCGTTCAGCAGCCTGCCCATGAATTACTGTCAATCAACGAGCAATTTCCTCCTTTCTAAGGGCAGCAAACGAAGCTGCGATGTACTGCCTGTGTTCCATTTCTAGTCGTATTCAAGGGTGACAGCCCATGGCTACACACGATGCAACCAGAGGCCCATAACAAAATTAAAGACCCACCTCGCCGATGCTGATTTCGGCTTCTGTATACTGCAGCCCCTTCTGAATAATAGATAACAGTGCTGCGGGTGGCACAAGAGCTCCATTGATGTTCGACTGGCTGATATGACTCTCGATGCCGAAAGTGTACGCCGAGTGAAAGAAACCTGCACAAGGGGCACGCAGTCAAAAGTAAACACTCGAACTCCACCTCAACAAGGAGTTGTGCACATTCGAAGTGCTATATCGTCGCACAGTACAAGGCTTACCAGATTCTTGTAAGTATCGGTAGACAAGAAAGTTGACTTCATCGCTGCTAAAACTCATCTTGCGACTTGAGCATTCATTGAATGCCTTCTGAAAGCAAACAAATATAGCAAGAATGTTTTCAACGAGGCAACGGCAACACCCGCGAACGTACACCACTGCCTTAACCACAGACACAAAACCTTTTAAAATGAGGTTGCGTTGCTCAAAAGGTCGATTCTCGTTAGCGCGATGGTTTCATGTCACAGCCACAACTGTCAACACGGTCAAGGCACCACGAGCACAACGCCGATAGGACATCTGCACGGACGCCACGCACGCCACGTATGGGCTGGACTAGCACATCTAGGCCAAAACAATCAAATTTTGTAGCCGTACAGCCATACCTGCAAAGCACGCGCTAGTCTCATATCCGGTCAGTGGCACACGACTGCCGGCGCACCACAACGCTCCCACGGGACAGGCGCATTAGCATGGCGAGGCATCAATAATTGGTATGACATTGCTCCATAGCTCCATTTAAAATTGACATGCTTCTAAAAATGTGCACAACTACAGCACGTAAACGGCAAGTGCGATTATCGGCGCACAATGTTTAGCGCTAGGCCTACTCACCCGTCAAACCGGGATGGATGGCAAGACGTCGGTCGACGTCGCGAGGGGGACCGGGGGACCGCAGGAGTTCGTGCGTGCCAACAGCTATTGTTGTGTCCTCTTACTTCTGTTTTGTAGGTTCGGTGTGTATCCTTCTGATGATAATTTCCGTGCGTACTGACGTACAACCCGAGCTATCACCCATCGCCGCCCGCAAAACGAAAAACCAGCGGCGGAGGCAAATGGCGACCCCTGTCGAACGCTCTGCGACTCACACAGATCTCCCTTGTGTTACTCCGCCCGAAGAATGTGCTGATGCGCTGCACATTTGTTCGTTCCCAGAGTACCTTTATTGAACGCAACCGCAGCTGTTCCAAGGCGACTGCGGAAAAAAACATCCCGTGGAGGCGTAGGTGGGACTGCAGCAGGTGTTTTATTAAAAAGTGCAAGAAATAAAAACGCGAATACGCTGTGCTGCGCCAGGACCGCACGCTTTCCAGGTCGTCACCCCGTGGCTGTGCACCTAGTAGACTAAATCTGTTGCGATCAGTGCTTTTAAAGTCGTTTAGATGTTGAGGGCCCGTACGAACTGCTCTTGGGGCGCATTCCAGCGGTAGTATGCTTGACAGCCGTCCTCTGCAAGCAAGCAAAAAAAAAAGTGTTAGCGCTACAAAACGCGGCAAATACAAAATTAAGGTGCGAACACGCAGGCATTCCACATGTGAAGGCAGCATCTGAAACAACTCGCTTTCTATGCTTTAAAATTTCAGCCCCATATTGAAGTTTTTCAATAAGTTTTATATTCACTTTGGCTTGCTTCGAAGGTGCGTTTATCACCCAAAGCACCCGACGGATGGACAGTGGACACACAGATTTCTGGTGGGAGTTGTCCAACGAATGCTTACGCATTAAAAATTCAAACAATACAGGCAATCACTTTGATTGACATGGTGGGGTCTGTTGAACTTTATTTACTTCACCTCCCTCACACCAAGGGCTGAATTCTACTGGGTGCCAGAAGGCATCCGGAAGGGCGCTGGAAGATATCCAGCGGGGTTATTTCCCGCGGGGTCTTGTGCAATTGGCGCAGAGTGAGAACGTCAGCCAGTTGGCGTCACACGAGTAAGTTGTGGCTATAATTCTGTGACGTCACGTATACCCCGTGGGAAATCCCGCCGGATATCTTCCGGCGCCCTTCTGAATGCCTTCCGGCACCCAGTAGAATTCGGCCCAAACTCTCCACCCGCTCCAGCTTCCTTGTCCTACTGACGACTTTCACCAAGGCTTCATTCAATTTGACAAAGCCACCAGGTTTTTGACCACATTACACCATGGAACAGCTGTTTCACCGTGTACTTTGCATCAAGTAAAGGTATGGCGAAACAATTATCAGTTGGATCTTCAGCCTGGCGAGTTGCGGCTTACAACATTTAGCTATTAGCTACTACCCAAACTGACACTGATATGACCAGGAGAAAGGAGGGACATGGCACACATGGCAGTCACCCAGCGCAATTCAAAATGCAGATGGTAGTTCACGGTGGGCTCCTATTTGCAAAATCCGCATGTACATTTCTTGTTTTTCTCTTCCAATATCAAAGGAATATCTTGCTGAAACCTTACCGAAACACACATGGAGGTGTGTGGGGCGAGAAATAAGAGCATCAGTCTAATCTGTTCACTACAGGTGCCATACTTTTTATGGCTGAGTGGTGCAAACATAGAAAGCAGAATTGGTGCATTGCTCAATGACATTTGGAGAGCAGAAATGGGCATTCTTGGTTTACCAGTCCTGGACGGTCCGCGGCCAGTCCGAGGACTGCGTTTGGACCGGAAGCCCCATACGAATACATGGGAAAATCGAGCGCCGGATCGCGTCTCGGGCAGTCCGCGGACGATCTGGGACTGATAATCGAGGAGGCCCAATAATGAACTTGCGATGCTATTATTAATACTATCTAATTGCTGTTTGAGCCAAATGAAATACTACAATAGAGAAGAGTTAGACTAACCTTTCGAAGTAACCGAATGTCACCACACAATGTCGCTTTGTTAAATAAATGCATGGTTTAAGAACAGGTTACCGAGAATAAAAATTGCAAGTACGTCACCCATTAATTGCATGCAGAGTGCACAAATGGTGCCTTTGCTCAGTGGTGCGCACAGGATTTCATTCGAGGGGTGGGGGTGGGGGCTTTCCCCCAAAAGGAAGGGAGAACAACAACAACAAAAAAATTCAAAGCAAAAATTTATTTAAAAGATGCCACAGCGACATCTTGCTTTACATAACTTTCCAATTATTTTCATGTTTCTTCTCAGTGAAACTGCAAAACATCTGATGGTTGCGGTGAGAGCATACATCGAAACTGCATATGGTTCGTGCATAGTTTGAAAGAAACAGAATTATGGGCAGTTGTTCTGATGACAGGCAGTGTTAGTGCCCTCGTCCATTAATTCCCCCCCCCAACACCCCGACTTTTCAAGAGGGGGTGGCACACTTTCCCCTGCATATGCCGGTGCATCTGCTGTATTTCCCCAGATTTCAACGCACAAACCCGACGCCCACAGCAACCAGGCAAAGCTGTCCCGCACCTTGCCAGCCATTCTATGAAAATAGTGAAGGGCTTTACATGAAGACACACCGGATGTATCACCATGTAAGGCCCTGCATGCATACCTGCAAAGTTTGTTACACAGATGCACAAATAAAGCAGGACAGTTGAGTACGAAGACCAGAAAGTACAAAATTTATTTACACTTTTCTAACAACATATACAACACTGCAGGGTTAATGGACACCATTTACCCATATGGCCTGTAGCCTGAATGCACCCACAGAAGCATGCAATGACATGTAAATAGTACTACAGTTAAACCTGTATGTAACGATGTTGACAAAAATTCGCATTTTTTCGTTACATCCAGGTTTTTGTTACATGCAGGTTGCGAGTTAATGCTTGTGGGAATGAAGCAGAAACGAAACGAATATGCTAGACATCAGTGATGCTGCACTCACCCTTGTTCAAGGATATATTTCACACTGAAAAACTGCGTGATTGGCGCCTGCTGCTACTACACGGCCCCAGAATTCACAAACGTAACTGAGTATCACTTTTGCCTTTTGATACTTTCCGGTGCCTTAACGCGTTTCAAGAACCAAACTTCTGCTGAAAGGGCGCTTTTTTCGCGGTGAAAATTGTTGAAGGGATGTTAGCTGGGACACTGTTCCGGGCGGTGACGTTCTTCTTTCTTGCCGGCGGAGACGGCATTTAAAATTGCGTGCTTGTCTTGAAAAGACATATCTTCGTATTCAGGTACCAGAACTCATCACCCAGGAACCAATACCACAAAAATCACGGGACACACGCGACTACACGCCGGCAGGTAGGCCTATAGCACCTTACCGACGCCGCACTCACACGTGGAAACGCACGAGATTGCGGTGCGGGTGAAATTCGCTAAATTACTGCATTTCGCCATCCGATTTTTCAGAAAAAGGGCAGGAAACCTTGACTCCTCAGGGTGGCGAATTCGTTACATCCAGGTTAATCGTCGCAACTCCTTCGTTACATAGAGGTCGCCAACACATGCGCTTCAATGAAGGTGGAAATGGGGAATTGAAAAACTTCGTTAAATCCAGGAATTCGTTACATAGAGGTTCGTTACATCCAGGTTTAACTGTATGTAACAACTAGTTGGGCACTTGCTGCACACGTTCAAAAGGCTGTGTTATAATTTTGTAGCATGAGGACGTCTGACAAGCTCAAAATGAGTCTGCTCATAATTATTTGGGTTCATGCCAGCCACCAAATTGTTATACTTATTGCTGGAATTATGAAATAAGGGTGTGGCATCAAACCCTCAATTCTCTTTCATAGCACACAAAATGGAACTGCAGCATGCATCACTTTGTGTACACAATCTGTAGTAGCATTGAATTACATGGCATAAGATGTCCCTTTTTGTACAACGATATTGTATGGCCAGTTACAGCTACACTATTTTGCATTTATTTTTTCTCACCCCCTGCAAAGTTAGCAACAGCTTCTCGCATCCACCAAGGACAATGTTCTTAGCAATGGTTGCGTAATGTAGAAATCACCAATTCACAATTTCATTTATGAATTATGTCTTCAGTCTTCCATTTGAAGATTTTAAAAATAGTTTTTTGAATTAGGAAGTGGGGAGAGTTTCCTCTTTTTTTGCGTGTGTGTTTGTTTTCTCCGGGATCTGGGATTGACCCCTTCAATCGCCCACTGCAGAAAGATATGGCAACAACTGTCATCATCATCATTACTGAACGCTAAGATATAAACAGCAGCAGCTCACAAGACGTTTGAAAAGCTGGGAAAGTGAATGAACGGGATGATGGCTTGGCTACGACACACAGAGCACTGGAAAAAGCAGCACTGGGAACATAGGAAACAAGGCAGCTGCAGAAAGTGGTTGGGCAGATGCAAATGAGGAAGCCTCCGGCGGTGCCCAGAGTGGACCCTGTGAGCAGTGCAGCTATGGGCGCTAAGGACAGGGCAAAGCGAATGCGGAAGCCCCCACCCAGGCCACTGACTGCAACTAGGTGCAACCACTGAAAGTGACCATGAACCAGTAAACAAACCCCTGGTGCAATGAACAAGCAGGCATCAACGGCATTGCTGCAGGACAAGGCCAGAGAAAAGGGACGCAGAGGGCATAAAGGGACAAGCACAACTTTCCACGGCCCATGAGGTGGTTGTGCCAACACCCAAGCCCCTTGTGGGGCACTAACAGATGACACTAAAAGTCTGACACAGAACTAAGGTTGGTATACAAGTTTTCCAAATGAAGCCCACTGGATTTCAGTTGGCAACTGGGAATTGCTACGAATCGGCCAGCGCCGCAGTACTTCCCCGCATCACTCCTCGGCTGTGCAGCGAAGCCACTCGTGCGCCTTTGAAAACACGCTCCACCATGTCGGCAACAAGTTGCGACAAGCCGCGTCAGACGCTTTGCTCTCGGCGCATTTCAAAACTTCGGCGGCTGGCGGCGAGGCTCGTCTCCACGCTCTTCAAGGACACAGAGGCCCCGTCGATCTCAGCGAAGTCCTCCTCTCTCCCCTCTCCCGGACTCAATGTGCCCGAGGCTATGAACGGCTTACGAACTCTGGAAAGAGTGTTGTGTGTGTCTGCGACCTTCGTGGCGTGTTCCCGCTTGTTTGCGTTTGACCGTTATCGCTTTTGGGTATAAATAGAGCTGCCCAAACGTTGAAAACCATTCCTGTTAGAGCAGCGAATCGATGTTGTCGCTTTGCTCGAGTCCTGTATTGTAACCTCGCCCGTCGGGGCATTGTTCTTTGGCTTCGGCTCACCTCTCGCTATGAAGTAAACAGTTATGTTAGCCTACAGCTTCTGGACTTCTTCACGGCTGCAACAGCGGCTGGCCGCTCACATCCTACACGCTACCACTCGTATGTCGGAGGCCACGGAGCTCGGATCGGGTGCCCCCGCCCGGTCGCAACAGAATGGACTCCCAAGCTTCTCGATGGACCTTTACTCCAACAGGACGAACCTGTGCAACAACAGACATAGGGGCACCCTCCCCCAGAGTCCTTGCAGCCACTCATGCGGGCTTGCAATACGCTACGTGGCAGAGCAGAACTGTGGGAGAGTCGGAACATGTAGTGTTATCCCAGCTGGATCATTGCAAGGGAACACCCATTCTTCATCACAAGTTTCTCATCTACACAATGCCACAGGTGGCAGTAAGTTTCTTCTTGACAGCGACAAATTGTGGAATTTTTAAGTGAGGCAAGTGCGCCAGGAAACGGGGCCGCAAGTGAGTTTCTTGAATGCAAACCTGGTGCCAGGGTATGAAACACAAGGCAGGAATTGGGAAATTGGCTGGGCAGCAGGTTGTGTGCCTTTTTTTCTTTTTTTTAGGCACTGCATTAAAGTACTTGGCACGTCCATTCACTGAAACAATAACGAGGCAGTAAGGGTGATGGAGGAAATACGATAGCCAAATGTGAGGAGTAAGGCCGCACAAGTCAGAACCCAGCTACATAGCTGCTAACATTTTCTCATTACGGTTGTCCTCTGCGCAGCTACTGTGTTCTCCATTAGCACATACAAAAGTTGTTGCGCCTAGTGGGTGCTATGCCCAATGCCTCTGGTCATTGCCTAGCCACGTTTTCTCGCTTGAGAAGTGCTCTGTGGTGCTTTTGATTGACCAGCTTCACACTTCGACAGATGTGATTTAAAAAAGAAAACCCGTTGAACAGCCAAATGCCTCAGGAGCATTCCACTCACAACCCTTCACCAGTCTTTGCTTAGATTCTCGGATCCCACCTCTGATAAGGCAGCCAGCAAACTCGCACAGTGTTGAAATTTGGACGGAACAGCAAGTGCTAGACGCTGTGTTCCAAACAGCTCTACGCCAGCAACCAGCAATCCACTGTAGCCTGCTCGGCTAGGCCGGGAAACCCATAATTGTTGGGGAGCTGCACGCACAACAGCTCCCGTGCTCTTGTGGTACACTAGCCGAGGGCACGAGATACCACGAAGGCGTCATCCTTGTGGGGGCCCTTTTTTTGAAGGCTACTCACGCTCGCATGGGGCCCTAGTTGCATGTACTGCCGGGGTGCCTGGTTGTCCACAAACTTCATAGGGCTCCCAGTGGTTGATGCTGCACGGCTGAGTTGATGCTTCGGTGTGGCCACCCGCCGTGTGGCGGACAAGGCACGTGAGATCCTTTCTCCTTTCTTGCCAGCATACCTGCTCATGCAGAAGAAGATTTTTGCACTGCCGGGTGTCAGCATCTTTCAAAAATAAACTATACTGGAGCTTTTCAGATACTGCAAAAAGTTAGAAGCTGGCAGTATGGCAATGCACACACACTCTTCAGGATTTTTTTTTCAGAATGCCTTAGCAGTGTAAAAAAGCTACAAGTAGTTGTCAATGCAACATTCTCATTGCAACTGGAACACAACATTACTATTGCAAGTTCATCCCTCTTACGAATCCAGCAATATAAGAGGCAAAAGAGATGTTTGAAGCACAGGGAAGTGCAGTGTTGGCAGCCCCAGCCTTTCTCACACCAACACTGAGGCAAAAATACCTGCAGCTCCATTAATCAGAAGGCTAAACTTGTGAGTGGTGGCACAAGCAAAGTTCCAGGGCTGTGCCTGCAAGAAGGTGCCCTGCCATAGCAACTATAGCCATGTAAAAGGTGTACGTATTTGCTGAGTCTAGAGGTATCATTCCTCATTTTGGTTCCTTTAAGAATATACATCCACGCATGGAGCTTCTTTACACAAATGGTAAAGAATCTGCCCATTGGCACCATGACTATCCAGTGGTCATCAATAATGTCTGCCCTGAAACAGACAAAATGGCAATATTAATCTCATTAAAGTCCTTGACTTGTGTATGGTTCAGTGATTACATGTTTAGGCGCAAATAAGCAGACATTTCTCACAAAGCCTGCCACAAAATTAAATCTCAAGATTGCCACAAATTCTAGAATACTTTTAATTCTTATGCAAAAAAATTCATTTATACAGTCAGAACAGAAAACTACACACGCCCTTTAATTCGCATCATAAAAACTAACGGTAATGTTCTTAAAGGGGCCACGAGGGCAAAATACAAGTTTGTTTTATTCGAAAGATTTCGTTTTTTATAATGTTCCTAGCGCTTGTCCGGCAGCAAGTGATGCCGTATTCACTTAGAAATTAATCAATTTAGGTTAATATTTTGATTCTCCCGCCAAATCAGGCGATTTTTGGGACGTCAGCAATGAAGTCATAAGAGCGTGTATACAAACGAACTTGCGCTGCATGATTCGGCTGCAGCGCTGCTTGCTGTCAGTCTTCCCAGATATCCGCCGCGGTGGCTCAGTGGCTAAGGCGTTGCGCTGCTGAGCACGAGGTCGCGGGTTCGATCCCCGGCCGCGGCGGCCGCTTTTCTGATGGAGGCGAAAAGCAAAAACGCCCGTGTGTACGAGATTTCGGCGCACGTTAAAGATCCCCAGGTGGTCAAAATTAATCCGGAGCCCTCCACTACGGCGCGCCTCATCGCCTGCGTTGCGTCGGCGCGTTAAACCCTACAATCAATCAATCAATCAGTCTTCCCAGATGGCGCTACCATACTTGCGCACGGACCCGTTGTCTGCCGTTGCTTTGTTTTTTGACCGTATTTGCACCTGGCTTGTTTTTGTTGCTGTAGAAAGTAATCGTTTCATGAAATATAGATTATTCTCGAAACAGGGTCACGTAAGACAACGTCACTTACGCCAATCGGCCAGTGCATGTAAGACAACTCGAAAGCGGCGGACTGCTGTGTAGCTAAAACAAGCATAGTGCGCGCAGTGCCAACAACAGTGCGCATCGGTACTTCTATGTTTACATTTGCTTTTGTCCACTGTTTATCCCCCCATTCTTACTGCTATAAAAAGAATGTGCCCGAAATTTAAGCACAAATACGGTAGCTGTTTGGCAAGCGTAAAAGCTCTGCCTAATTTGCGTTTGCTTTCGCCGGCCTCTGCAAATCCCAGAGCTGCCTGGTATGACATCATAGGTTCTGTTGCGGGAAATGAGCTAATGGGTCGCATGGCCATTCCCTTTTTTCCTAATTATATAGCTTAATTGAGCGAAGTGTGTGTTAAAAGCGGTGTCAGTATGATTCTAATGAGGCAACCTTTCGAATAAACCAAACTTGTGTTTTGTCTTCATGGCCCTTCTAAATGTAAGACACCCTTCCTTCCCAGACTGCTTTGTACGATGACGTTTGCAAGCGCTGCCTATCATGAATCTATTTCGATGCCACCGCTTGCTTGAAACCAGGGTTAGCTGTGGAAAATGATGTTAATGCGGCCAGTGGGCCCTGTTTCAAAGTCTACCCCTCTGGCCCTGCACCCCCTAGAGGGTTCTACTTGCTTTAGAGCTTTGGCCAGGGTTGTCTCCTGGGCAGCGGGGACCAGGCCCAGGTCAAACGCAGACGTCTTCGTCAGGAAGGCAGCCTGCAAATCGGGAGACATTAACTACTATGCACTGCTTTACTTTTATTCATCTGAAAATACATCAGCGGGGGTGGAGATACGGTACTAAATAAACCTAAATTTTCCCCAATTACAGTAAAACAAGCTTGTTATAACGAAGTTGAAGGGGGAGTCGTTATTGCTTCGTTATAACCATTACTTTTTTATAGCCAATGTCAATTTCTACCGACAATTTACATGTGAGAGGATGTACTCACCCCAGAATCTCACAGCATCCCACAAAGACAAGAAGTGACAAAAAAAGAAAAAGAAAGAAAAAGGCGAAGAATTGTTACTTTATTCACGCCAAACGGCTCATCCAGATCATTCGACAGCACACATGCTGGCGGCTCACTACACACAGAAACCGTCCTTGATAGATTTTTGCCGAGTATTCTTCAGACGAATGACTGCCTTTTCAGCTGTAGCTGCGATTTCAAGTCAGTCCTCGCAGTCATTGTGAGCGCCAAAGAAGCGGCACAGCAGACCTGCTGCCTCCCGGCAGAGTGCCTGGAAGAACGTCCAGGCACCCTACCAGGAGCCCGGGCGACATGCACTCTCACGCACTTGTGTACAGGAGCTTGCAGCCATTTTACCACACTGGAGTTGGCGGCCTGTAGCTAGCGCGAGCTTTGGATGACCACATCTGTGATGCGACGCAAACCGTCACATGCTACACAACATTGACCTGACGGGCACCAAAATGGTCTATAAATGCTTGTTGGGAAAACAAAAAGGTTTGTTATACCCATTCTAAGGAAATTTTAGCTTCATTAAAACGTCCTAACGTCATGGGCGTCTATGGGAATTCCAAGGGGAATTTCATTTACTTCGTTATATCCATTAGTTCAATATACCCCGTCTAGTTATAACGAGGTTTTACTGTAGTAGCACAATTGGGCAACTAAATTACATGAGAAAAACAATTCTGAAAGAAGAATTTCCAGTCTGCACAGCTTTAGGGAAGAAATCTGTTTTTATAGCTATTAGATTTTATGGAAACAGCAGCCAAGGGGTGTTCATGACTGTGAGAAGGTTTGGGTGATTGTGATTAACATACATCAGCCCTGAAAGTCTGCCCACCTATATTTACCAACGATATGGCTCATTGCCTCAGTAAAGCTCTGCAGCTTATTTGAAGAAAGTTTGATTTCAACGACGTGATCCCACACAGGCACGAGAAGCGTGAATGCAGAAGAGAAACTGTATCAAGAAAACCTTCAGTTTTTTAATGGGCCAACCACAATGGGATGGTTTTTATGTTGGGCTTTGCACAAAAAAAAAGAAAAGAAAGGCACAATCGTTAAGTGAGAAATTTTTTGTGTAGCGAACCTCTAAGCACCACATACAATGCTAAAAGATTCATCACTACTAATGAAAAATTTCAAAAGGCTGTAGCTTCTCTTTCAGCCATTTGCAGTAACCTTAACTGGCTGCTTGATATAATGCAAGAAATGTTGGGAACAAACTTCACTAAAACCCAATTTTTTTTACAGATGAAATATTTTGATGGTACTGGTGAGTAACAGAATGGTTGGTTTGTTCTGGGCTGCTACTGAACTCCTTTACTAAAAATTGAGGATGCGGCTGAAAGAATTTGTCCACGTATAATTGGTGTAGAGCAATAGACAAGCTATAACACCTTGCTAGTTCACTCTGGCAATGTATATTCTGTTTATTTTTATGCACAGAATCCCTTCCCAAGCTCTTTTTCACAGCGAGTCCAGGAACTTTAGAGAGACCGACAATGGCTTTCATGAGACTTCAGAGGTTTCCACTCTGACCTGCAGGCTTACACAGAAAAGAGAAAAAAGCAAAAGCAGATTTTTTTCTCTTCTTGCAACAAATGCAGTGATCTGTGCAGGTTCATCCTGCCTAACTGACGAGGGCAGTTGGCAGCTTCATAACATTTTCCTAGTTAAGTGAGAAAAGAATCTGCTGTGCACTGAAACACATTCCTCGCCACAGAGGGCATGCCAATAAACCCCTCAGAAGGGGCTCACATGGTCTGGTACGCCATGGACCTTGGCCGTGTGCTGGCAGAGGACACGCAAGAAGTCCCCACACACAGCAGCCGGCTGCTCCGCCACGAACGTGTACCGACTCTCTTGGAGCTCAGTCGGGGGTCGCAACGCCAGGCCAAAGGCACTCTCAATGTCTGCAAAGTGTGCACGTCTGCTCAAACTCTACATGACCACTAACTGCACAGGTTTTCCCTGAACCTTTTTGCTAGAACATCGATAGTCATAAGGGAAGCACTGCAGGTGTTGCATTTTGTGAGAGGTCAGTCTGATACGTGAAAGGTGACTGTTTTTCTCTATGTCTCTGTAATGCCTTTAGAGAGGTGCAGCTCAAGTTAAGCTGTGTATGACCACATGCCAAAGCAAGCAAAAGTGCAGGACTGCAGTAAACAGAACAACCACGCTGCAGCATTTCAATGCAGTGTCAATCCTGCTGTTACAGTTAAATCCCATATTTTTACATAAAATTAGATTTGTCATTATTTCAAGAGTAGGCATAAAAAACCTTATGAAAGGAAAAAATGGCCCTAAAGTTGAGGACTATTGTGGTACATAGTATCATGCAACTTGTCATAATGATGGTGACTTTCAGAAGCATGAAATGCTTGCTCAGAGTTTAATTAGAATTGCTCGGTGCATTGAATGGTTAAAACATCACTTTTTTGAAACGAACATGTTGACTTAAACTGCACAGTGTGCTTTGATTCAAATCTGATGCCCACCACTGTATAAAAAAAGCACATCCATCTAGATGATTACAGTTCCCCAAAACCATCCTAGAGGGGGATGATGGTCAATCTGCCGTGTTTACAGCAGCTTTGAAATTGACGAAAGGCCCTGCTAGTAGTGCTGAGTTGAGGAAACTGTACAAACTAGGTCGGCACTAACCACTGTCGCCTTGGGGGTCGAGTTGGGAGACGCGCCTGATGTCACACAACTGCACCATGTGCAGATGCTTGTAGGCCTTGGGCAAACTTGCGTGTGCCACGGTGGAGGGAGTAGAAGTGCCAGAGGAGGACGGAGTCGCCTTGTTGGTCCGCCGCCGGCACACCTCCAGCACATCAGAGAAGAGGAACAGGGTCACCGGGACGCTCTTGCAGCTCAGGCTTCCTCCTTCCACCCCAATCTTCACCGCCTCCAGGTGGCTCACAAAGTGGCGCTTCCCCGACAGGAAGTCGGGCTGAAAGAGAATACCCCTCGTTTCGAACAGGGCGGACCCACAACCCCCCAAGAAACTACCAAGAATAAGGTCACTGACAACCTGCCATTTTGATATGAGTGCATCTTCCCCATATATAAAAACAAGTCCTCACATGAGGAAACCCACCAGGAAGAAATTCGAGCACAAGCAGCATTCCAAATTGGTTCTCTCCTCTGCAGACCAACAAATGATTTGTAATGTCGAGAGAAACTGTACATGGTGTGTCATGGAGGAGGACGATGACACTTGCTAAACTAATTTCTTCGGTACCTCTACTGTATTTTTGGCTGTTTGCAGCGCGCAGAGCATGTTCACAGCAAGCCAGTGGGTCTGTCAAGATCAGGATCAAGAAGGACTCACCGGGCAGTTCTCAATGTCATTGAAGATGTCAAGAATGGCCATCTGGCTCTCGGCTTTACGCTTGTCTTCGTTGATTTTTCTGCAAGATTGAAAACAGTGCTCCAACTGTAGCCACTATAAATGCATCGGCTTGCTTGCACATAGCTGCCAGCCTTTCATCCGATATTGAGAGCACAATTACTTTGAAATCACTGACGAAAAGCTTTTGGAGCAGCAGTCATTTATGCGGGTTCCAGGTGTATACAAACCAGCAAGTACATTGCACATTCAACCAAATATACAAGGACACGCGAGAACTGTCAAAATCATCATTATTTTGGCATTTTTGGTGTTACTAAACAACAGCTCAAGCCATGAGCCATATATATGCACTCAGGATGCTGTAATTTACTTATACAGCCCAACTGCAGCAGCACACAAGGCAACAAGGAATAAAAAAGGCAGAATGCAAACAGCTTTGAATTTGTGTCGTTTTCCTCCTGTGTCACAGTTTTCACTGCTCTTCATCATTCCCTGCACCAACTCACCCAAGCTTCTGAATTTCTGAAACGCAGGCATTCGAACATCACTCACAGCAAAACTTCACCCAGCGCCACTACAGCTTTGACCAATTCTTGAAAATCCTTAGCATCTTCTGGTGTGCGTTTTTTTAACTCTGAAAAAAAAGAAAAAGAAAAAGGGAGTGAAAAGAAAAGCACATGCCAAGGTAAGCACTACCAGTTAACACTGCAGTGGTCAAGGAGCCCATGTAACTGGGCAATCAATAGTAAAGACGTGTGTGCACGCATGCACATATGCACAAATGCACACATGCATGCCTGTGCGCACACAAAAAAAGCACCAGAGCACCTCAGCATGCTCCACAGTTACTTTGGCAGCGATCAAGTTTAATGACAAGGCCATGCACAGGGTTCCTTCCTGGTCACACACCTTTCAGCAGCAGGGCCATGCTCCCAAGCCTCTGGATGGGGCGGATCATCAGTGCTGCCAGAGACTGCCGGCCGCACACTGGCTTGGTCTGGCACCTCTGCGAGGCCAAGCTGAAAATCACAAGACTTGGCCGGGACATGTAGCAGATACACAGTGGTGTGAAAGAAGACATGTTTCAGCACGATGCTGTTGCGCAGAGTGCGATGACAGGTGCGTATCCTATCAGTCCCATCTCTGACAAGTTCACTTTGATGAAGGAAGTGCCCTTGTTGGAAACCAGCTCTTTCGCTGCAACTAGCACTGCCACTTTGAAAATTATCACAGGGAGCTGAAGGACAGGGAAGGGTCTTTTTTGATTTGGGGACATGTGGAACCCGTGTTCATCCTGTGGTCACTGAGCTGCAACCGCGCTCCACATGGCGGTGCTCTACTGCCCCAGTATTCCTGGTGAGTCATGCTATCTCAATCCCTGCAGTGTTGTTCATTTCCATATTGTTAGTGCTTGGCTTTCTACTAGCAGTCTGTTCCCACGATTTCAGGTTGCGTTAAGTTTGGCCAGTTTTAAGGGGGGACGCGGCTTTCAACTTCGGAAAAATGACCAAAACATCGTTTTTTTGAAACCCACATATTCGGCTTCTATGTTTCCTATTCTATGCGTCTGCAAAGTTTTTAGGCTGAAAAGCGTCGCAAAGTGGCATAAAAAAATACTTTTGTCAGGCGCGGTGACAAACTATCAGCGCAAAAGGGCGAAAAAACGGCAATTTTCGGAGCGCTCTATCTCCGCACCGGTGCCACCGGGCGCGGCCATTTTGATATGGTTAGATCGGCCGAGCGATCGTCTTTCCGGTTCTGCTCGCCTCTTTTATCTTCGTTCATTCACAAACGCACAAACGGCAGAAAAGAAACGACGCACAAACGAAGCTAGAAATAGATGCTGAAGCGCTATTGGTCCTCGGTCGGGGCGCGGAACACCGACCCTCCTGATTGGATGTCACGGGCGCAATGCAAGATGGCGGCCGCCTGAGCTGCGTAGCGAGCGGGTTGAGTTCATTTTCGCCGCTTCGCTCGGCCGAGTTTCTGTTCAATCTATGGCATTCAACACGGACGTTATCGCGGTGGGAATGCCGGAGATAACGAGCCAGATTACGGGAAGTTGTGTGGCTCGAAAGGAGGAGGTCATCGAACGCTTCGTGGTGCGCGTGACTCTACCGTCGCCAGACCCCGGAGGGTGACGCGGTGTGCGCGCTTGCAATAGCGGTTCGTGAAGTGAACTTTTGGTCGGGTTTGCGATGTTTACACGCTTAGTTATTGCTGTGTTTTGACTGTGGGCTCGCTAGCCTTGAGAAAGAAACGGTCGACGCGTCAAACGCTGCGGCGCGCACGGCATAGCCGACGCGCATTGGGGCAGCACATGACTGGGCAACCGGTTACGATTGAACGCCAGTAGTTGTAATTAATGCCTGCGTCGTTAGATTTAATCTTAAAAGCGACCTGACCAGCCATATCAGCTGTAATCAAAGTTCGATATGTCGCGGTAAGCGTGCGCTAAGATGCGCGCGAGCCATATCGCCTTTCTTGCGCAACGTTTCCCGTGCACTTGTAATTTTCATGCAAACAGGTTTGAGTTAGTAATATAGGAATAAAAATATGTTCTCTGCATTAAAAATGTACGTTTGTCGCAGCATTTAACAGTGATTTTTTAGTGAAATTATTGATTCCATTGCTCAGGGCATACTGGCTTTGCTGCGAGAAATATTGGATGCCTTGAATGTCAAAAGTAGTAAAAAAATATGCTCTTGCATTGAAGTTGGGAGTTATGCAGAATACTCTACCAAGCTTCAAAGTAGCTCATTTTCATCCTTGTGGTATGCAAACTTTTGGCAATGAACACCTGCATGTATGAGTACTAAGTTGCTGTGCCAGGCAAGATGATAAAACATAAAAAAAAAGCCAAAAATGTTCAAATTTAAGTTAAAAAAATGCTTAACTTGTTGCCATGGTGACAACACTGCAAAAGGAGGCTGTTCAGTGCGATACAGCCAACCAGCTAACCTACTTTGCATTGAAAGCCCATTGAAACCTATCTCCCCCTTCATTTGATCTGCAAAGTGGGGTATGTACTCTTCACAGAGGAGCTGAAAATGATATTTTCTGGAAAGAGAAAGGCTGTGAGAGGCACTCCAATTTCAAGGCAAGGCATTCCAGAAGCCCCATGTTCAAAAGGACATGAAAGGCTACAACCGTGACGACTTTTGATAAGTGAAACCAATGTTGCAACTTTGGAAGCCGTTTTCTCAAAACAGTTTTTTTTGCCACCTGTGTCGCTTGTACCAGGGATTTCTTTGTGACCGCTGGGTCTATTTTGATTCCGTTTCTTGCATTACATTCCTTGATGAACAGTTCAGGGCGTGACACTCTTGGTTTTCCAGATTTGTTTTTTGTGATTTTTTTATTCACATAATCGTTCACAGTCAACATGCCTATTGCACATTAACCTCTAAAAAAATGAAAACTAAAAAACATTGTGTTGTAAAAAAAAAATTCTAAAACTGTCACGACCTCGTCCATTCATTTGGGAATGCAAAGCACTTCGAACAAATTTTCTATCATGTTTTATAAGCCGCTCAAGCTCGGTACAAGCGGAACAGAAAGAAAATTTAATACATAAAAAAGTTTTCAGAATATTAGCTTGAAATTTTTATGGTGTTATCACGGAAGCATTTCCAGTTGCTGTGCCAATTTTCATCAAAATCCACAAAGAAATAAAAAAGTTGATTTTGAAAGCCACGTCCCCCCTTAAACTTTTCGACAGAATGAGAAAGCATTGCCCATACTTTTTCACGAGAAAATGGCAGCTCTAAATATGGTCCATGAAAATGGTGGTTTCCAATGTGGCAAAGCATGTTGCACCTGCACATCTGCCTCCCACAAGTGTTCATGATGGGTGAGTGCTCACGTAGCTTACCTTCAGAAATGCATGAAACCTTGGTCGCTGCTGCTCGCACTGGACCAAGGTCCTCTTGGCGTGCTCGTAAGAGTTGACATAGGGCGGGTAAAGCCTCCCAAAGGCCTCGCAGCGCGTGAGGACAGCCTTGGCCACCGGGTGCTCTTCCGACCAGCAGTCCAGCATGGCTTGCAGCTCCTGTTGCAGGCTGCGGTGGACCTCATAGATGGGTGGAAGGTGCCCAAAGATGAGCTCCACCTCCGTGGCATCCAGCAGCGGGGCCCCCTGCTTGCTGCCAAGCTCCTCGAGGGGCGCCTTGAACAGCTGTGCACAGGGACACTGGCTGTGCACTCACTGCCAAATACCGTTGGAGCCAATACATGCTCCCACCATGCCCACTTGAAACTGCCCCAAGGCATGCAGGAAGGCAAACTTGAAGTTGAACATTTTAACAAATGCCAGGTGGAAAGTGAGTGTGGGTCATAGCAGAGAAGAGGGAGATGGCTCTGACCCAAACCCGTGCTGCCAGATTTATGCTCCCAGCTCTGCGGCCATGACACATGCGCTAGGGTGTGAAGATGCTTGGTGTGGGGAAAGAAGCGTGCTAGCCTGCATTTGTGCAAGCAGAAGGAACTACAACTACCCATGGCAGTAAGGGAACAGCTGCCACTATCCTGCGCTGAAGGAAAAGCCGACAGTAACCATCATCAAAGCTGCACAAGGTGCGACCCACAGTGCACAGAGAGGGCAACACTAGCTGGCACGCACGGACGGTGCCCTGTTCCTACCGTGAGGATGGCGTGCAGAATGGCCACATAGTTGGTCTCTGTCTGCAGCAGCTCTAGGCACACCTGCTGCCGCTTCGACATGCGGCTCAGATCGGGCTGTTCCGAGGTCTTCTCGGGGCCTTCACCAACTGCCTCCACTGCTGCAGGAACAAAACAAACACACCACATACCGTCTGCACCATCCAAACCTTCCCCTAAAGATGTGAATAGAATTCTGAAAAACCAGCAATGACAAAATTGGCTTCCTTACCATTAGTGCCTATTTGATTCAACTATAGCCGGTATTTATTGAAAAGTTTAGCTGCCAATTTCTTAATTTGGCAACACTGAAATGGCCACGGACATGGCCGAAGTGCCACAAACATGGCGCAGCTTATGCCACTGCGGCCGCACGCCGAAGAACAAATATAACACCAGCGTGCGTCGCCTGCTCCGTTTCAACCCGATTCTCAACGGTGGTGCCAACAGACTTGTTATTTATCGCACTCACATTTGAGTCGAGGCGGGCTAGAGGTTGGAATGTCCAACCCATATCATGCGCTTAGCACGGACACGGACAAGTACCGCCATCTCGCCGAGCCCGACGTAACCAGTGACGGTGCATTCACATGGTTGCCTGCATGTGCGCCTCGCTATTGAATACCGGCCATATGTGTTTACTGCCTGAACAACTCTAGTTGTCTGACCAGCTTGACAAGAAATTGCTTAGGCACACAGCAAAAGCTAATAAAACTTGCATTGCAATCAGTTTTTGGGGAAGCATTAGGGTCACCGGTGATTGATGCTTTATACTGCCAATTTCGACATGTAGTCATTTCTTGTGCACCTAATGCACCCCAGTGGTTAGTCTAGGCACTGCACTTTTAGGATTAGTTTAAATTATCCTGCTCCACCAATATAAAAATTTTTGACAGCGTTTTGCGAGCTGAGGTCTGGTTTCGCGAAAAGGGGCATGGTAGAGCTACTAGATCGTAGCTTATTTAGTGGCTCTAGGGCATGGCTGCAGCACTTGACAACAAACGTGCCGCTTGTGGTTATGCTGTATCACCATCAAAATGTTTTTATCAAAAGGCTCCGAGCAAGTCAAATTACAAATTATGTTGTCACCTTTGTAATCCGGCAGCATTGAGAGCTGATAATTACCTGAAAATAGCACCAGCTACTCACTGGCGAGCTGTGGTTCAAAGAAAGGGTAGCTTTATTCTGCCAAAGCTTATTTCTGAAGGTCCCCTGCATGTCTAACATGTGGGCCAGTCATTTTTAGCCAGTTTCCAGCCGTTTCAATTTCATTTTTTGCGTTGAAAAATTAATATTTGGTGATACTACGCAGTTACCAAACTTCAAGCCAATTTTCCATGGTGCCTCTGTCACTTGCTACTGTTCCTCGAGAAAAGCACGCCGCTTGTGGTTTCACTTCACCCACGCCTTACTTCTGCAATAACAGCTGCAGCTGAAAGTCGAAAGATAACACCACGTCGTCAGATATCAGTTCAGACAAGAAGAGCACTTGCAATCAGCCTTAAACTTTGCCAGCTGTTCATGGCCAATTTCGTTTCGTTTCTGCACGAGGGTATTTCTGGAGGTGTAGTGTTGATTCTTAGTAGAGCTGCCTATTCTGACAAAGTTTTCGGGGGACTCGATATTGTTTCTTTCTTCAAAAATTTTAGGTGGCGCTGCAATGTAGGAGGCTCATAGTGTTGAATATAATGCGACAGCTGCTTGGTGAAAGCTTGCTGGGCCAATTCTAGCACATCGCACCTTATTTCTACAAGCAGGGTTACCATATTGAGTCAGAAGATAAACCACAAGTTAAATTTCTGACAGACAAATGATGATCCGAACGTCAACAAACAACCACCAACAAGTTTGGTTTTCAACTCAGAGTGGATTTTTTCACACTACTTGTTTTCTCTGAATCTTGTGCTGGCTGTAGTCATTGACAAGGTGTTTTACATCACGTGGGGACTAGTTGGTGCATCTAACAATGTCAAACCACAAGATTTCTTGAAGAGAACCATCCAAAATGGCACATTTCGAAATGAAGGTTGGGCTTCACCACAAGGCATGGGCAGCATGCATGCTAACATTTTTTTTAATATTTGAAAAATTGTTCTGCACAACTGAATTTTTTTTCTAGGATGGGTTTTTGAAATGTTTACCTACAAAAGGTATATTCTGAATTTTTTTCTACTACCGATGGTTTGTTGAACACAACTCCCTTGCTTTCACTTTTTTTTTTTGAAGTCCTGACAAAAATTTTGAATTTGACAAATTTTTTTGTAACTATTATTTATGAAAACATCACTAAAACTGGCGTTGTTGGAAAGGGCTTTGAATCATCTACATTTTATTTCACTGCAATATGTCCCTAACCTATGGGTTTAGCACACAAAAAATGTTTCGTTAGACCTCCAAAGATCGGTCAATTTCCTTAGGTAATGAAAGAGTTCATGCCACGGCATAAAATATTTAAAGATTGTTTATCTTGAAAAACTGACTTGCTGCCGTAAAATCTTCAAAAACAGTCCACCAAGGAAGGAGGAGTATAATAAGGTGCGCTACCCTTTGGCACCCAACCAAGGATTGTTCGAAGTGTTTTGAAAAAAAAGGACAATCACTCAAATTTTCAGGAGTTGGGCACCTTTCCAGAGTTGGGCACCTCTTCAGATTTTGAAGGTTAAATTTGTAGCACGACTAAACTCAAACACTTGGATCTCATCTTCACTACTATACAGGAAGAAAATACTGATCTATTTCTCTTTTAACCATGCACTGTATTTTAGAGTAGAATGTAGGTTTTACGGAAACTATGTGCAAATCTGTAAGCTGGACCAAAAAGAAGAAAAGATAAGAAGAATAAATGAGTACAGGAGAACACAGCCCAGGTGCTAACCTTGGGGGCACTTTTTAGGAGGAGGAGAGAAACTGGAGGAGCTGTTTGAGGCTTGCTGCTTGCGCCGGGAGCTCTCCGGAGGGAAGAGGTCCTCATGGTTGGCCTCGTGGGCAAATGCAGGGGCCAGGCTTCCACACTGCTGTCCTTCATACCTAGGCGTTCCGTCACAAGCCTGGGGAAGAGGCTGCTGTGCTGGGACCACCTTGGGCGCCTGGGCACAATTCCCAGCCCCCACAGGATGTCAGGACGGGTTCTCGCACTCGCAAAACTCACCTCGTTTCCCACTTCGAGCGCTCGCGTAGCTAGTGGCTAACGCCAAACCACGCGGGGCCACCATCCCTCTGTGCTTGCTACTGTTGCACATGCAGCAATATCTTCATGGCAATAAAACTGTCTATTGTTTGTTAATTGCGAGTCCCTGTTCTCCTTTTTCAACCGAACACTGAGTCACGTGTGACTCAGTGCGAAGTGGGTTGGGTGTCACGCGAGAGCCATCAAGCATTACGAAGGAATGATTGCATAACCGCTAGTAGGTGAAGCTTGCTTCCCAGGATAGCCTTTCGTAGACGACCCCGCAATCTCCAGATGTTCCATTAGGTTGAAGCAATCAAAAAAGCATTCTCAACAGCATGTCTTTATAGACTTTTGTTAAACAAAAGGGAGAATCGTTGGGCCGGAATTGTTTACACAGCAGGCAAGAAGCATCGTGGACATGGCTGGAGCGCGTGTGCATTTGATGAGGTAATACCAAACAGCTGTCGCCGGTATCTCGCCATACAAAGCAGCTTGAATGAAAGACTGTTTTGCTAACGTCGTATGTTTAACAAGAGGTCCTTCCACAGCTTCGCACCCTGGGATCTTCTCTGTATATTTTATCATGGATACCTCAGTTTTTGGTAAGCAAGCATACACACACCCCTAGTCGTGACTTGCCTCCACACAAGCAATGCAGATTATAAGCGAATAGTATTCTGTTTTCATGTAATTAATTCTGGCACAACACTAACATGCCATAAAACTCTGGAGATGACACGAAGACGCTGATTGGGGCACAAAAAGGCACAGGAACAAAGAACTTCCCACGAACTGCAAGTGTATTGAGCCAGGCCAGCTTCCTGGCAATAAATGTCAAAAATAAAGACTGGGTGGGGTGAAATACAGACTCACATATTTGGAGGTGTAAGCCCCGCCACTGAAGAAATGGGCATCCTGAATGCAGATCCAGAACCACTGCAGTGGGAAAAGTCAACAAAACAGACACAGTTAAACAAACTCAAGCTCTGCTCAACGAGCTATGCGACAAAATGTGTTTAGCAAATCCTTCAGCTTGTAAGGAGGAGTGTACTGCCATAAAACTTTTTTTTTGCCTAGGTAAGCAGCATTTGCATGGAGGCAGCAGATAATGCGTTCAACCCCAATACATATTTGTGTTCATTGCCATGGCATAAGCATAAGGCCCAAAGCACCAATCTGCCTTTCTTGTTGTGCCCATTATTCGTATAAATTAAGCCCCTGGTGGTTACTTCCTTTCAAGGGCCCCACTTACAATTAACTTCCATTATAATCACATAAAACACTGGCACTCGTACTCAGTCATTCATGTGTGGGCAGCGTATAATGGCAAGGTCCACAGTGTGAACCCCCGTTTGTAGAGAGCCTAAAGACAACAACACTTTCCAGGTAGCACCCCTGACATTACTAACTTCCCAACAGTCCTCATTACCACTGCACAGGGGGCAAACATCTTCTGAACAACTTGAAAGCTCCACAAATGGCAACGCACTTACCTCGGACTGGACCACTTCGGTCTGGGAGGTGGATCCTGGAGGCAGTACAGGAGGCTCGGGGCTTGAGTCATCAATGACCAGAAAACGGCAGCCAGGGTCAGCTGGCGCCACCACCAGAGCCCCTGCACATTACAACCTCTCAGTTCAGCCTGTGTTTGCCTTTAATGCCTATTCTGCACAATCCCTGGTTTTCCAAGATCAGGGACACTTCACCAACCAGCTAGTGCATGGATACCTTGAGTGCAGAGATGACGCAGATACAGTGTACAGGCATCCTTTTCGTAAGTGGCAAATATTTTATTGTATGATTCAGCTGGGTGAGCAGCTTTGCAGTTTGATAGAACACTACTGAAGGATAGCCCGCAGGCAGTGCCATTTATCCTGCGATGAAAAATTCTTCGATGAATTATGTTTGGGTTGTCATTTTGTGATTACAGTTGAGGGGATTGAGACAATCCCGCGAACCCCTTTACAACTAGCTTTTCCCCAATACCCAGTTATGCAATGTCCAACCTTGGTAAAGCCCTCTTTCATGGCCAGCATTCCACAATGAAACTGTTGCACATGGGCAAAGACGGGTACACACAAAGTAGTTCCCAACAGGTTCACTTTGTGAGAGATGCTATGCAGGCAATGAAGTTTTTTTTTTTATGCTTGCATTAAAATGTTTTGCTCAAGCCAAGAGCACAAAAGTGAGACGTGTCCATCAGCCACCAGGCCCCAATTGTGGGAGCTCACCATTTGCGATGGCCACTTCCTCCATGTGCTTCTGCTCGTCTCCAGCAAAGCCCAGGAAGGCAAGGCGTATGCCCTTGAGGGCACCCAGACGAAGCCTCATCTGGGGCAAGCCACAAACAAGAGCAACACCACAGGGTCATTCTTCGGGGACTGTCAACGTGCAAAAAAATTACAGACTACTATTCTCCCTAATGCGAAATTTGTGCGCAGCACAAAATGCAGTCTTCTCGGTCACGGCGCGTATCTGCTGTGTCTTAGGAAGTGATCGCATCATCAGTGAACGGACGGCGGCGTGTGACTCTGCCATTATCTCACAGTGTGTCGCTGCTGCCGAGCATATTGTGGATTGTTTGAACCTCCCCCACAAATGTCCCGTGGTTTGGATGAGCCACACAGCAAGGAGGACGCCGGACCCCGTGCAGCACGCAGCGGGTGCTGGGCTTCTGCTCAGCCACGCTGCCCTCCCCTCACACTTTCCTCTGCCGTCGCTCACTCGGTTACGATCCTGCCACAGCCACCAAACCCCTGTAGCGGGCGCCAAACTACGCCACGCCAGGAAAAGCAGTGCATGCATACAAACACAGTGAACGACATCAGGGTTGTTAATTTACGTGTTTGCTGACATCAGTGTGATACCCTTAGAGGTAAAGGTAAAAAAATACGTGAATGAGATAGGAGATCAGCTTTCAACTCTAAAACTTTCTATGGAAGTTAACCGAACTAAAACTAATGTGGTTCTATTGCACAAGAGATAAAAGGAACACCTTCACCTTGTTCTTTTGCTCTGCCCCATTGTCCATGAAGTGCTGAGTTGGAACTGTACGGCTTTAGTTTTTGTGTACAAAGTTTGAAGTGGAACAATCATTTTTCAGTTTCAATCGTTATTCTTTTTATTATTTCTTTCCCAACAGCAATGAACTTCGAGCATTTTCCAAAAATGTGTCAAATGCAGCAAAGATCGTCAATATTGTTTGTAATGCCAAAGCACTAATAGGCAAGCTTTTCTAGGTTTCGCTTCACACTGCACTGTACATTTTATAAAAGATGAGTTTACTTTGTACTAAGGAAACGGAGGCACACTGCAAAAGTTTGGATATCTGAACAAATGGTGCTCGATTCAGGCTATGGATATTAACTAGGCACGACAATATTTAGAGCTGCAGATCTTCTAGAAGATTTGTGCAAGTCAGGCCAGTAAATTTCTGCAGGCCTCCTCATCTGGGGAGCGGGCATGAGCCAACATTTCCCACAAAGATGGTATGCACAGGCAGGAAATAGTACCGAAGGGTGCAAACACCAGCCTCACCATGTGTTCAGAAGTGGCAGAAAAGTCTATGTCGTCCCTGTGGGCCCATGCCTCCCACACCCACTTCTTGTCCATGACGGGAATTTCGAGTGCTAAGCATGTCTGCAAGGAATTAAATGGGCACCAAACATTAAAAAAGCGCCAGTCCATTGCGGTGTTGAGAGTACAAATACACATCTTGCAGCAGCAGCAGCTGCTGATTAATACAGAAAATACCAGAAGTGTGAAATGGCTACCACCACCCTGTACATCTTCCCACACTTAGTATTTACGACGCCACAAACTGTGAATGGCGAATGAATGGATAAACGGTATTCTAGAGAGTTTTTCTGGAGATGGGGACAAGTACAGTAAGATATAGTAATAGTATCAGGCAAGCAACTAAAAGAACAATTAAACACTCCTCATGTAGTAAGGTTATTGCCAGCATACATGTACACACTGAACAGCTGTAAAAGTCAGATTATTATCGCAGCTACTCTCGCAGATTTTTGTGCAACAGGGAGATGCAACTTTGTGACGCTGTCTTCGATGCGATACCATAAGACTTCATGGTCCTGAAACCATTCGGGTTCTTCAAAACCAGTGCATAATTTGTCCAACAATCCTTTTGGCAAGGATAGGATTTGGGCCAGTTGGTATCGCAAACAAACTATTGCTCTATAAGCAATTAGCGATGATGATGACAAAATGCAAGCTCGAACCTTGCTTGTCTTTCCCCTCACTGAAGTGTGTCCGTGTGTGCAAGAAAAATAAAATTTTCGTGCACACAATTCCAAGCGACACATACCAGAAACAAAACCTCTATTAATATCAACCAGAGAAAACGGTCATTCAAAAGAATACTATAACTGAATTTTAAGTGCATAAGCATTTCTATGCCAGACTCGAAGAGGAAACCTGCTTGTCCATCTGTAACGCTTGATGTGTTGAAGTTTCGCCGCATAAGGAAGTACTGGCTGCAGGGTCCTCATAAAAGGCTGATATGTTGTCCCTGGAAAAACGTGTTCCTAGCAATTCATATAGTACTGAAGCCAACTTTAAGGGTTTCTTGTTTAACATTTTGTAAGAATACATAGGGTCTTACGAAGGTATTTTATTACTGGAACGAACTAAGGCCTTCATACTTTAAATACCAGGCTTTTGTATACTGCCACTAAAAATGTCTTCCAGCAATGCATTTGTGTATATAGTAGCAATACCTACCTACTTTGAGGGGCTCGTTGTGCCGTGCGTTTAGGATACATGAAGCACTATGGGGGTATTTAAAAAGAAAGCCTGGGGTCCTCCCACACTGATATCGGGCAGTTTGTGTCCGACAGTTTGCTCCTGGAAAAATGTCTTTATGGCAATGTATTTGTGTATAGTAGTGAATCTGACTCTACAAGGGCTCAGTGTATAGCACAACGGCTTACACATTTGTTCAATAATTCCCATCTGAGAGTTTGTGCAAGTTTGTTCTTAGATGACCTTACCACTTCATTGATAACTGCTATTCAACAATTCCTCCCCTTAGCGACAATGTTGCTTGTAATTTTTTTTATACAGAAATCCCTCACAAACTCGAAGTCGTAAAATCCGCTGGAAATGTCGAGATAAATGGAGTGTTGAGTAAAGCGAAATGACCAAAATTTGTTGTCAGGTCACTCAAACATGAGCTGGTGCTGGAACAAAAGCTCCGCTGCACAGGGAAGCTCTCATAATAAATGCCAAAAAACTCATGGGAAGAACAAATGTTTATTATTGCAGAAGAAAAAACTGCGTGATGCTTGCATGTTCCACGTTTGCAATCTGGTCCCAGAAAATCATTCGCGAGTTGCTCAAGGCATTACATCAATTGCTAGTTGCCACCGATGCATTCTACCTTGCTGTGAAACAGACACAGCGTGTTTCTTGTTCCTGCTGCTGTAGGCACTTCTCGAGGCTCCTCGTCATCTGTATGATCAGCTGCACCGTCCACAAATATCTCAATGATGTAGGCGTCGGAGAGCATTTTTGTAACGGGGGCATCGGCCTCGTACAGTGTGTTCTCTACGTAAACTTGCTGCTCACGGCCACATTTGGCGTGCAGTGAGAGCTAAGCATTAGAACAGAAGACATGAGCTGCCAGTTGCGGAATTCGCCTTGTGTCTTCTGTCATTTCAAGATATCCGTGGTCCCCCCCAAAAACGTTTCAAGATAAAGAAGGGTAAATACATAGCGCCTATGGGAGGTGAATGCACGGCAATAAACTTAACCGATATTTCGAGATATCCGAGTTTGTATTGACAAGGGATTACTATACTTGACAATATTTCAGCTGTCTGTGTTCCCAGTCTTCAATCACCGTGCGATAAACAGAAAATAAAGCCACTGTGACTATAACAAGCTTTGCCTCACATCTCTCCATTCTGCAGTCAGGGGTCTGTACAGGAGTGGCAGTACCAACCTTGCCTCATATCAATCAGGCTTCCCATAGCAGCCAAGCACACAAACCCAGTTAATTGGCTGTGCTATGCTGCTGCTTCACACACAGTCAGGTTGAACACGTGGGAAAGGTGAAGAAAAAGAGGCAGTACTACCTCGTACTTTGACGTGCGGACTGAGTCGGACACACAGTGGGTCACCTCGCCAGAAGTCCAACTCCTCCGCACTGTTGCTCCCATGTAGTGGCAAAGCAGCAAGAGCGTGCACTGCACAAAATCGTGCCCCATGTTGAGTGCATGGCCAGTGTTTACTCACTTCAGGATGGGTGCAAGCATTTCCCATGATCAAATTGAAATTTCGGTGTAACGTGCCGAAGCAACACCTGGGCTATAAGGCGCGCCGCAGTGAACGGGTTCCGAATTAATTTTGACCATCTGGGCATTTTAATGTGCGTCGAAATCTTGACACATGGGATTTTTCACTTTCCTCCTTCATTTGAAAAGCACCTACTGCGGCCAGGATTGAACCCATGTCCTTGGGCTCAGAAAATTTCCCATGATCCAGTGAAAACCTTGCAAGCTGAGCATAAGAAGCCCAAGGCCGGCCCAGGGCTCCAAAGATATCCACCATGAGGCACAGACGTTTTTCTGCCTTTGTTGGCATTGATCAGGAAGGCAGTTAGTGGTAAGAGATTCTGCAAGGCGAGACGCTGTCACAATAGGAGCTACAGGCAAGTGCTGTTTCAGTAATGCGCTCACCATCCAAATGGGTGCCCAGTGAAAAGAATCAGAAGCAAAGTTGCTGCAGTGTTTAAGCCCATACTTCAGCAGTCTTTAGCTGTTGAGGCAAGTAGCTCTGCAGGAGGCGCTCACCAGCTCAGTCTTGGAATCGAAGCCCGTAAAGATGATGGACACACCATCCATGGCCAGGTTGTATATTGGCCGGCCCTTGTCTGGGAATCGCTGGACAAGTGAAAGGTTAAGGTAGGCTCGCAGGCAGCAGTTATCTGGTAAGCACACAGCCACATGCCTATACACCCATCCTTGATGAACAGCAGTGAATTTCACAACATAAAATTAACCAGCTTTAGCTACCTGAAATAAGCAGAGGGAAATGAAACCTTAAAGTGGGTTGTTACGCTCTTACAAGACTTGTGCTGTGAGATGTCTCAGAACAGGACTACGGATTGACATAAACCACCTGGGATCTTTTTTACACACGTTGAAAACTCTACACAGGGCCATTTTTGTTTTTAACATCCATCAGGAAAACAGCTGCCAGCTGCGAAGGTCAGGCATTGACCCCGTGACCTTATGCAAAGCGCCTTAGCCAATGAGCCCCCTGGGGGGTCACACGGACGTAAAACAGCCTGCCTCATTGAGCAACCGTAATTTCAAAACCACAAAAAATTGTACTGGCACATTGTAACCGAGGGTATACCACTTATGGGGGAGAGAAAACATGGTAAGGCTTCAATGTGTGTGAAATACCTACACTATCTCACATTCCTTGCCAAAAATAGCATAAAATTAAGGTAGACTCCTCTTATGCAAGCCCGATTCCCAGGTGCATCCACTGAGCAAAGGTGGGTTTGTGCAAAACCAGCCATGCATGGCACCAAAGACTACTCTCATTGTCTGGTTTCACTTTTCATACAGCAGCAGCTATAAAACTGGACAGGAAGAAGCAAGGGAGGAAGGGCAGTGGACTCCCCGGACCACAAACACGGTGGCGAACCTTCACAGGCTGTCACACCGAGGACCCTTATCCAAAGTTTACTTTTCTCCACATCACCATTTACAAGTACAACACTTGCAACGAACTTCTAAGCAGAAAAGTAAAGATATGCATTCTGTAAAACAAGTTTCATTCACCATGGTCTCTAAATTTCACTAACTTCTGCTGATGCAAGCAAAAGAAAACTGGAATTTGTGCAGGGGTAGTTGTAAACAGTCGGCGGCAATAGGAGGTACAAGACTCACGACATTCTTCTGGGCACACTGAATGAGCACGAGGGGGCTGAGAACCAGGAACTGGTGTTTCAGCTCCTCAAACAAGGGGCCCTCAAAGTGTTCCAGCACAAACACCGTGCCCCAGTCACCTCGGTGTTCGACCCCCGTGTCACTGAAGACCACGGGGAGGCCATGACACTGCACCAGGTGTACACACACACGCACGGGTTTCAAAGTCCTGTAAAAGCAGCATCCTTTAGTAATGCTTCACTGGGGCCTGGTCAATTAACGACATGACCGTTACTAGGCGTACCACTTTTGGGCAACAAAAAAGAAATACCAAAGTAGGAAGGGCACAAAAACACCTCCGGAGTCCTCCGATAAATTTGGTTGGCAATGCTAACGGAGTGTTTAAAGCACTGCCCAAGGTGAATGAAGAGGTGGCGATGATCACGGGACACTGATGGTATAGTAGCTGCTATGAACAAGGCCAAGGGCTTGATTTCTGAGCAATGCAGTTATAATTCTGGTGGAACTTAAAAGAACAGATGAATAAATAGAAAGTGAAACCTGGGTGTGCAAGACTGTTTTTCAGCGCATACTGATTACCTATGCATGGCATTAAGAGATTCGTGGGTCCACTATAGCACATATATCTTCTTGCTCGAGTATATTTTTGTTATGTAAAATGCAAAATTGTCTTATTTTGGTGAAAGGGTTATGCAATAACTTCATAAGCAGTTAGAGACTGGTCTTTTGAATTATCATATACCTGGGCGTGCAAAGAAATTTTGATGCCAGGGAGAAGTTGTTCAGTTCGAGAGTGCATCATGAGTGGAGACCTTGAATCTCTGTAATCGTAGCTACTAAGCTGGCAGCTAATGCTTCCAGTGCACACACATATTCACACCAACTCCCACAATGGACTTATTTTCATGTCGCCCAATAATCTTTTTGCGAGTATGCTACATGCTTGCAGGAATTACTTACAAGCTGTGACAAATGTTTCCGAGCTAAAAAGCAATAACAAAGGTTGACCATTCAGCACCGCTGTGATTCTGTCACTCAAATATTACATAATTATGACGCCAAAAAGAATGCATGATTTCATTCATTTTACATTCGTTTTCACAAAAGATCATGTACCAACTCGGTGATGACACAAGTTTTCTTTTAAAGCTCGAACGCATCGACGATTATTTGCGGATATTGACGTAAAACAGCTCTTCTGCAGTCTATCAACGGCCTTTCGCGCGGACAGAACCCTGTCTACAAGAGCGCCCACAGTGGTCCCACTATGTTCGGTTAAGCGAGTAAAGTCACCTTGGCAGCCTCGACGACTCTCTTATCATCTTTGAGCGCACCCAAAAGACAGATCCTCGTTCTCGGCCACATTTGACAGCTCGGCGTTTCTGAAGAGAAAAAATGAACGATTTTGAAGCAATCAACGGGCACCAAAGCTGTCCGCGGCTTACCGTTGGCGTTCTTGTCTGCCATCTCGGTGAAGGAAAGGCTTTTTAGGCTTGACGCGGCTAAATCACTGTCATAGAAAGAAAAAAAGAAAAGGTGTCGGTGAGCTTCGGCACGGGATTAATTTTGATCATAGCAGCCCCGATCCTCGATAGTGAAGTGTAGCAGTGTACCGCTGACAAAAGTGCCATTAAGAGCTCCGTTTAGATTATACCGCCGAGATAGTCCATGCTAAAATTACAAGTCGGTGATTACATGCTAGCTCGCTTAAAACCCCGAATGTTGACAGGGAGATAAACAGCTGATCAGACTGCGCACCCACTTGTTTTGAAACCGGCGGCAAAGTTGGCGCCGCCTGCGCCCCCTCTCTGCAATGCACAGCTGGCACAAAGGCACAAAATCCGCGCAATCTGCAAACAGTGCAACTGGTACGCCCACTGATCGTGGAGATCAGTGGGTACGCCCAGTTATTTTTGCACGTATAATTTGTGTTTGTTCTGTACAAAACGTTTTTATATATAAAGAAAAACGAACACACTGGATCGACATTGGGCCAACACCAGCCGAATCGCAAGCCAATGCCGCATGTCAGCAATTCAAAGTAGAAAGGTAGAAAGTAAAACGACTTTTGGAGCAGTTATGAGGTGACCAAGTGCTTGTTTACGAGCGGTAAACGACCTGTATGTAAGAAAGATTGCTGACCGGGTCATTTTTACGCTGAAGACAACATGGGCTCGCGAACGCTAGTCAAGTTCAGGAAGCTCGGCCGCATGGCATTCGCCCCAGCTTACCAGATGCAGACCCGCGCTGCACGTCGTCTGCTGGAAGAGGTGGATAGTCACGGTGGCGCAGTGACTGGGAACACAGTTTTCATCGTCGAGCACGACCCCGTGTACACGGTGGGCATCCGCTCCAAGGACTATCGGGGCGAGATTGAAGAAAAGCTGCGGCGGCTGGGCGCGGACTTCGTGCGCACCAATCGCGGCGGCCTGATAACTTTCCACGGGCCCGGTCAGCTGGTGGCGTACCCCGTTCTCCACCTCGGATCGTTCTTCAGGGACAAGAGCATGCGCCGCTATGTGTGCAGTCTCGAGAAGATGATCATCGACGTGTGCGCGCGCTTCCAGCTCGAGGCGAAGACGACGGAGCACACGGGCGTTTGGATTGGAGACAATAAAATAGCCGCCATAGGTAAATTGCCATTCATCACGTTATTTCCATTTCCGCTCTCTGTTTATTTACAAACTGCGGCAGCACCGCAGTACACGCACAAATTTGTACGCTGGTCGTTCTGGCCATCCTCTTGCACGAAATGTCAGCCCTGAAAGGATAAAACGGCAAGTCTCAGGCGATCCCGTGCACGTTTTAAAATGCTCTTTTATTAAATTTAGAATGGTTTTAGGAAAGTGTTGCGTTAAGAACGTATTACAAATGTATACTAAATACTATTACAAAATGCCAAAAACAGAGCACGTATAACTGTAGCACGACTACCAACCACTCTTTCAAACAATTTAGTAACAAGTGAATGCCCTTGCAATGACAGCAAAAGCTTGACAGATGAGAAATTTCCTGATGCAAAGTGCGGTGTTTCCAAATTAACAATCAATCAATCTTTATTTTGTTCTTCGAGAGGAAGAAAGGGAGGACTGCGGAAATAAGCTGCGCACTAGCAGCTTGACAAAGCCCGCGCCCCCCGATACAGATTTGTGCAGCAGCAGTTTAGTAATGAGGTGCACACATTTGGGCATAGAAAAAAGAAACAAGGGACAGTATATGACATAACACCCAATATCAATCGAAGTAGCGCAACAAAAGACCACAGAAGGCGATAACGGCAAATAAGATACAGCATACAGAAACATGGCTGGCTACTACCGCAGAGCGCATGCGCTAGGCCATAGTCCAATATCACTGCACTAAACAAAATAAAAGAAAATGACCGAAAATACGATGAAACGGCAAAATACGATAAAAATGCGATTATACTAAAAAATATTACAGATAATATTACAGAATATTATGCTTGACAGCCAACGTAACAGGTGGACAAACAGTTCGGAGTTGTGTGAAAATGCGATAAATACTGGAAAAATAAATAAGGGAAAAAATGTCCCAAATATGAACTGGTGTATTGCAAGAGTGCAGGAAACAGAACAGAATGCAAGCTATGGTGCTCAGAAACATAGCTAGCCGTTAAAGCAGAGCGCATGTTCTCTGCATTAAACGGAACATGTTCCTTTATGAATGCAATGTAGGCAGAAATCAATACTAGCAGAAGATCGGACAGCCGATGTAACAGACAGGCATCAGATCCCAGTTGCATCGGGTAAGAAATACGTGAAGAGGCTTCGAGTCGAGGAAGTTATAACATCGATATAAAGTGTAGATAGCTTATTTAAAAACAATGCAGACTGTGATCCATATGTCGTGCGGCAAAAGCGGGTAATCCATGGATCATGTGTTCTCGTGTCATAACTGTAGCGGCGCTCTTCCAGATTAAATAATGCTACATAATCAAGATTTCTGTTTCAAACAGCAGACCGGTAAGTGCAAGCGAGTCGTAAAGGATGAATCGAGGCAACTGGTAATATTTCAAACATCTTAAAATATTGGATTGTGTGAGCCCTAAATGGAGCATTCGCTATTATACGGATAGCACGCTTTTGGCATGCACTTAATTTGTTCATATTAGCATTTGATGTTGTTTCCCATACCATGTGGCCATAATTAATGGTAGATAAGAACAGTCCATTGTATATTATGCGTTTTACTGAACATGGTAGGAAATGACTATGTCGATTTAATAATCCTGTAATTTTATTTAATTGGCTACAAATTCGTTCGATGTGCTGGTCCAAGCTTAGATGTTCAGTAAATATTACTCCAAGTGTTTTTATATGATTTACAATTTTAATTTCCTCGCTATCTATACTTAGTTTCGGTAACTCAGCTAAGGTAATATTTCATGACAAACATGTCATGAGTACCAGTTTACTAAAATGTTTCACATTAAGTTAATCAAATTCCGAAAACTGAACTTGTAAAGGTCACTCACCTTTGACAGTAAATAGGTTTTTAGCAAAGCTTAAGAAACCCTGATTGTGAACATGACTACTTTCATTTCCTGCTTTAAGAATTTGTTCGGTAGACTGACGCAATCTGAGAGACACGTTTCCAAGGTGCAACTAAAGCAAGCTGATGCCGTAAAATTGTGACGGTAACCCCCTCAAACTATGCACAGCATTACACTGAAGCTGCAGTAAGGATGGCTCTCTTAATGAAACGAATGGGCTGGTCGACCTCGGCTACTAGGGCAAAGTTTGAAAGCATGTTGTGTTACGACTAGAGTTTGTGATGACTAATCTCTTTCAAATTAAAGTCCAGGATAGTTCTGGATAGTTTGCAGGCTATCTAAAGACTCCTCGGACAAAAAGAAATACAGGGCCCGTTTTCCCGAATGCATAAGTCGGGGAATAAGTTCTGAACTACGACTTAAGCTGTCTCTTAAAACTAAGTCGTTTGCCCGAAACCGAAATGAGCGCACGGATACGTTCGCTTTCCCGTCAGCTTTTCCGGCAACTGATTTCTCCGTTGCCGACTTTAATTTAGTGTAGTAGGCGGTTGCCATCTTATTGTAAGCGGGAACTTATGCGTATGGGAAAACGGGCCTGGACTGCATCTCTGGCAGTCAGTCAGTACAGGACTACAAACCAATAAGCCCACCTGGGTACAACACAATAAAATGGTCGTTCTTGCTTCAATAAAATGACTTAGTCATCCCCTTGCAGTGATAGAGGCAGCACGACACTGTAAACCACACCCATAAAACCTTGAATATAATAGCATCCTGACCATTTTTAAGGGGACATACAACACAAAGAGTTACAAACCGCATTTGGTGGGTTCACATAATAAAAGACAATCTGGGGAAAAAAAAAAACTAATCCACACTGCGACAGCTAACAATCAGGCGAAAAAAGTGAATCCAGATTACGGCGGCTGGGAGTAGAGTTTTCCGTTGCGCTCCTGACAGTACTCGTACAATAAAGCAGATGCTCATCAGTGGACGCTCTGTTTTGCACACTCACTGACCATGCCTGTCGCTTGGGTGAATGAATGCAGGTCAAACTGAATGCACAACCACAGAACAGTGGCTGTAACGAAGACAGTTGTCACTCAGCACACAAACAAGCTGCCCCCCAACCGCCTGACCAGCGTTCCACTGTCTGTTTCAGGTGTCCACGGCAGCAGGTACGTGACGACGCACGGCATTGCCATCAACTGCAACTCGGACCTGAGCTGGTTCGACCACATTGTGCCCTGTGGCATTGAACACAAAGGTGTGACGTCACTGACTCGAGAGCTGGGGCGGGTGGTGACAGTAGATGACGCCTACCCAGCACTGGTCGCTGCTTTCGAACAGCAGTTTGACTGCACAGCACACGAGGAATGAAGGAGATGATGTCCCCTGCAACAACCCTCGAGTCACAATGTGGGGCGAAAATTGAATGCTGTGTACTGTTGCCATCATTCTGCCAAGACTCTGAAGCTGTGGGCCAACATACGATTGCGATGAAACTGGCATGCTGTGTAAGCTACGAGCCAACACACGATTGTGATGAACAGATTGCCGACTCGTTAGTAATGAACAAGGTTTGTCGCCGGACAAGAAAATCCACCCCAGCCACTACGTAGTACACTTCTCTGAAAAATTGTTCTTAATTCACTGCAAGTTCCGAAGTCAGAAGGGCAAGCCGTATGGAAGCAAATAAAGTGAATGCAATGTACAGTGTAGGCCATTTATAACATAACAACACATAGTGCAAAACTGGATGCAACGCGGGTTTTCACGACCACTGGTTTGCCTCCCATAGAACTCAATGCAATAGCATACAACTTAAAGGCCAACTGCACTCAAATTTCACCTCGGCCAAATTTGTTTTTAATGCGTAGTAAGTACCCCCAAATAAGCTGAGACACAAGTGGTAGCCCCGTGAAACGCCTCGTTAATCAGTCAGAAGCGTTTAAAAAGGCTCCGCCGCAGACCACTCTGCACCTGCCGGCGGATCGCGTAAACAGCCATGACGCGCCTGTGACGTTCCAGCCTACGGTGGCTTTTTCCTCTGGCCAGCCACGCAGCGGGAGAACCGGTCGAGCTCTGCTGCCCCGTGCGCGCGTAGAGCTTGCGCGCAGACATTCTCCCGAACTGGTGACCGTCCGGCCGCTCGCTGGACGGCTGCAACGTCACTGCAATGGCCGCGCTCTCCTCGGTTTCGGTTTCAAAATCGCCGATTTTTGCTGGCCGCTTGCGGCGTCCACGTGCGTATTTCAGCTGTTGTATTTTGCATGTTGCTTTCTTTTTAAGCAGACTATACGGAAATAGGGTTTTCAAGAAGTCGAAATTTTGAGTGCAGTTGGCCTTTAAAATGCGGTTGGCCGAAGCACAATAGCACTTAGTATAATGCATTTTTTTGGCAGGTCCGCTAACCGACCAATGCAGCTGGGGCATCGTTTTAGGGTTGCAAAAAAGGAAAAAAAAAAATTGATTCAAAAGGCTACCATGTTGGGCTAGTTGGTGGTGAGATACAAAGGAAGGAACAGCGCACATTTTGACAAAGGACGGGCAGAAACACACACCACAAGATGCATTCAGCCATGCAAACGCAGCCTGCACTCCCTTCTCTCCTCTAGCTTGCACATAAAATTTAAAAAAAAATAGGCACCCTTTAGTTTGCATGTTCTGTTTGCACTCACATTAAAACCACAACTGCCCTTGCTCTCAGCACACCTCTGAAGACAGTGAGCCCCCACCCCGCACGCGGTAAGTTGTTTCTACTAGAACATTGTGCAGATAAACAACCGCTCTTTCCCTTTTTGAACATTTTGAGATAGTGGGCTGCGACGCCAAAAGTTTCCATTACCTGTACGTTGTTCTGATGCAACCGCCTTTAGCATTGTGAACACAAAGTGAGTTGAAAAAAAAAAAAAAAAAAAGAAAAAAAAAAGAAACCCCACTTGCATTCTTATCACGTCCCATGGCATCCATTCAAAAATGCCAAGAAATGCAGCCGTGCTCCCTCAAAAAAATTCCCCGCATTTCCCCGAGGGGAAGAATGTGAAAGTGCGAATGCACGAGTTGAATTTGCGCGGTTCGGTAATGTTCGCGAAAGAGAGATCACACACACACACACAACTACAAAGAAAGAAAGATGCATTTATTCACAGACACCTATTTGTGTTGTCGTTGTACTTGATTGCTAGAGCGGATCTCAGCTTTGAAATTTCGTGTCAGTACTCCTTTAAGCAGGTGCATTAGCCCTTCTCACGCCCAATTCTTGGCCAATCCCCCACGTGGGTATGCGCCATGTCAGCGGCCAGGCAGCGCGCGCCCATCTCCCCCCGTTGCCAAGGAACACGAGGAGATTCCTGGCCAATCCCCCACGTGGGTATGTGCCATGTCAGCGGCCAGGCTGCGCGCGCCCATCTCCACGTGCGCGGACATCGCCGGTGGACGCAGGTTCAGGGTCGCTTAAGAAGTGCATTGCACTTAAAACATAAACACAAAGGAAGCTAAAGCTCCGCGCGACATTTGTTAGACTGCACTTGCGGTCTGCAAGACCCTCCAGCAGAGACTAATGTGTAAAAAAAAAAAGACGAAATAAAGATCGTGCCCGTGTTTTCAAGTGCCGTGTGTTTGAGTGATGATAAAGAATTACTTGAGAGGTAGGTTGCAATGTGGCTAGATTCGTGCATGTTTTGTTTATAGTGCGGATTTTCGCTGGAGCATACGTTATAATCGGTTGACACTGTAATTTAGATAATTTGGAGCTTTTAAATGAAACAATTCTCATTTTAATTCCTTGTACCAGTGTATGCATGCATACAGTTGGCATCAAAAACTCCACAAAGTGAGTAATTCATATTAACTGTGCTCTAAGAAACAAAAATAAAATTTACCTTAAGAAATACGTAACTACATTCGGTTTTCGTGAGTTGTAGCATGGAGCCTAGTTGAAATTAGGCAGAATTTGCCTAACATGATAGGTGTTCTCCTCATCGCAGTTGATTTTGAAATGCTTCCAGCACTTCACGAGCCATGAGGTAAGGGGGGCGAACACAGGATTTGTGCTGGGTGCAGTCACAGTGCCTTCATAGCTGGGAGAGTTGTGAAGATTCTTTGTGAACGATGACGACATCATTGCTGAGCTTTTTCTCCACTACGCGGTCTGTGATGAGCAGTTGATTAAGGTCATTCCACAGCACCAGCCCGCCTAGAGAACTCTCGAAGCCTTGCTAGGGACATGTTGCCATTAGAATGACTGTCGTGCTGGTGTTATTCAAATACAGGAAATATTTTCCACCAACACTCAGTCATATCAGCAAGACAAAAATATGTAGACCCTGTGGATTTTCCCAACATTTAGCGTATATAAGTCGGAATATAGGTCGACCCCCTTACCTTGCGGCTGAGAAATGAGAGGAAAAGTCAAGTACACAAGATCATTTTATTGAAGCTATAAGCAGTTTAGGTTGTTCATTAGAGCCATCTGGCATCTTGTCTGACGACGACCTCTGCATAGCTGCCTCCCACACAGCAAGTCATTCTCAGTGCAGTCCGGGGAATTGCTTATGGAGCACTTCTTAAACGCTCGCAAGATCAATGCATCAGGAGGTGAGCGGCAAGCATGGGACACCCACATGCCGACCGTCAGGAAGGCCGGTATCTGAAGGTGGCGAGCAGGCGTCTTGGGGTGTTCGCCACCCATCCATTTTGTAGAGACGTCACACAATCCTCGCAAAAAAGGTCGCCACCTTGTCCTTAAGTTCTTGTTGCACAGAGCGGCACTCACGAAATGAGGTCTTCCGAGCATTCCATACTGAGAGCTGCCTCTTCGGCTTACGCCAGTATAGGGTGCAATCTCTTCGGTGACACTGAACTGGTGGCAGTCGGACGTGCTGCCATTGGGTTGGGCATACTAAACGACGTTTCTTTTAAATGCTGTGGTGAACTGGCGCCAACTACCCGAATTTGTCTTGAGCAAGAATAAAATAATATGCACACGCTCACTGACACCAAGAGAAGCAACAAAATAAAAGATGGCACCGCTTGGTATTGGTGGCGATGGGGCCTTTGCTGTCTGGACGTTCCCCCTACACTGCCTGGTTCCCGGATGGCAACTAATATTATGCCAATGACTGGAAGACGACAACGATGATGTGCACACGAGAAAGGCACTGGGTGTGTGGCACGAGCGTGCCTCGCGCGTCAAACGCTGGCCACTGCTCTATCCAATGCCCAAGCTATGTTCCTATCTCTTGAGCTTTAATAAATCGTCGGCAGCCATCCACGGCTGTGCAGACGCAACAACCGGTATATAAGTCGAGGGGTGATTATTTGGCAAATGTTTTGGTAAAAAATCTCGACCTATATTCCGACTTATACGGTACTCTGTCCACGGTCATCTATCACGCTTACGTGTGTTTTCCACTTAATTTGTGTGCCTCTCCTGCTTGGTCTTTTTCAAGACCGCAGTATATTGTAAATAAAATAAAATAATCAGTTTTCATAGTAATGAGTCAGAAATACAATGAAGAAGCTTGGTCCCCATGCAAACTGTCTACAATTTGAGAAATTTATATTACCAGGGGTCACATTAGCGAGGCACAACAGTGTAGTATGCGCGTTCTTAAATCACCACCCCTCTAGTAACTCTGTAGGAGGATAACTCCCCCAGCTCCACCACATCTGAATTCTAGCTTGTAGTTCTAACGGTATTCAGCTGTGGGCAGGTCCTGGGACATTAGGTGAATGCCAAACCCTAGCCTGGCCTCGATGCAATATTTTTTGGCGGCCTCATCCTTTCAGGCTGACTCATTGAAGAAGGCCAATGAGCCGCTTCTTGTCCAGCCCAGCAAGGCTTCACGCAGCCGTGACTGTGCATGCTTTGAGGGGAAAACAGCACTGCCGCCCACCATGTGGTGCCTCAGAGGCCCCTCTTGATGGGCTTGGGGGCGATGTAGACACGAACGGGCTTGCACAACTCGATGGTGTGGTCCTCTACGCGGAGCCCCGACCGCTGGCTGCTGCTGCCCTTGCTGTGTGCCGCCTCGGAATCCGTGAAGTCCAGCACCAGGCCCATCTCGACGTGCAGGGCCTCTGCATACACACAGACACACACGTTCATGCCAGTCTGTATGCCATAACAACAATCGCTCTGGATGGCTGCCTAGATTGAAATGGTGAGAAGACTGTTCGACTCGGTGCAGTCAGTTGCCCACCTACAAAGTGCCCCCACGTGACAGCCACTTTGAGGAAGGACCTGTAAAATGCTAATGTGGTCCCGACATTGTTCAAGCAGCTGGCTTTACTTGCATGTGGCTTATATCGCCCTCACCTGAAGACCAGCGAACGAACCGGGACTCCAGCCAGTGCAACAGATACTACAGGCCATGAGCCAGTAATGCTTGACCAACTGATACCGTTCCACTTCCTACTCGCCGCGGTGGCTCAGTGGCTACAGCATTGTGAGGTCGCTGGTTCGATTCCCGGCCGCAGCGGCCGCTTTTCTGATGGAGGCGAAAAGTAAAAACACCTGTGTGTACGAGATTTCAGCGCAGGTTAAATATCCCCAGGTGGTCAAAATTAATCCGGAGCCCTCCACTACGGCGCACCTCATCGCCTGCATTGCATCGGCGCGTTAAACCCTACAATCAATCATCGTTCCACTTCATTCCAGCTTTGTGATTCCTGCTCACCTGACCAGACGCCGTGCGAGAGAAGCACGGTGGTATAGAGCCGGTACTTGAGGTCTTCCAGCTGCCTGAAGTCCGCCAGCCGGGGCAGAATCAGCTGCACCTGCTTGTCTGGGTACCTCACCTGCAGTGGACCCCAGCAACCTCAAACAGGTGCCACAGTGTGGTGTGCACCCACAGGTCAGGAGCCGCTTCCAGCACGTGGCAACAAGCAAGGCTCCTGGCCCGTGCAAAAGAGCACTGCCACAGCACAAATACTGCCAGTAATATGCACCAAATATCCTAGAGATGCATTTTTGTCAAAAAGCTCACTATGAAGCTTGCTGGACAGAGTGGGAGATGGCGCTCATAAATAGCTCGCACCGCATTCGTGCCACTAAATCACCAGCGGTTGCAAGTTATTGAATGAGCAATGCCGATGTGGGCGAGCAAGCTTGCTGCCAAGTTATGACTAAATGTTTTCTGCTCACACATTTTGTATGAGTTTTTAAATGGATGACCATGCCCTTACATCCTATCAAAGCAAGCTGAGGCTTGGACTAAAGGAGGTCCCAGCAACACCCCCCCTCCCCCGAGTACAGTTCAAACAGCAGTGCTTGGTCCGATGCATGCATGCACACACAATGCATATACAACATGATTACGCTACATTGTGCGTCATTAAATTCGAGAAGTGAATGGTACAACATGGCACTGGAAAGGTAACAAAATTCCAATAATAACAGAGCTCAAAGTGCATACACAACAACAACAAGGTATACATACATCAACAGCATCTTGCAAAATGCATATTTAAATTTGGTAGGTAAATGACTAAGCAAACAAAAGCATGAGCAGGCAATTAAAACAATTACTGCAAAATCCTAGGAAATGGCCTCCTCCTTAAAGATAACATGCCATGGTACTTCGCGAGATTTGTGCCTCCCCCCCTCGCAATATGCACCCCCACCACCACGCCGACCGCCGACTGGCCAGGGCTAGACATCTGCAGCGCACATTCCCTCCCTCCCAGCATCATTTATACGTCGACGCAGCTAGCTACCACGATAAGCCGGCTTTCGCCACAACCGTCATTTCATCACTCGACAGCCCTCCCTTGGACGCACTCACGATACATACAACATCAGCTACCGCTGCGGAGGAGGCGGCTATCTCCCTTGCCCTAGTACAGTCTCCCACACCCAGAGTTGTCCTTTCGGATTCTCAGTCGGCAATTCGCAACTTCTCTGCAGGGCTAATCTCCCCACTCGCCCTCAAAATCCTCTCCCGCAAAACACCATCCCACCCCGTGGCTCTGCTGTGGACCCCGGCCCACACGGGAACAGAAGCTAATGAAGCGGCCCACCGTACAGCTCAAGCTCTTGTCACCCGAGCAGGCCAATCTTTTGGCTCTACCCACGGCACCCCCAGCTTCCGGGATGCTCTAGTCTTGTATAGGGACATTACCCAGCACTTCCGCCTCCTCCGCAGGATATATCCTCCCCCACACCCTTCCCTCACCCACGAAGCCGCTCGCCACTGGCGGCTACTTCAAACCCACACAACCCCCTGCCGAACTCTCCTACACCGTATCAACCCCAATCTCTACCCTTCGCCTCTTTGCCCTCAATGTCTCCAGCCGGATACCCACTACCATTCCCTTTGCGAGCGTCCCCACAACCCATTTCCCCCTTTTCCTTCCCCCCTAACACTGGGAGCAGACCCTGGAGAGCTCCGACCCGGAAGTGCAGTTGGCACTAACCAACCGGGCCGCCCAGGTCGCGGAGAAGATCGCATCCTCCGCCACCCCTCTCCCCTAGACCAGTTTGCAAATAAAGTGTTTCTCCTCCTCCTCCTCCTCCCCCTGGTTGCACAGTGCAAGATGGCCCACCCAGCCATTTCTTCACCTGCGTGCTGAACATCGTGCACAAGTTCCCTTTGTGATGTTGCAGCATCTCCACGAACTGCAAATGCACAAGTTTACAACCTGAAATACCGAACAACTGCGTTGAAGTGCGTGATGCTCAAGCCTAAAGTAACTGCTCCACAATGCGTATGATTTGTGCAGCTGCAAGACAAGGGACAGGCTGCAAGGCCTGCTTGCAACTGTGCGTTAGTGATGCTCAATGGCTGTGCTGCACTGCATGCACTAGCCTGCTCAGCTGCAGCCCACAGAGACCCCGATCCATCGTGCTTACCTTGACACGGATGTTCCTGATATCTTGGACGCTCTCAATCTCGGCATCCAGGGTGATTGGCAGCACAAGCCCTGCTGTAAACTTCTGTGGCAGGTCAGTCTCCCCAGCAGGCTCGTAGAGTACAGCACGTGTTTGCTTTATGCGCTCCAGACCCACGTTGGGCTGGACCCTGTGTTAAAGCAGCAGCCATACACACACATTGTCTTGCATGGATCCAACTAGTATGTGTTATGCAATGGTGCCTACAGCTGGGGACAACCAGTGGAGTTTTCGTAACATTTTCAACACTACAATGCATTTAGGAAGTCAATAAGCAATGAGGATGATGTTGGTGCACTCCGTACTGGGATTGAACAACTCCCCTGTTGTGTCCCACTGAAGGTACCATAAAGTTACATTCAGCTTGTACTACACAGGAACTTCGCTCTTGAAACTGCCATGCTATTCTGCACCTTCTGCAAAAGTTTTAGATACATTTTTTCCAACAGAAAGACCACGCTAGCTTCCAGAAAGGGAACCATAAGTACTGTGGTAATCAGAAACAGCCATTACTATTGTTATTTCTGCCCATTAAAGCTGTTTTATAGCGAGATGTCCTGTGTGTGCGCGCAGCATTTTCGTGCATATCAAGAAACTATAAATTGTCGAATGTGGCTACGCTCCCAAGCAACTGTTTTCTGACAGAGGTGCGAAAACAACAGCACTTGTGCGTACAAGGTTTTTGTGCAGCTGGCCTAGCACTCCAGCGTGAATCAAATTTGTCACTGTAGTGAATCATTGAACTCACAAAATTCTACTTATTTTGATGACAGCCTACGAAAACTTGCTCGGAAGCAAGCTTTGCCTACATATGCTTCAAGAGAATGCCCAAAATGCAGTTGTTTGACTTAACAAGGACTCCATATCTCTACAAGCGCAGAACCACTCACACCCCCTATCCAACATACTGCTGATTTGTGACGGCGGCGGTGTTGTTACCCAGTGTGGCTGAAGCGCAGAGTGGGGCAGGAATGCGCCTGCAGCAGGGGCTGCAGCACACGCGCCACCGCCCCAGGCTTGGGCTCCTCCAAGGCGTCCACCTCGCGCAGCATGGCTGCTGTGAACGCATCCGGCTGCACGCTCTGCTCCTCCAGGAACCTGCAAAGGGCAGAAGAAAAGAGGCACTGAGACCCCGCCCTGTGCAACGCAAACAAGTGGCCAATTTCAGCACCATGACGCTCACAGTCAGGGAATGTTACTGCAATACAGACCCCCACGTTAAATAAAACGAAGTGCCACAAAGGCAAGCTGAACAATTTGATAAGTGCAAAACTGTAGAAAAAGAAATAACTTTTAGTAGTGACTCATAAGACTGAGACATGAATGGCCAATGAGCCTCTGTGGTCTTTGATTATGTAGTTGATCCAGCAATGAGAACTCGAGTGAGATCTCCTCTGCTTGTTTCAGTCTCTCTTTGGCTGCAGGATCCACCATTTCCGCATGCAATGCCACTTCACTGCACTAAGGCTACACATGATGACATTACGAGAAAAGGTCAGCTCGTCATAACTGAATTGCGACATTGCATTTGGTTACCAATGTCATCACTTCTGCCTATGACATGACAGACAGTGCAATGTAGGCTGCAAATGTACAAAGAAGGCCCACTATGGGCTTTGCTTCAGAGCTACCTTTCGCTATATAGTTGGCTTCGCCTAGAAGAAAACTGACCACCAATGATGCCACTTCTGATTATGACGTCAGGTCTGTTGCGTGACAATCCTCTTGCAAATATTGGGCACACCTTGAGCTGCGACATCCCCCTTGCAATGACCTCAAGGAGAAAAGTTTATCCGTGCTACTCTATGGTGTCACATAACAGACACGGCTACTAGAGTCTCCACGGGGTCAGGGAAATAGGCTAAGCAAGCCCATGCGTCCACAGGTGCCACCTTGAGAGTGGGGGGAACACGATCACGGGCGTTTGTGACGTGGAAAAGATGTTCCCAAAAGATGCTAATACAAAACGCTTGCACAGTGTAGACTGCTTATAACGTATGTCATGAGAGCCGCCAAAATACGCACTATAAGCGGTACCGCACTATAAACAAAACATGCGCGAATACAACCATATTGCAACCTATTTCTCAAGTCATTCTTTGTTTATCATCACTAAAACGAGTGGCACTTAAAAACAGGAGCATGGTCTTTATTTTGTCTTTTTTTTTTTCTCCACATCAGTGGCTGCTGCAGGGTCTTACAAACCGCAAGAGTGGTCTTACAAACGGCGAGTGCAGCTTTAACTTCCTTCTTGTTTGTATTTTTAGCGAGCACGGCTGCGTTTCTTTGCGTCCATGAACGGATGCCACAGGACAACGTGATGAGAACGTAAGCGGGGTTTTTTTTAAGGGGGAGGGGAGGGGGCTCACTATCTTCCAATGTGTGTCGAGCAAGGGCAGTTGTTATCACGCACATGCGAACTAAAGGGTGCCTATTTTTTTAGATGCGACGCTGAGAGCATCTCTTGTCGGCGGCCCTGTCCTTCCTGCGTGCGTCCGTTGTTGTTGTCCGCAGCCACTCTCCCCCTCTCCTTTCCGATAGCGAACACTCTCTCGCGAGGGGCATTGGATTAGATTCGATTGTATTGGCTTGGCTTGGATTGGATTAAAGTGGATTGTGTTGGATTGTGTTGCGTCATAGCCGCGGCACTCTCTCTCTCCGCGGTCCCCTCTCCTTCGGGCACGCTGCGCATATAACCGGTGTGCCACTCTCCGGCGGCCTTTCGGTCGACGGTTGCTCTCCGCTTGCGCTTGAACCCCCCTCAGGGTCGCATCACACCAGGGTTCCCGCGAGGGGAGGTGGGCGTAATTTTTTTTCTTTTGTGTGTCGAAATAGAGGAGAGCAGGGATTGTGTGTTGTGCCAGATGGTTGAATTTATCCTTTTTTTTTTCTTTTGTGACCCTAAAATGATGCCCCAGCTGCGCCGGTCGATCTGTGGACGCGCCAAAAAACAGCACTATAAAGGGTGTTGTGCTTCGGCCAACTGCGTTTTAAGCGGGATGCTTATGCATTCAGTTCTATGGGAGGCAAAACGGTGGTCACAAAAACTTGCATTATATCCAATTCTGCACTGTAAACAGTTAAGCTATAAATGGTCTACACTGTATTTTCGTCTATGCTCGTTTTTGTTGAAGCATAACTGCGTCAGCAATATTAGCCACACGTCAGGAAAAACTAAAACAAAAAACTGCATGGCACAAATTTCCAGAGTTATGGAATCAATAACAGGTGTGCATGCAGAGCTGCCACAGCTGTCATTTGTCCAAAAACTTGCATTAAAAACATGGTCCCTAACATCACCGAGGATGGCAGCAAAGCCCCACTGGATCCAGTGCCCTCACCCCTGGAGGGCCTCCAGCTGCTCCAGGAAGGCCTCGCAGAGCCCCAGAGCGGAGGCGTTGCTTCCCCGGATCACCACCACCAGCTGCAGGGCCAGGGCTCGCAGCCGCAGCTGCCGCAGGGCCCCTTCCTCTCCCGCCTGCAGCCCCAGGAACTGACGCTGCAGCACAAACGTCTGCTGCAGCAGCTGCAAAGGGAGTTCGATGCGGAACAGTTGGACAGGATGGGATGTGAAAAACCACAGCGCTCGGACTCAAAATTCCACTGCCCCATGCCCTCAGCAAGCCCTTAAAGGGACACTGAAGTGATATGTAAACATTGCGGGATTACTAGCACAAATTGTAGCCCGGAGTCCCCAGGCCATGTTTCGACCACTCTGGGCGCGTTTACGCGATTTTATTTAGTAGAAAAATTAATTCGAAAATGCTGTCCTCCTCTCTTTACGCTCGCCCATTTCCTGTGGCGTTTTCGTGTGACGTCAGGAGGTGCCGAGCTCGCAATTGGCTGCGCTACTGCACGGCTCCCCGGCCTTCAGACAGAGTCAGTCGGCCCAGCGTTTCGTCCGCCGGCCGCCGACGGGTCGTCGCAATTCGTTCGCTCAGTTGAAACGAAGCCAGGACACGTTTGTGAATGGAAGAATGTGCCTTTCTTTACTTGGTTAGTTTGTACACTGTATCTAGCTCCAAGTCAAGGCGCTTCACACAAGCGCTGACTGGTAAGCCAGTAGGAAAATATTAGGGATGGGTGAATATAGATTTTGAGGTTCGAAGCGAATTCGAAGCGAATAGTAATTTGGTCAAATAATTTCGAATCGAATAGTTCGAATAGTACTCATTGCAAATCACAAAGACAAATGAGCAACTTGTGACCTGACTAATGTACACAATTTTTTCTAATAATTAGAACTCACGTAGGCACAGCATTGTGTAAAACTATTACCAGTTGAACATTTATTGCAAAATCTTACACACAGCTTTCTTTTGCTGTATTCACAAGTTTTCATGAAGAAATGCTTGTTGCGCCACATGCTCTAGGTGCAGCAGTTTCCGCCGGCTGCTCATTCACAAGTTTAAGCGCCGCCTAGAAACTCGCAGAGTTAAGCGCCGCCTAGAAACTCCGCTAAAAAAAGAAGTATTGTAGCCACTAGTATCCTCGGCCGTAGCCAAGCAAAGCGCAAGTGGCTGGCCGCCATTTTGAATAGGCTTGCTTAGTGCGGCGTACTGCCGCGCTGTGCGAGCCTATTCAAAATGGCGGCATGCCTATTCAAAATGGCGGCCTGTACAAGTCTGCTGGCTTGGTGCCGCTATGTTCGGAGCGGTGTCGTTTCAGTGCCGCCTTTTTTTTTTAACCTAAAGTGTGCTGGCGGCCGAGAGCTTCGTCGAACCTCTAGGCAAGGCAGCAACTCGGTAGTGCCGGCACTGATAATAGAAATGTCCGCGTCGGTGGGTCTTGAGCCAAGCCTGGGGTAACTCTCGGAAGGCTTGACCGAAAAGCTTGGCTTTTAGCTGCCTATTCGGGAGCATCGAATAATTCGAAAATATCGAATACCTGCATTCGGATCGAAGCGAATAACGAATAGAGAGCTATTCGATCGAATATTCGACAATACCGAATATTCGCCCATCCCTAGAAAATATAAGGCCTCTTGAAGGCGGGAGAAGAGTCAGCGAAGTCAATATAGGTACTAAGGAAATAAAATCAACTGATATTTTTACCGTACAGCGTAAAACTAGGGTGCGGGAAGCACTTTTTTGCGCTGGGCGAACAACCACAGCGGTCAGCAGCACGACTACGCATCTGCGAACGCTTTTCCGTCTACGAAATGCAATTGCTAGACGTGAGCTATTGTGGAAACTCGGGGTACGCTTACTGCACGAGCGTAATACAACAAATAGTCACCTAAGCTGCTTGAAATGCCAAAACTAAATAAAAGTGTAAACATGGTGTACAATATATACCTTATATTACCAAGGTTGGCTGAGCCGGTCTCGCTGCTTAGTGGTCTGGGGCGCTAGGTGTGTTGTCGCAAGTGTTTTGCAAATCACGAGTTCGAGTCCCCGCGGGTACGTGCTTTTTTTTTTTTTTTTTTGTAAGTTAACTTTTTCGTTTTCTGCTGATGTTTTCTACATTGAGTTCACCTTTTTTTTCGGCCGCAATGTTCATGGCTCCACGAACTAGTTCACAGAACGCGCGCAGGCTGGCACTGGCGTGCTAGCGAGTTCTCGTTGGCGTGCTGTTGCCATAAGCACCGACTGCTTGCGGGCAGTGGGCACAGGCCAGAATGAACAGACCCTTGGCCTGGTGCGAACACGCTTTTTACGGTACAGGCATGAGTGAGGCAAGCTCCAAATATGGGGGAAAAGCGCATGACATTTGGGCGTCTGCGGGTACGCGGAGGGCGTCCATGCACTGCGTAGGCCTTGGCTAGTGAATGCTACGATTCCAAGCCGTCCTGGGAGGCTTATCTTTATGCATTTTCACAGCTGACAACATGGCAGAAGCGCGGTACGATGATTACTGAGTTATTGAGAATGCCCATCTAACAACGCCACCAGTTGTGTTTTACAGAACCGAAACCGAAACCGAAACTTGTTTGGTTGCTCACCTTGGGCATCGTCCAATCACGGTGCCCCCTCCTCCCAACGTCACAGCCTTAGTTGGTGCGGCCGCCGCAAACCGCGCATGGTAGTTTTTCTTCTTTCGCGCTTTGTAAAATAATTACCGATTTGTCAACCGGATAAACGATGAAAAGTGTGCTAATTTGAGCCAGTCTACGCAGTCCAAGCAAAAACGGGAGCTTGACAAATTCACTTCACTGTCCCTTTAACCCGGAGAAGACACTGGTGCTACCAACACTGTGGCCAACACTGCCTTTCAATCACCCCCAGTTCTGCAGGGGCCGTCATTGTTTCGTGAGGACCCTGAGGCAATGGTTGTTGAAGAAAGAGATGATACAGCAAACACATGCTTCACCGAGCACTGGCTTACAAAGGAAACAAAGCCACAACAGATTGCCAATATTCGTCAGCAATGCTCTGCAGACTGGAGCATGTCTGCACTTGTCACTGCTGCCCATTTTTTAACTGGTTCACCAGCCATTGACCATTAGGAGTGCCACTGCACAGCTTACTTTGCTGCCCGCAAAGTTTTGCTTGCTGTCTTGAATGTAACAGGGCTTAGGAAGATACAAAATCAGTTTCGCATTTATGATGATGACACTGTGTTTACTCCAAGGTATTAAGCATTTGACGTCTTCAGGCCCATTCACACTTGCGACAAAAGCGAGCGAAAGTGACGGGAATTCTGTCGCTTTATCGCGAGGAAATCGTTTCTGTTGTTTGGTCTGGACCAATTTTTGTCGCCGCAACAGAAATCGTGTCGCTATGTCACAAGTGTGAACAGGCCTTTAGAGCTCCTTGCTGCTGGTAAATCACGATAAAAAATAGCAAAGCATGAGCATCCACTCATTATTTTTTACCCCTATACTCCTCAGCCATCATTTATTTCTTCCATGGTCAGTTAGAAACTCAGCTTTGGGCATTTATTGCTATGCACCTGACAGTGCAATTCACACAACGGTTTTGTAACATTTCGCAGCATGCAGCTGCATGCAGCCGCTCTCTGCTCCGTGAGTCTGGCATTGATTGACACTTTCACACCGCTTCCCCAGAATTGTTTCTTGCATCAGAACCAAGGATCGACACAGACAAGTGCACTTGCCTGCTCCAAAAGGGACTTGACGGCGTTGCTCTGCAGGGGTGATGCTGCCGACAAATTGAGCCAGCTCTTGTTGGACAGGATCTGCAGCAGAGGCCCCCTCTCAGACAAGAAGGCGTGCATTCTCCACAAGGAGGCAGGCACGCGAATCACAAAGGTTGCTCACTCATCTTTCTGCTTCGGTCTCCTAGACCACATAACACAGCTGACGTGTTTTGTTCTGCCTGCACATTATTTTTGAAGTCAGCAGCCTGTCTTTGCACACTGTGCCTTTATTCCTGTCATCTACTGCACAGGGGTGGAAGCGGGCTTGAGCCTTTCGGAGCAGCTCAGGGAGCAGGAATACGGCTGTTTTGGAGCAGCTTTGGAGCATCATAAGACGAGTTTTTGAGCAGTGCAAGTCTGTTTGGAAGCACATTTCTAGAGAGTCAAAAATTCTTCAGTTGCAATTTTTTATTTCCTGTAAACACACACAAAAAAATAAAATTGTACTCATACGCATGAATTTGAGACACAAGGTCTGATGTGTGTATGCGATGCGTTGTCGGCGTTACAGTGTATGTACCAGAAGATAGAGGTGTGTTGTTCAGGGCCAATTAGGGGGGTCCCTTTTGCGATGAAAACTTCTGCTGAGGAGCTCCTGTTGGAAGCAGCGCCTTTGGCGGCCGCTGCTTTCAAGTTGGTTTCAGAAGTTTTGTTTTCTAAATTAATCCCCATTTATTGCCCGAAATAGTATTATTCCTTCATTTCACGACATAAAGTTTTATAAAACCCGCCAAATAACTGTTTAGTTTGATTTGAAGACTTATAGGTGGCGCTGGCTGCAACAGGAGTTCTTTCGAAGACGCCTGCTGCTCCATACAATTTTTTCATCGCAAAAGGGACCCGCGTTTGCCATTGGTTTTTCCCCCGCATGACACACCTTATCTTCTAGTACACTGTTTTGCCGTCGCTCCGTCCACTGTTTTCGCTCCAAAGTTGCCTCTTTGTTTAGGTGCTCCAGCTGATTTAGATATGTGCAAGGGAAATCCGAGCAGGAAAAAAAAAACGTTTATCGACTTAAAGTGAAAATGAATAGTGCTATTAATTTATACATTGCATTTTATATGTTCAGTACAGCGGTTTGGGAACGTATTGCACAGACGATTCCGCTCGTTCATGCTGCTGGTACCGCTGGCAACATGTGTCTACCAGGTGTCTGTATTGTGGGTGGAGAGCGCACAAGTCGGCAGCAATGGCAGAGAGCTGCTCCCCACAAAATACTCGGAACTGCCACTGGTGCCTCCTCAGGGCTTTAAAAAAAACTTTCACAGTGACACCACTATGATGGACATTGTCAGGCCTTCATTGGCCGTGGCCGCACGACGATTGCAACGATAGCATGACTGCATCTGGCTCGCTAGTTGCACGTCGTAAGCCTCCTCCAACCAGCGTATGACGCCAAAAACGGTCCTAACGATCAGTTGTAACGATCAGTCCCATGCCAATCGCATGCTGTAGTCGTGCATGTGTCGCGCGCTGAACTCTTTTGTTACCACGGAAAAATGGCCAAAGCCCGCACCCCAAGTCCACTCCCAAGTCCCGTGAAACCACACCGCCAAGTGGAGAGAAAGAAATCGTGGCGAGCGATTCAGAGCCTTAGTCCCTTAGGGAGTATGCCAGAGCGTGCCACATCACGAATGACAGCTCAATGAATTAGTCTCTACTACTCCCTGTGCAATGCGACTGGCACTAAACATCATATCACTGTTTCCCCACATTTCGCAGAACAGCACTTGGGAGCAGTTTCGGTGCAATATTGCTTTTTGGACCAGGATAGCGCAAGAAAGGTGGATTAGTGCAGTGCGGTACTAATGGCACAGCACTTCCACCGCCGACTGTTCACTTCTGTTTATGGCTGCTGGACTGTTTTTTTAGTGGCAGTGTCATACTTCTCCCTGCAATGGGTGAAAGGCATGGCCTTTGCTACTTTTTCTAGAATAACCAAAGTGAAGCTAATAGCTCTTTTTCTGATATCACCTGAACTGCCTCCTCTGACTGGGTCAATCTGTTTTGCTATCAGTAACCTTTGCAAGATTTGAAGCAACACAACCAATAGAAGAATGTTTGGAATGCAATCCAGTTGCAGTGGTATCAAACCCAAGACTAATCTACTTTTCCCTCATGTATGAAGACATATAGAGACAAACACAATAAATTGTGCGCGAATACAGGTGAAGTGCATGCAAGGGCACACCAGACTCAACATGTTCCTTGCAGCTCCGCATAGAATGATGGGATCTGCCGGTCAGTAATGAGTGTGCGGGTAAGCAGTGTGCAGAAAAGACACGCACCTTTGCGAGCAGCAGCTGGCACCGAATGTACAGGCTGGCACAGGTGGCTGCCGCCGTCAACTGGGGCTCAATCTCGGCCAGCCTCTGCAGGTCGCTGCACAACCAGCCGTCGTAAGCACACTACTAACACACACTCTTTTGGCAGGTCACCACTTTTGCGAAACTAGGCTTGTGGTTATCAGACAGCAACAGTAGACAGGCAAGGTGGTAGTTATTAAGGCCTCAACCTGAAAACAACAGAGCACAGAACAGCCAGGCCTGCTGTGCGGCTACACGTCTGACAGTGGCAAAGGCACCCTGGATAAATCCCGACTCTGTGCAGCACTTCCTCAGCATGCAACAAAATGTCAGGTGGTCTTTTCGTACTTCTGTCACTGCCACCTCTCTTATTACGTAACTGCCATTACCGCAAATAACAAAGCGCAGACCAGCAGTAATGATAGGAGAGCTCTATAGAGGCATGTCAAAAAAATACAAGGGCCTGGCTAGGACTGATTGCACGAATACCATGCAAAATTAGTGCCTGCTACTATACCAGGCCTTGAGAAATATAATCTGCTGCAGAAGGCTGGTTAAGGAGGTGTTGCGCGAGTGGCCCTCCACCTTGCTGGAAGTGAAGTAAAGTTGGGGGGGCTAGCACAGGCCCTGGGCAGAGCGCGCTCAAAGAGGGACCCACCGTATGGAGGTCTCCAGCCAGCCCTGCCTGGCCGCTGGGTGCCGCAGCTCGGCAGCTGATGCCCGCTCCAGGGCTTGCAGGAGGAAGCTGTGCGACTGGGCCAGGGAGCAAGACGCCACCCCCTCCGGGGGGCCGCTCTGCTGGTTGGGAAGCTGCAAACGCCACAACAGGCTCCCTTCAGAGAATGCACCAACACACGACTAATCCGAAACGCCCTGTTCGGTCGGACAAAGGGGAGCCCATCCCAGTTTCAGATCAGTGTATCTGTTTGGGAAACTACATTTAAGACCTAACCCAATACATTGCTGCAAAGGAAAGCTACACAGCGTTTTCAAGTGTTCGAGAAAAAATTTGATGTCAGCCCAAAGCTGTAACCTGAAACCACCTTATGCAATGTCCTTTAGCACTTTTCTGCCCACACTTATCCAGATTGATAGGAGTTTATTGATGTGATTAGTACCGTATTTTCCGGTGTATAAGTCGCGTTTTTTTTCTGAAATTTTCGTTGCTGTGTCTTATCTACCGGTGCGACTTATGTATGGAATAAATCCGGTTTGCAGCGGCCGCGCGTGGCCAGCGCACGTTAAGACACAGCTCTATGGTCTAAATGAATCCGAAGCCCACCGCTACGGCGTTTCTCATAGCCCATATGTCGCTTTAGGAAGTTAAACCAAAGAATTTGCAGCTTTTTCTAGTCAAAAACAATGATAATGGCCTGCGACAACCGCGCGCCAGTTTCTGCCATGCGCAGTAACCACAGTTCATAATAATTTCAAAGTAACATTAAACTGGGTTGCAAAAACAAAATGTAGCTTATAAATTATTACAGAGAGTTATTCTGAAGGAGGTAAACGTGCTGCGAATTTTTAAAATGATAGCTTGCTGATAAATTTCGATTTTCGGGCCGCTTCCGTTCGCGTCACTTCCGTCCGCCATGACACCTTTATTGCGCTGATTTACGACAGCACGCAAGAGACGCGCGACGTTTGGAGAGGTGGCCAAATGGGTTTCCGACTCTTGGGACTCCATTTCTACAAAAACAGTTGTAGCCGGAATCATAAAGGCCGGAGTGATCCGGTCCGCGAGTGGTGACGAGGTTGGCGAAGTAGACATCAGTGAGTCGGAGGACGACAGCGATGCTCCGGCGGAACTCCACTTGAAGTTGCTGAAATATTTGTTAGCGATTCGGAGGAAGAAGACTTCGATGGTTTTGCCTAAATGCCGTCTGTAAGTACATGCCATCTGTGTATATCAATAAACTATTTTTGAGAAGATAGTTCCGTCTAGACTTGGGACGGTATATACACATGTCTAGCCCTCCTTACCGGGGGATGCGTTCATGGGCGGCGGCCGCCGCCGCATCCATGTACTTTCGCCACACTTTCTAATGATCTGATTCCCTATGAGTTTACCTAATTAACAAGTGCATCTTGTAAACCGGTGCGTCTTATACAACGGTGCGACTTATATACGTTTTTTTCGGAAAAACTGTCATTTTGAGGGGGGTGCGACTTATACAAAGGTGCGACTTATAGACCGGAAAATACGGTAATAATACCAGAGTCCTTCAATGCTTTACTGGTCACAATACTGCTCCGTAACTCTATGGGCGAGCTTCCTACGCTGCCTTTAGCAGCTGCGTGGTGGTGCTACCATCTGCATGGGGCACTCCTCGGGCGGCGTAGCGCTGGCCAGAGCGATGACGAGAACACGGCCACTTTAAGGTGTTTGGGGCGAGAATGACGTGCAGCGGGCTTCTCACGCTGTTTATTATTATGTGACCTAATTAGTGTATTTAAAGGACGATGTCAAATATGTGTTGTATCCTGGATGGCTGTTCTGGTACAAGTTTACAACACGAATACAGTATAACCTCGTTACAAGAGACACTCAAGGAACCAAAGAAACGTGTCTCTTGTAACCAAGGTCTCTTGCATGCAATGTTTCTAACATGGGGAACATAGGAAAACCGACCAAACCGTCTTCATTCAAGTGTCTCTTATAACCAAGTGTCTCTTGTAACGAGGTTCTACTGTAGAGAGAAACCCCATTCATACGTTTTTCACCGGACTTGGAAAACAAAACGTAACAACCAGGAAAACGCCACAGTGAGGAAACATTCGACTCTATGTGAACTGCGCCGGGACTAGACAAAAACAACGTACCGGCCGGGAAAATGCAACACTTAGGAACATAACAGCAGGGTTCTACTGTAGTTTCACTGTTGTGTTTACCCAGCGACGAACAGCAGCATGAGAAACAGAAGCAAGCTATTCTGCGGCAGGAAGCGGGCGACTTCAGCTTTGACTCCAAGCATACGTGTATTTGAGAAGCATTTTTAAGCCACTGGCATCATTAATGCCGATTAATCCACTGTCAAATTCGATGTGGTGCCACTACAGTGTGCCAAGCGTGACGCCGTCCAAAGCGGCGTTGCCGCCTGCTTCCAGCCTTCAAGCCGCTATCTTGAGTGCTGGCAAGACTGAACGGATAAACGACGTCACTGAGTGTGCTCCAAATTGCCGAAGAGATCATTACCCAATTAACTGCAAATAAAATCGTTTGTGCTTGCGTCTACATGGGCATTGTTGGACAGGTTTTGCTCGACAGTCCCACAGTTTCAGCTGCTTTTGGTTGCTGCACCCACTTTGTGGGAACGTCGGCTGAAGTGATCCACTTTTTTCTTCGATGCCGCCTGCATTTTCTCACGCCAGAAAAAACTAAGCAATAGCGCGCAAGACGACAGCAACATGACCAACTTGTGGAGGGATAAAATGAAGCTGACAAAGCAAAAATGTGCCCTTTTGCGAGCGTCCTAGACTTGTCGTATACAACACAAGCTGAACTAAAATACTGATTTTGCCTGCTGCGCAACTTAGAAGCTGTGGTTTAATTACCTGCTCACAAACTCTCACTGCCTTGTGCCCAGGTTCGCACAAAGATTTCTAATGCCTTTGTGCTCTCACTTTCCATAATCTGTTTTTGCTGTGTGTTGCGCATATTAAAACACAAGAACTAAATTCATTGCATTTACTCTGGATCATGCTAGTTTGCCTCCCTGTGAGAAAGCCTGTGAGAAAATCCATTTGAATCTTCATTTTGTGCCTTTATATTTGATCTAAAAGCGTCGCTGTGGAAAGACACAGTGCAGCCTGCCTGTCTGTGTTCGGGTCCCTTGTTGTTTTGCAGGTTTCCTAAGTCCTGGCAGGTATGTATGGGGCTTTCACTGTGATTATTATTATATATATGGCATGATCTGTGCATCATAGCACGATTAACTTTTTAATTCCATAGTCTGAACAAAGTATTTATGCTTTTTTCATATCATTACCAAGTAGCAGCCCCTGACTGCCAAGCTCCCATCTTTGCAATGGTTCTACGTTCTGGGAAAAAAAAAAGGAAAGAAAACCATGGAAATTGTTTTTAGATATCTGTAAACATGATGATGCACTAAAGCTCAAGGACTCAGGTGCATTCATTGGCTGTGGCAGGAGTAAGTAGGGAGCAAATTGAAAAAAAGATCCACCATGAAAGGCAGGCAGTGTATGCTAACAAAGATTGAACTAGGGAAAAAAAATTTCAGCTAAATCAGAGCAGAGTGATGAAATGCAGTGAGAACTCACATGCCGAGACGGGGCAAACATCAGAGACACTTGCGGCACGCACGGCCACTGGATGCCCCCTCAGCGGCGGTGCCGCCTGCAGTGGTGCAAGCTGTCCCCATATTAAACTGGCGCCAAACTTTCGTGACCAGTAAAAGCACTGAAGAACTCCGATAATACTAACAAACTCGTCGCATATTAAAAAGTGTAGATGTCTCTCTTTCTCCACCCCATTGCACTGCTGGGGGCAACGCTGCCCTGACTCAGAACATTATCCAACCTAATCCTGCAGTAACAAATTTTAGCAATTAGCAACAAAATTAAACCCAGTTTCACCCGGTGTGAAATTTGCTGAAACAGCGGAGCTGTGGTTCTCTTGCGTCGGCTCGAACGTCAATGGGCGCTTCGTCGAAAATAGCAGCGCCGTCACCGCGCACATTTTACAGTTTGAGCAAAGGAATCGACAGCTGAACACCAGTGGCGGAAAACTCCCTCCCCCGTCCTTCCCCTATGGGGAGGGAGAGGAACCCACCCCTGCGAGACCAGTGCACCCCACCCTTCATCAGTGGGTCTGGAAATTGGTTTCATCGAGGCCACCCACCAGTGGCGAGACCACTGCACCCTCTATTGGCGGGTCTTGAAACCTGCTCCTACCCCTGCATGACGCACAACCTACCGCAGACTTATAAGAAGGCTTGGCCTACAACATCCTAGCCATTAAAGCATTGCAATCGATGAACCAAACAAGCAACAGCCCTCAAGCTTGTTGGTTGGTTTAGTGAACTGAAATGCAAACGACACATGCCAGTCTTTCCGTGCTCCCCATGTCAAGGTTCTGCTGCAACACAGGGTGGGGTGGCAGCAGGGGACACTGACCGTGAGCTGGGGCACCAGGTTGGGGAAGGAGTCCTTGAGGTAGGAGTAGTGGCGCAGGGTGTGCTCCTCAAACAGGGGCACCATGGTGGGGCAGCCCGCGGCTGCGTTGAACACCAGGATCAGGGTGCTCATGTCTGGCGCACTTGTCAAGGCAGCACAGCATTTTTGGAATACGTGCACACTGTGTACATACTACAGTAAAACCTCGTTATAACAAAACGGGATATAACGAGCAATCATAACTCCCCTTGAAATTCCCATAAACCATGCATTTAAGACCTCGTTTTAACGAAGGTAATATTGCCACGCAATTGGTATAACGAACCTTTTTTGTTCCACAACAAGCATTTATAGTACGTTTTGGTAACCGTCAGGTCAATGTCTTAAAGCGCGCAACGGGTTGCATCACATCTCGAATGCAGTTATTCATGCTAGCTAGGGGCCCCCAATTCCAGTGAGCTAAAATGGCTGCAAGCACCTGACAATGCGCAAGGGTGCGCGTCTCCCCGGATCTTGGTCGAGTGCCTGGATGTTCCTCCAGCCACTCTGCCAGGATGCGGCAGACCTGCTGCACCGCTTCTTCAGCACTTACAATGACGTCGAGGACACACTCAAAATCACCACTGCAGCTGAAAAAGCCATCGTTCACCTGAAGAAGACGCCGCAAAAATCTATCGAGGACTTCTTCTTTGCGAAGTGAGCCGCCAGCTCGCATGCTGCCGAATAATCATGGATGAGTCGTTTTGCGTGAATAAAGTAACGATTCTTTGCTCTTTTTTGCTTGCTTTTATTGTTTTCGCAAGCTGCTATGAGTTTCAGCAGTGAGCACATCCTCTCTTGTATGTAAATTGTCGGTAGAAATGGACATCGGCTATAATGAAGTAATGATTATAACAAAGTAGCTTCGACCACCCTTCAACTTTGTTTCAACGACGTTTCACTATAGTACTGCACATACACACACACATATGTGCACCGACTCTAGATGCCCAGAAGTTTCCTTCAGAACAACTCAGCACCCACGTGCTCTCTAAGGATACAGGCTGTATCTTCCACATCAGGCTCTGGCAGGTCAAAGTACGCATGAATTCCCAGCAGCTCGGGAACCAGCGGCAACGTGAGATAGGGATGCCGCAGGCCCAACAATCGCAGACACCTGCAAACAGAACAAAAGTATTTGAACCTTGTTAGCAAGAGAATGGAAAGTGGCATTAACGCCGTGTAATTCTGGCATTGTTGTTTTGGATGCATACCCTACGAAAAGAGGTGGGTCCCTTTTTTATTTCTTCCCTATTTACACACACACACTCTAAAGTGAAGGCGTGTTAAGAAACAATGCTTCACTTTCACCACGCTCCTTAAATGATCAGGTGATGTCACTGTGGCAACACATTTGTAAGTCGATGGGGCAGCAGTCACAGATTTCAAGTACACTTGACTTTCATTAAACAAGGTCACTAGAAAAGAGAAGAAATTTGTTCTAAGCAAATATTTCAAAATAAATGGTACCTAAATGCATATAATTAGAGTAAAACAGTTTCATCACAACAAGGGTTCACTACACGTTAATTAAGCATAAATGACAACAACATCAATGACAATTACCCTTTCGACAACATTATTAGGACCCGTTGACCACCTTGTTGGGTCCCTGTGTGTATTGTGCATGTACCCTCCTGTGGTTTAAATAAATCAATAGTATTCGATTCGATTTACACGTAATTAAACATTAAAGCCGACAGGACTAGGCTAGCAACAAACAAAGCTGCCAGCCTGTGTGATGCCATCACAGTGATTTGTGAGGCAGTTGCCAAGGGGGCCAAATGTTTTCTGTTATTTTGGGTTTACACGCTTTTCACACGACCAGCAGTTGGCTGTCCACGTGTGCACAAAGTGTTGCCTAACAGCTTTCTTCTCCAGATGTCCGCACAGGCTTCTTTCTCCAGGAAGGGCAAGGGGAGGCATAATGGGGAGCTTTCATTTGTGCCTCAATTCGGGTCAGCTGTGCTTGTTATCTGCATTTGGAGCTTTCCCAACCTCGGATCAGTGCAGAGATTAGAGCGTGCAAGCGAAATTAGCAGCAAGTAAAACTAGGAAGGAATCCACTGCACTGCACCTCCAGAGGGAGCGCTTGTCCTGGGGGTAGCGCTTGAGGTTGTCCAGCAGGGCGTCCACGCAGGCTTTGAGGCTGGCCTTGGTGGACAGGCAGCAGTTGCCTAGCACCTCGTGCAGGGCCTCCCGGATGTCCATCGAGAAGTCCTGCATGCGTGTGCGTCCACCCACAAGGCCTTGCTTTTCCTCTGGGGGATCCCAATAACCTGGCTGTTCTTCTGTTTACTTAGTTCTTACTCAACTGGGGCAGCAGCATATATTTTCTCACCAGTATTCAGTGCTGTTTGGACTTAGCTGCCATACCTTGGCCACAGGGTGAATAAATTTGGATAAAGTTTCAGCCACCGTGTTTTATGTGGAGTTTTTGCAATCACACGGCTCTCATTAAAATGCATGCTCTAAGTTTAGCCCTACACGGGCAATGCCAAAAAAGCCCTTCCGGGTTCTTCAAGATACATTTCGCATGCAAAACAACTGGCTCTATTTTTTGGGAACTCCAAAATAGCACTGAATGCAAAAAATTGGGGGAAGGGGGGGGGGAGGGGGCACAGAGGAGTGTGAGTAATGACTTGATCAAAAGTGGGATCCCAGTGATTTCTCTCAGGACTAGGGTGCACGCAATCCTCCTCAAAAGCTGCTTCACCAAGAGCAGTATTTACATGACCCTGTTCCTTCCTAACAATCACAGTGGGACAACCCCAGTGCAAGGCACCGGCACGGCCCTACGGCCTCTTCCACTACCGCATCCCCGTCTCATGCTCACCTCGAGGACGGCGATGACCGTCTCAAGCTGGTCCTCACGCAGCACGATCTGGTTGGAGATGCGGCCCAGGCACTGGATGGCCTTGAGCCGCACCTCCTCGATCTCGTCGTTGAACATGTCCACAATGAAGTCCGTCGACTGGGCCCCAAACGAGGGGAACTGCAGGGCCAGCCGGCACAGCGAGTCCAGCGACGCCAGGCGCACCTCTGCGTAACAACACGTACACGTCTTGTCAAAATCGACAGCTGAACAGGGTGAACAGCAAAAACTGGGGACAAGTACAGCTTCTCGGGTCAGGCCGGTCTTGCTGTCACTGCATGCTTTTCATCAGGGTGGCACAATCAATCACTGGAGAATAAACTTTTCTGACACGAATGCTGGATGCTGCAATGGAATCAGCACCTTTAAATGCGCCTTTCTCGTTTAAAAAATGCATTTAAACCGGCTGAAAAAACCCAGATCATGGACTTTGTATGCTAGGCTCTAACCTAGCAAAGTGGTAAGACAATGTTCACAACTCACTTCAGTATCCCCTTAGCCGGCCTACAGGCTGTGAATCACCACCTTGGCACCTGAGTTAGTGATGCTTAACCAGTCAAAGCATGCTCACCAAGAAACTCGTCCTCCAGGCCGTGCACAAACGCCCCACAGGCACCTGAGCCCATGAGGCTCACGCTCTGGGTGTCCACCTCCTCACGCGGCGCGTCGTCTGCCCAGCGCTGGCCCGACGACCACTCGCCACTCTCGTAGCTCTCCCGCTGGCGCTCATGTGCTGACTGCTTGCGCTGCATCGGCCAACCAGAGAAAAGCCTTTGTGATCACCGCAAAGACAGGGGGGGTGCACACGAACCACCCCCCGAAAGCCATGCAGAGGGCCGAGTGAATTATGCAGAGGATAACTTGACATAGTGAGTTACAGAATTGAACTTTGTGTGCGAACCTTCGGCAAGAGTAAGCGTGTAATCCCCTTCATGCACATAGCCCCGGTTATGTTGTGGCAAACACATTAAACAGCAACTTGATCATGGCTTCTACTTTTAAAGCAGGTGTGGCAACAGAGATGTTATTCGTAATGCTCCTGCAAAGGGGACTGTAGCTGTGCATCTTCTGGAGAAATCACCAACAACGGGCCTTTTCATTTGCATTCTACAAACTTAAATATCCTTACAACATGCTCCCCTAACGAGGCACGGTCATTACCTAAAATCATGGTTTTCAATCTAGAAGAAAAAAAGCAAGCAATGCAATGAGCAATGCAATAACCCCCTAACCCGTTAAAAAGTTATTTTTTCCATAATTGACATCCACAATGCTAAAACCAGGTACATATACTGATAACATAACACCTTTTAGCAGCCATCCTACATCGAGTTATCGTGCATCCTTCAATGACAAGTAGGTTAAAGCTACCACAGCTGCCGTGATACAAACTTGTCAGCATTCAGAACGCAGATCACCTACCCTGAGGTTTGACATGAGCTTCTTGTCCAGTGTCTGCTCCAGGAATTGCAGGCTCACATGTCCCATAGTTCCCTGTGGAAACACGAGAAGTTGCAAGGTCGCAATTGCACGTAAAATGTTCAACACAGTGGCCACACCAACAGTGAGGGGGGTAGCATTGGTTTACATTCAGCCTGTGAAGCATGGTGAAAGGCACCTTTTAGCAGAAACTCACAACCATTACAGTTCCTATGAATTAATGGCACAGGAGACATGGAAAGCTGTTCAAAGGATGTTTTAGAGCTTTGGGGAAAGGTGGCCATCCTGAAATTTTCATGCCCATTATTAATAGGCAAAATGTGTGTTTTTTCTATGCCGCACGACCGTTTAATTGTATGTGCTTTTGAAGAATGCATTACTAAGAGGCCTGTGCAAATAATAAACTCTGAAGACTTTTCAATAGAATTGAATATTTTTCCATCACCAATGCAAGAATTGAAATTTACAATGTTTTGGCCAAGCTTCAGTAACTGGCACAATGAGGGCAAAAAAAGGACAAGCTAAGCTGCACTATGGCTTAGTCAAAACAATCTTAGCTCAAAACGTTTTTACAGAAAAAAAAACAAATACAAAAAAAAACTTCAATAGGAATTACTTGAAGGTGAATTCTGTCTCTGAACATCAAGCGGTGAGTTGCAGTGAAGGTATTGTCCTTGCTATTGTTCTTGTTACAATTAATATCCAATTCTATGACTGTATTTCATGAACACTGAAACATGACCAGCAAGGTCCTGGAATGTGCAAGCTTCTAGGCTCTTGTGGCTATTAAGTTCTACCAGAAATAAAACTTTGAACAACCAGAAAATAGATCAATAAAAGCGAAAGTGCTACCAATTAATGTTTGAACAGGTTCTCCAAATTAGATGAAGTATTCTGGTGTAGGATCATTGCCCTTTTTGTTATATCATTGAAAGTCACAGAAAGGGCGATACTGTGCAGCTGGCATTTTTGTGTAAGTTCCTCTTCTTTTCTTTTTTTAAGTGGTTGTCCTAGTTAGTGACTCTGCAGTCTTCAGACAACTGTCTATACACGAGCAGAGCCCCGCTGCTCACCATGAGCGAGGCCGCTTCGACCCGCACGCTCATGGACAGGTCGCTGACCATCTGGCAGATCTTGGCAAATGCGTCGTCGGCCAGCCGGATCTGCTCCTGGCTGTTGCCCACCTGCACCATGCTGGCGAAAAGGGGGAGGGGGAAACGGCCCGCTTTTACGGCGGCCAACGCAAAATGCCACCTCCAGCGCTCACAAAACCTTACTGCGCATGGTTCTGGTGATACAGAAACTCGTGCATAAGTACCAAATCCGCTGATAACTGGTGACAGAACACGGCTGTAGTTGAAGTCATAAACTGCTCGTATAACTTCCCTGCCCCTTTCCCCCTCCTCTTCAATATCCCTTTCAATTATTCGCATGGGTCACAACACAGACAGCAAAGAAAAAAGAATGCTGGGTCCATCACAATGTCAACGTGGCAAGCAGGGCACCAAGTCAGTACAGGGTGATTTCAGATAAGATCGAACAAAGAGTGGCTGGTCGACCTCTTCAATTTGCTTGAAAATTTTTATATTATTTCAAATGCACTGTATTCGCTCTACAAAATCAAATCAAATCAAAATCAAATATTTCACAATAAGTTTGCTCAGAATACCATGTGCTCGCCTCCACATTGCAACCCCTCTTTTGCTTACACGCATGCATGCACACACACTTGTCCGCTCAGAGTGATTGGGTACTGCAAATCAGGTGGTGCGGGAATAGATAAGCTGGAGTTCTAACGCAAAGTCAGACAAAACATCATCTGGGGGTTGTACATAACCGTGAGAAAACTTGTGAAGAAACACTTCAAGACAAAGTCAATTGGGGAAGAATTCTGCATGTACAAGCAATGCTATCTTTACTACAGCACTGGGCAAACTACTCCTTGTAACCTGGATGGGTGAAATGTAATCGACCACAAGAAATGTGCTCCTCCGCGAACAGTGACAACGTTTATGTGGCATACACAAGAAATACCGTATAAACCGGTATATAGGTCGAGTTTTTTTCAAAAAAAAAATCCGCTCAAAAGTTACCCCTCGTCTCACATAGCGGTCATTGGGAGAATGTAAATTGTTTTCTGGCAACAATGTTCAAGCGTAGTCCGTCGCCATCGCCCTTTGTGTCGGACTGCTCTCTTTCACTGTCAAGCCATTATTTGCTTTTCTCTTTTCTCTTGTTTTTCGTCTGTTACTCGTCTTGTGTGTGTGCATTCGAGCATTTCTGTACGTGTCTGCTCCGAGATGAGCGGCGGAAGTTGACGCCAGTTCACTGCTGTGTTTAAGCTGAAGGCGAAGGCGATTGAGTCGCCGAGCAGAATGGGAATATGGCGGCGCAACGCCAGTTTGGAGTTTCGGAGAAAAGTGTGCGGTACTGGCGGAGCCAGAAAGCTAAGCTATGCGCGTGCAACCCCCGAAACAGATCGTTCCGTGGACGTCAAGCGGTGCAACCCGTGTTGGAGAACAAAGTGGCGGACTTCTTCGGCAACTTCGCTCACGATCGCTGCCGGTTACAGCGGAGGCCATCCGCGGACCGGCTCTGCAAACTGTACAATGAGTGGATAGACGGCTATGGGCCGGCTGCAAAGACCATCCCTCGTGACCGTGTCAAGCTGGGTGTCTTCCTCTTGGCAGTCGCTGCCCGACGACATGGTTGCACGAGTGTTTAGTAAGTACTCCATCAGCTACACGCTCGACGACACTGAAGATGACAGTGAGAAGCAGTCATCCTCAGACGACTCTGATAGCTCGGACAAGTGACTTCGGCAGGCATAGTGGGTGGCAGCGACGGACGGGCACCGAAAATAAATATAGACATTGTGTGTGCGCTTCTGTGCCGAATTTTTTTTTTGTCAACTTTTCCCACCTTAAGGTAGGGCGTCGACCTATATTCCGGTTTATATGGTACCAGGAACCTCCTAACTACAGGCAGTGAGCGCGACCATGGGCGGCACTGCGAAGCACATCTCCGTGACGTCAGCTTAGGGATTCTCACATTTGTCGTCTGCTTCACTCGGGCTCGCTCTCCCTGCTGTTTGTTTATGCTTGGTTGACTGTTGATTCTTGCATGCACCACATGTTGCATGCGCGTAACTTTTTATCATAATGAAAGACTTAAAATCGCATACACTAGCTCAGGGCATTATATTTAAAGTACAGTTTTGGATACCGCTCTGGAAGAAACACTGCTGGCGTCGCCCCATTCCTTGCAAAGCCGGTCCTGCGCGGAGCGCAACGAGTCAAAGCTAGGAATCAGCTTCTGTATTCAGCAATCTTCCGAACAAAGGGAGCAGCCAGCTGCTAATAGCCGACAACAGCGAAAATGCAAGACCAAAACAAATTCCAGGCCTTTGGGGCTGTCGGCTTTGGCAGAGGGCATTATGATTCCTGGCAACTGTTTGCAAGGAGATGGTAAAACAGTTTTAGTAACCTTCCCGAACGCTCCAAAGTATTGTATCGCATCATTTTATGTTGTCATGGCATGAGGGTATGCCGCGCAGAAAAATGTAGGTTGAGTTCCAAATAACCTACTGTCTGTGTAGGTGCCTCCTGGTTTTATACCAGATTTCTAACCAGTATGGAGGCTTATTGAGCAAAACGAGTTACATCTACGGTAAAAATACAATAACACTATGTTTGTTCAGACCCGAAGGGATTATTCGGTACATTTCCCACAGCCATATCTTCCCAATATTCAGATATGCGTTATAGTAAAGTATAGTATAGTGCCGGAGAAAAAGCCGTCGAGACAAGCTGATGTGCAGAAGAGCTAGCTAAGGGAGGTCAACAGCTGGGTGGGACGAGCAAGTATTGGCACACCACGCATTATAATGCAGGGAGCCTGCAGCGGCCTTCTGCACCCGAGCTGAGACGCCCGTCACAGGGCTGGTTGTGCATGCAATTACGACACACGGAGCCTCACCAGGCTGAGCCCGCTGCCAATACCGCTGTTCTTTGTTTGCTGCTGCCCATCACCCTTGGCACTGACCTCACTGCCAGTGCTTGTGTGACTTTCTGACATGCCACTCAGCACACTTTGAACTTGTGTTTGCAACAATGAAGTATTAACTTTATCTCTTTGATCGCTCTTTACGAGCTCCAACTATAGGGGTTTGTTTTATCCTACCCTTGCCTTCTGTCCCAATAGAATACTGTTTTGCATCTGTATGCATGACATTTATGCTACCCATGTCCGTAAAATTGTGGTGAGGTGTCTCAGGGCCCAGTGCATCAGACTGGACACACAGCCTCCATATTACCACTAGGAAGTGTCACCTAAACAGCTACTTCTGATATTTGTAGGTACTAGTCCGGCACGCCTGCCTGCCCCAATCAGTGTGCACGAGGCCAGTGCACTTGCAAGGTGGCCACCAGACTTACTTGTTCCCGTATGCATGGCTGATGACCTGCACAAGCTTCAGAGCAGCTATCCGGACGCTCTCGTAATCGTCGTTCAGGGCATCCGCGACGTGCTCGTACAGGCTCACATCCAATTTTAGGCCACGGTCATGAAGTCGGTACTGCGAGGGAGAACACGGACGGGTGGAAGAAAAAAGAAACTGGCTCAGTTTTTATTGCCAGTTGTTTTCCAGACACTGGTTTGCAGGGCAAGTAGTAGGCACTTTTCCTCCCCTTTTTCCATTCCTTTTTTTCACACCTGGCATTGCACAACAGCCTCTGGATGCCTGCCGAGGGTTTTGTTTGCAAACGGTGAAGGGGCTACTTTACTGTGCTGGCACCGTCAGCTGCTGTCAGCGCAGGATTGATTGTATGCTCATGGAAAATTTAAAAATTTCAACTTTTTGGGGTTTCACGAGCCGAACCACCTTGGAATCTTTAAGGTGCACTAAAATCTCAACACACGGGTGTTTTCGCTTTTCCCCTCCACCTGAAAAGGAGCCACCGTGGCCGAAAGCTAATGGAAACAACTTCTCACCATGGCCCGAAAGGCTGCCGTGCGCACGCGTGGGTCCTGGTGCCGGCTGTAGTCACTGAGGAGCGCTGACAGGGCCTCGGGACGCCCCTCTGTGGGAAGCAGGTCGCTCAGTAGGCGCAGGCACTTGCACTGCACCTGGTGGTTGCTGTCCAACAGCATCTGCGCCATCATCAACACCTCCATTATTAGTCCGCATAGGTCCGCTGTGAAATGGAGGCCTCTCCAACAGACTCCCAACCACCCCTATCCCATGATGCCCGAGTCAGATCTTGGCCACTAATTTTTTTTTTCACCCCTTCCCCAACTTCCTGCCTCCCGGTAGCCATTCTGTTGGATGGTCAACCTGTCTCTTGACTTCACTACAGGCTTCTAAGACAGTGGTGCTTTTGATGGTACGAAAGATTTGGCTCACATGATGCTGGTGGTGCATGCATGTACTAAGTATTGTGTGCGTTTCAATTACAATTCAAATGATAGCGCCAAACAGGTGCCCCTTGTTCCTGTTGCGATGATGATGAGGCACCAAAAGTGGCACCCACAAGATACGTTAAAGGCACCCGAGAGTGTAAAAATAGGTTAGCCGATATTGATAAAGTACGGCGCCATGAATACAAATACAATATACCTATCCCCAATTATACAACTTTCTCAAGACCGCAAAAAAGCGTCGTAAAATGCGAGCATCATAAAATCCGAACAACAATTACACCGACAAATACGCTTTCACACAACAGATCTGCAAGGAACTTCAATGTGAACTACAAACTAATGTTTTGCAGGGCTCGGAAACCCAAATTAGTACTGAAAAAAAAAGTAAATGTGAACAGAAAAATGCAGTGCAGGTGCCAATCAGTGCCACGATTCCCACCAACCACTGCGCATCATGACACACACAGTCATGACAAACACACATGGAAGCCTAAGCCTGTCAGTGTAACCCCGTTGGTGAATCGATGCTGAGTGGGAGAAATGAACATCTGCAAACTGCCTCTGACCTCTACACAACAAGACAAGAAGAGACGCCAGCGAGAAGTAGGGGTATGTGATTGTGCGAAAGAGCAGGCTGCTGCTGGAGGGGAGAGAAAGGAAAGATGAGACGGAGAAGAAAGCTATGAGAACCGATTAAGCAGGCTCATGGTCTGCGGAACAAGCTCGCGGCACTTCCATTTTGTCCGCTGGCCGGTCGTGCGCTTTGCGTGGGTTGTCAATAAGGCAGGTCAGGCATGAAACTTCTTCGGATAACAGAGGTCTTTAATGCATTGTTTCTACGGGGACTCAACCAGGACTCGACTAGTCCATCGTAAAACCCGGGGACATCTAACCAGGGTTCCACTGTATACAGTCGAACCCGACTATAGCAAACCCAATTAGATCGGATTATCCTGTATATAGAACTATTCCTGGTCAAGTTCAAGTTCAAGTTTATTGTACCAGAAAGAAATACATGTGCAGGGAAGTATACAGGCGGGACCCCAGAGCTCAAGAATGGGTTGTAAAAGGGGTCCCTACGATATTTATGAGCATTTTTAAGGCCATGCTATATGGTCATGGTCATTATGTTCACCCTATATTTGCAAAAATTACGCCAATATTGAACAAAAATACCAACAGCGACACTTAATATATCGAACACCAAATGCCCCAAAAGTGCCCCCCCCCCTTTTCCAAGTTGGCTTTCCTTCAAGGTGGAGGAGAAATTTCGCCGGCACACCCGTAAAAGTGGTTTAGCCTGGCCGCTCATGTAGGGTGGCCACCTGCCAAGTTTTAGACTGGCTCAACCAGTTTTTTGGACAGCAAGCCGGCTGCCGGTCCATACTTAAAACCAGCCGTCAATGACCAGTTTTTTGGCCATCGTGCCGTGATTATCATTTTCTTGGCATTTTGTAAGCATCGATTCAGCAACTACGACAATAAATATGTGTGGACAAGCTGCGCAAAGATGCTTGAGAAGAGAAAATACACGGGCCGGCGCGTTCCCAAAGATGGAGGGGGACCAAGGGGAGGAACTGCACAGCGAAATGCCGTCGCCACTACCAGCAAGTGCCGCCGCAATTGTCATTCTACGTTGTTGGTGTCTTGCATAGTACTGCACGTGTGTGTATATATGAACATCAAATACATTATGTCATACGCAATGCATGCTTTTTAATGTTTCTTTGGTGGATTCAGATGCAAAGAAGAACTTTCAATAGACGAAGCATGTGCGGTTACTTTTCAGTGCAGCACTTTCAGAGCAGTAACCAAAATCCCAGTCACTTTCCATACAAACATTTCTGTCTAGGAAAACGCTTCAATAAATGGAATTGCATGTCAAAAAGACATCGCATTTTTCTTTTTTCAACATAAATTCAACCTTACATATACCATGCCCCTCTTTTCCTCCGAAACGACCAGTTCCCCTCCCCCCACCTCAGTCATAAGCAGCAGGCGGCTCTTCCCCCTCCTTCTTGTTCTCCCTCCCTATCGTGATGCCCCCGCTGTGGCACCCCCATGCAAAAAGTGATCCTGCCCGCTCGCCATGTTTTTTTTTTTTTTTTTTTTTTTGCTAGTTGTGTCAGCGCTGTTCATGCTTTGTGGTTTTTTTTTTTCCGAAGTGTAGCTGTGGTGGCTAGTGCTAGTGTCATTAAATAAATGCTTATTTGAGCTAGCGTGAAGCGGCCGAATTTGCCACCCCCTCCCATTTTTATGACTTACAACAATGTTAGCTCAAAACTTTTTCTACGCCAAAAAACTCATGATTTTCATTTCAAAGTGATGACTTCGAAAATCCCGAGGAGTGCAACGAAGCCATCGCCGGTGTTGCCAAAGTGTGGAGTGAGCTGTTGGAATTTTCAGAAGCTGCTGCCAGATTCCTCAGTGAGCTTATGGATGATGGTGTTGCAATCATGGGAGAGTTTGCAAGACTACATTGCCAACATCGTACCGACCACAAGTGAAAGCAAGTGCAATGAGAAAAGCAACCCTGAACCTTTACTCAGAATCTCTGAGGTGATTTGTGCACTCGCACTAGTCCGGCGCTTCTTTGCGAATGTGAAGGGTTGCGGCCTCAGTTGCTTCAACTCTTCAGACAATGTGGAGAAGTGCGTACTGTCTCAGGCAGTGAAGGTTCTTTGAGCAGAAGATACAAGACTATTTTGTGCAAAAGTAAGGCAGCTTCATCAATAAAATGCTTTCGTAAATGGCATCTGCTTTTATGAAGTCCAATTCCTTAACCTTTTGCTTTCACTTATGTACCGCTACGTTTTCACATTTCCCCTCAGCAGTGTCACTGATGTACCGGTACGTTCTCCATTGTGCGTTCAAAAATTCACGCCATAGCGCAAAGCTGGTGCACCTGGACTGTTCAAGCCATCTGTTGAATCTTTCTAGTAGCCCGCATTTTCACTCGCAAGCTCTCTTTAACAGTATATTGAAGAGTACAGAGCAACAGCGCCCACCCTTCATGGCTGGGGAGCATGGTCACTCCGCACACTGTACTCTGCCGTTATGAGTGACCATGTGGCACATGTGTGATTACAAGTGCAAGGGTTGTTGTGCTATCCGCAACGGGATTCAATGTTTTTTTTATTATTATTCTGTTCCTGCGTCTGCAACAGCACGCCAACTTAGTCCAGCGCGCCATGGCCTCTCCAATAGACCGAAACATGACTCAATCTGGGCTTTTGCTCGCTCACCACGCCCTTGCTTGCAGCTGCCAGCAGCAAACAAGGTTGTTGCAACAATGTTGTATCCCCTTTTTATCTCTATCTGCCATCGTGATTTTGCAATGCGTCATTTCTGCGCGTTGTGCAGGCTGCTGAAAGTCCTCCATCCATGCGCGCGGTTACTTTCGGATGGCTGACGGCGGCGGGCCTTCGACTGTGGACAGGAGCGATGGTTCTTCCGGGTCCGTTCCGAATACGAGCTGAGCTCAGATTGGCATTCTGAGAGTTTCTCATCCGAGGAAGGGGTGTGAGTTCCACAGCGTCAGATTCTGATGTTGAAACGGAGGGGTCGTCGTCCCAGATACGTGCACGGCAAACTGATATCTAGAAGGCAATTTCTCATCCACGCTCTTTCCTTTCGACACGTTGTATTCCGGACGCTGTCATAGTCAAATAAATCACTATGCTCCTTTCCTGATATTCCGGAAACCAAGCCGACACTGGGGGGTGCGTCACGGCCAGAAACACCCGACAGTGAAAGGGGTAACTTCCTTATATCAAATTATCCCCTATATAGAACTCGTAGGTGTCTTTTTGAGAGTTCGATGTAACTAGGTTTGACTGTATAAAGACAAATATAATAACACAAGCGCAAGTGCAGCCCACCTGCCGGGCCAGCTGGGTGGCCTTGTGCTGGACACGCTTGTCCCCGGCCGACTGGAGCCCCACGTGGTGCAGCGCATCGAGGAGGGCAGCCAGCACTGCGTGCGACGTCTCTGCCCTTAGCAGGGTGGCCAGGTCCTCGAGCACGGTGGTGGGCTCCAGACCCTGCTGCCGGGCCAGCTGGCCCAGCACCGAGGCCAGCTTGGCCCGCGCCACGGCCTCCTTCTCGCCCGCAAAGTGCTCCAGCAGGGACTTGTACACGCTCTGCACCTCTTCTGGCTGCATAGCATGGTGAGGGGGGAGAGTGCGCAGCAGCAATTGCCTCGGAAGTCCTCTAAATGCGGTGACATTCACAAACAGCTACAGCGCAGTGTCGGAAAAGGAACTCCTCGTTCTCACCTCCGCCCTCCCACCCATCCCAATGGAGCACATATCATACTAAAAGGACACAGGTGAGAGGAACCATGGCGGATGATGGATGATCTATCTACATTATGTACAAGCGGCGATGACAGAGCGCGCGTAGGCTGCACACCACTCACTCCTTCGTCGTCGTCATCGTTGTCATGGATGGTGGGCCATGACCCCATGGGGCATTGTCTGCCATATCCCTTGACAATATATATGTAACTTCTCCAAGGTGTGCATGTGCTACCAACGGACTGGCATGCATTTTTCTTAGTTATTTATTATGAGGCTCAACACGCCAAAGCTACACCTGGGCTACGAGGTGTGTTGTAGTAGAGGGCTCCGTGTTAATTTTGACCACCCTAGACTTTTTCAACATGTGCCGAAGTCTCCGCCCACAGGTTTTTTTCCCTTTTCACCTACACCTCGACTGGCAGGACTTGCATGCCACTCTTCCTGATGTGAACAGTGGGGAACAGGAATGGTGAGAAGAGTTGCACCACAAAATACAGAAACTTTGGTTATCACTTCACCATCTCCCTCTAAAGTTTTTTTTTTTTTTTTAGAAGACTTTAGATGGAGGCCAGAACTGAAACACCAAAAGGGGCCATAATGGCATTTGTGAGATTTTGGGCAAGCGAGACAACTGACAGCGGCCCAGCATAGGACAGTGGTGCTAACATGACAGATGCTGTTGGTGCAGTTACGTAAACTCGGTGAGCAGTGCAACATCCTGACATTGGCAGTGGAGCAGGGAACCTTATTATGAACAGAGGGACCTGCCAGCCATTAGAAAAATAGTAGGCTGAGGCTATACGCACGACTTAGTGTAAACATAAATGAAATGCTATGACAGCAAGCTGATGGTACCACTCCATCCTCTCAAAATACTGTGCGTAAGTATAACAAATTGAACGAATGCCTGGAAAAAGTGAAACCCTGCTGTGCAGAGCCGTGCTTTATGTGGCCTGCGCACTCTACTCCACATAAAAAAAAAGTGCGTCGATATACAGCGAATTGTGTGATTGCCTCTAGGGAAAGCTATTCAGTGCAAAAAGGAAAAAAATCCTGAATGGGCTGGGATTCGAACCCACAGCCTCCGTACACAAGACGGAGCCGGCACCTTGCACTTTGACACCATGCAGCCAAGAGGTTTTTTCGTAACAAATGCTGAAGGATATGTGCTGTCGTGCGTACAGCCGTTGCCGGCAGGGCTACACAATTTCGTAGCATTATATAAAATAACGGAGGCGCTGACGGGAAGCGTACACATTTGGTCAGGTTTGGTTTCGCACATAACAAGGCAAAGCCAATGGCAGATTGAAAGGCCCGGACTGGTTAATGCTAGCATAGTGGTGGCAGCGTAATCGCCCCAAAAAATTTATGCTAAAATAGCGTTTGATAACTACAGTTGACGCGTTAGATGCTCCCAGTTTACAAATACAACACACCCCATTACAACATACGCTGTACAGTCGCGTGCGATTTGAAGGTAATCGCGCGAGCTTCAACCGATAAAGACGATAACGCCCCGGCGCGGCATTTTCTAGTGCGCCTGGGACCTAGTTTATGCATTCTCCTCTCCCTCGGTCGCTGTTCCTTCAAGCAGTCACCACTCCCGCGGCTAGTAAACCACCCTTTCCGCTTTGTGGTGAATTTGTGCGGTTGTAGTCACGTGTGGGCTTTCTTCTTGGTTATCGTGAGCAGCGATAGCACCCGTTGTTATAAATGCCCAGCATTTACCCGCAATGTGTTTGTGCGCACCTTTTCGAGAACTGCTATAAGACCCGACAAGTGGGATGTCATCGCTGCGTGTGTGATAAAAAAGAAGGGTTTACTGGTTTTGCCGTGGGAGTGATGGCCGCTTGAGTAAACAGCCACCGAGGGAGAGAAGAATGCGTAGACAAGGAACCAGGCGCAGTAAAAGAAGCCGCGCGGGGGCGTTATCGCCGTGGCCGGTCGATGCTCGCGCGATTACCTTCAAATCGCACGCGACTGTACAAGGCCCTACTGTCACATGTCACAGGAAATGTTACAGACACTAGCATACCTGCGTGGGCAGGCACTCTGACAATTGGATCAGCATCATAATCAAGTCCGATGAGCTGCCAGACTGCAGAACTTCGGTGACATCGACAGTCCTCTGTGGTGCTGGCTTCTTGGATATGCATAGCTTTTTCAGGGGTTTCGGTGGTTCTTCCTGAACAGAAACAGAGGGAAAACAGAAAATTATGCAGGGTTGCAACTTGCACCCGAAAAAGATACAAACGTTACGGATACAAATCGGGAAACTATTAGCTTACTTGTAAAACTTGGCTAAACTCGGCCAAGGCACGCTTTTTCAACACGGCCGCCATCGTTGTTTAGGAGTATATCTACAACTACTTATAGATATATTACCAGCTCTTTTCCCACCCCTCTGCCCTTTAGCTACTTCTAGCATATGTCTAGCATGTTAAACATGTTTGTAGCGCTCTCTAGCGAGAATAATTTTGTTTAACGGGTAGTAACTGAGGACGAGAGGGTAAATCCGGTGAATCCGTCATTTAAAGTTGAATTTTTGTGCAAGCTAATGTCGGTTTGATACACGATGGAAATAACCGACAATAATTTGAGCACGCTAGCGTCCTACCTGCAGCAGACGCTTCAAGTGGATGTGGCCACAAGACGCTCTGCCGAGAAATTCCTCGAGACGATTGAGGTAAACCAAAATTACCCAGTGCTGCTCCTCCACCTCGTGGACAAGGCAGACGTCGACATTGTGATTCGGGTTGCCGGTGCGATTGCCTTCAAGAATTACGTGAAGCGCCACTGGGCGGTTCCCGAGGATGGCGCCGACAAAATCCACCCGAGCGACCGAACCGCCGTGAAAGAAATGATCGTCGGCCTCATGCTGCGCAGCCCGGAGCAGTTGCAGAAGCAGCTCAGCGACGCTGTCAGCATCATTGGGCGCGAAGACTTTCCCGCCCGCTGGCCGAATTTGCTGCCTGAAATGATTAGCCACTTTCAGAGCGGAGAGTTTCACATTATTAACGGCGTGCTGCGCACGGCCCACTCCCTGTTCAAACGCTACCGCTACGAATTTAAGTCGCAGGAGCTTTGGACAGAAATCAAGCATGTCTTGGATAACTTCGCCAAGCCATTCACGGAGCTTTTCGTGGCTACGATGGAGCTGGCCAAGACGCACGCCAACAACCCTACTGCGCTCAAAGTCATCTTCAGCTCGCTGGTGCTTATCGCCAAGGTGTTCTACAGCCTCAACTACCAAGACCTGCCGGAGATATTCGAGGACAGCATGGAAATCTGGATGCCGCACTTCCTCACCCTGCTGACGGCCGACAACAAGGTGCTGCAGACGGACGAGGACGAGGAGGCCGGGCTTCTGGAGCAGCTCAAGTCCCAGATCTGCGACAATGTGGGCCTGTACGCCCAGAAGTATGACGAGGAGTTCCAGAAGTACCTGCCCGGTTTCGTCACGGCTGTTTGGCACCTCCTAACCACTACCGGTCCCCAGGCCAAGTACGACATACTCGTCAGCAACGCCATTCACTTCCTGTCGGCTGTTGCTGAACGACCGCACTACAAGCAGCTCTTTGAAGATGCCAGTGTTCTGAGCTCGATTTGTGAAAAAGTGATCATACCAAACATGGAGTTCCGCGTTTCTGACGAAGAGCTGTTTGAGGATAACCCGGAAGAGTACGTCCGTAAGGACATTGAAGGATCTGACATTGACACCCGGCGGCGGGCTGCGTGCGATTTGGTTCGTGCCTTGTCCAAGCACTTTGAACAAAAAATCACTGAGACCTTTTCTCAGTACATAACAGCTATGTTGCAGCTTTTTGCCAAAGAGCCTTCACAAAACTGGAAGAACAAGGATGTTGCCATCTACCTTGTCACTTCGATGGCTGTGAAAGCACAGACGGCCAAGCTGGGCACTACCCAAACAAGCTCACTTGTCAATGTTGTTGACTTCTATCAAGAGTTTATTGCCCCAGACCTGCAGAACAAGAATTTGACTGAATTTCCAGTTCTAAAAGCTGATGCCATCAAGTATTTGATGGTGTTCCGAAACCAGCTCCCCAAGTCAGTGATTCTTCAGAGCCTTCCCCACGTGATCCACCTGTTCCTTGCTCCAAGCTACGTTGTGCACACGTACGTTGCCAGTGCGGTTGATAAGCTGTTCACCATGAAAGATCCACAGGGGAAGGCTGTCATCTCAGCCGCTGACGTCGGGCACATTGCCGAGCAGCTGCTGAAGAACATGTTCCAGTCGTTCAGCCACCCGGGCTCGGCAGAGAACGAGTACACAATGAAGGCAGTGATGCGCACGTTCTCCCTGCTGCAGGAAAATGTGCTGCCTTACCTCACCCAACTGCTTCCTATGCTTACAGCCAAGCTTGTGCAGGCGAGCAAGAACCCATCCAAGCCTCATTTTAACCACTTCCTGTTCGAGACTCTGAGCCTGTCCATCCGGATCGCCTGCAGCAAGGATCCCTCGGCGGTGTCAGGCTTTGAGAGCAGCCTCTTCCCTGCCTTCCAAGACATCCTTCAGCAAGATGTCCAGGAATTCGTGCCATACGTTTTCCAGCTTCTCTCTCTCATGCTGGAATGCCACGGCTCTCCCGTCCCCGAGCCGTACATGGCACTCTTCCCTTGCCTCCTGGCTCCGGTGCTGTGGGAGCGGCCGGGAAACATCCACCCGCTGGTGCGCCTGCTGCAGGCCTTCATAGAGAGGGGAGCCAGCCAGATCCTGGCTGCCGACCGGCTCATGGGGCTCCTGGGCGTCTTCCAGAAGCTCATTGCCTCCAAAGCCAACGACCATGAGGGCTTCTACATTGTGCAGAGCATTCTTGAACACATGGACACCAACGCCGTAAGCCAGTACACCAAGCAGATCTTTCTGCTGCTCTTCCAGAGGCTGCAGAGCTCCAAGACGACCAAATTTGTGCGGGGGCTGCTTGTGTTCTTCAGTCTTTACGCTTACCGATACGGCGCTCCCGCACTTATCTCCACTGTAGACAGCATCCAGGCAAAGATGTTCGGAATGGTGCTCGAGCGGCTTGTCATTGCTGATGTCCAGAAGGTCACGGGCCAGCTGGAACGAAAGATCTGTGCCGTGGGTGTCACTAAGCTTCTCACGGAAGCACCGGCACTCGTCGAGGGCGAGTACACAAGCTACTGGGGCCCGCTGTTGCAGGCGCTGATTGACCTGTTTGAGCTGCCCGAAGACGACAGTGTGCCTGATGACGAGCACTTTGTGGAGATCGAGGACACCCCAGGCTATCAGACGGCGTACTCACAGCTTGTGTTTGCCGGCAAGAGGGAGCACGACCCATTCAAGGGAAGCATCCCCGATGCGCGGCTCTACCTCGTGCAGAGCCTGCAGAAGCTTTCAGCCGCCTACCCTGGCCGCCTGGCCCCCCTCATTAACACTTCCCTGCAGCCGGCAGCCAATAACTTTCTGCAGCGCTACTTCCAAATGGCCAATGTGCAGCTCTTGTGAGGAGCTCGTGCTGTGCATGTGCTTTTTTTTTTTCTCTTGAAAGAACAGTTTGAAAGCCGTGAACTGTTGGACTGCCCTCTTGCTGCCTTCTCTCCTTCTGAAACTCTAGTGGTGCCTAGGTAAAGTTGTGATGCACAGAATTGAAATGAGAAAAGAATGCAAACATTTACTCCGGTTGACCACAGGTGCAGTGATGCTGTAGTTGTATTAGTCCTGTGACTTGGGGTTCGCTTAAAGTCTTTACTGTGGGTGAATCAAGCAACCCATAAGAAAAATCTTTCAAAATTTGCGAAAACCTGCATCTATCCGACGAAAATGAATTTCCTAGAAGGGAGTGTGCTTTTGTCCTAATACAAATTGTTGATACCATGTATTTCTTTTTGAAGTTTTGTTGATGGTTTCACTGAGAAAAAAAGTAGCTGCGATGACAGGTTGCTCGTTTGACTATTCCTAGGTACACATGCAAGGAGCGGCCAATCGTCTTCTGTTATATGAAGAACTGAACACCTGTTGCAGATGTAATCGATTTGTTTGAGTAAATTAATTTGAATGTACAAGTTGCAGTTATTGGTATCTCACAAGGAGTAGCCAACAACAGTATCGCCTAACTTCTTAGTCACAGTTTACAGTAGCGCTTGCTCTCATTGAAAAGTATATAAAGGAACCAGTAAAGCCTGTTCCATGACCAGGTTTCGGAACAGTTCCTCGTACCATAGAGTGTATGCTTGGTTCCAAGAAAAAACTTGCCCGTATGTGTTGTCACTTATAGCGTCCTCGATAAACACGCACTGGTGTTGCCCCCAAAACCGGCGCGGTGCACAGTGCCCCACAACGGTGCGTACCGGCACGGAGCGTTGATCAAGGACAAGCGGAGTGGTTTTACCCTAGCGCCATCTCTTAAACTAAGAAAACAGCTCGTAAAAACGTTCACAAGAGGCAATGCAACACTGTAATGAGACACAGTGCTTTAGAAAGTGATATCTATTGAAGGCCAATGATTATATGTACGCACAACCCATATCCGTCACATGCGCGACAACGTACCTCCACCACTTCCACTAAATAGCTACATACAAGCTGATTCTCATCTTCATTTGAGCCATAATGCGAGTGTCTGTTTTGTTCCGCCCTTCTGCTACAGCAAAGCAAGTAGGTCGTCATGGTCTAGGCACTCCGGTGACGGTTCATCACAATCGAAACGAATGCCAATCCCCAACTGGCTGGCAATGCATGCAGCTTTCTTTGCTGTACACGAAGTTCGTGTCCTCATTTACAATCTCTGGCCGTTGTTACTGCCCCTTCGGAGCCTGTCGCATCGTTGCCCGATGAATTTGGAAGCAAGTCATCCTTGTCAGCAACAACGTACAGCTTCTTCCGCCTTGACATCAGTGCATCGATGCGCCGTCGCTGCAGCTTACGGCGGAGGAAGCCGCCCCGTCGACTCTCTCAATGCGCGGCGGTGCAACCAAGAAATGCCCCGTGACGGTACGCCTCGGTTTATCAAGGACAGGCGGTACACACCGGTGTGGTTTATCGAGGATGAAAAGGCACACCGGTGCACACCAGGTGCAGTTTTATCAAAGATGCTATTAGTGTTGGGTGCAGGAGAATTTCTACTTTTCAAGAGCTTCAGGCACCAAAGCTCAATTCTGTTTTCAATTTGTAGTTCTGTAGCTATGGGTAGTGTTCACAAAGCAGAGGTCACAAGGATTCCTGGTCCTAACTTAAAAGTGGGGATGAAGGTTTTAATGTCGTGCGTACAAACAAGCTTATGCCACGTTTCAAGAGAAACCATCAGAGCTGCATTGCTGTTTTAGGGGCGAAGCTCCTCTTGCTCAGGGCCTGTCCCGGCCGTACACGGCACATTGATGATTGTAGCAGGATCCCCCTAGGGCCTGGCCAACCAAAGATTGGCCGAAGAGGTCAAAACGTTCAACGCGTTCGTTGCTGCCCAACAAGGAGGAGAGGAAGAAGAAGAGTTGTCGTTGGTCGCCTGCGAGCTGCAGGGGTACGCGACACAAGACGCTCTGCAGAAGGCGACGGCCAAGGTGGCTAAAATGTCACACACCGAATTCACCAACTTACCCATGGAGATTCTCATTGTCCCAAACAAGCCCTACATAATCGCCACAAACATCGACGTCGTCGACGGGCTTGTCAATGGAGCGGTGGGAAGCTTGACGCGTCGAGTCTTTATATGATGTGTGGGCGAATGTTTCACGTTTTTACCGATAAGCATTTTAGCTTCGCCCCTCTCATCATCATTCACTTCGTGGAGATGGCAGGATTTTTGTCATTGTTTTTTACTTCCAGAGGGACATCATTTCAGAGTGATGGAGTGTTTCAGGGTATCGTATGGCAGGAGTGCCTATGTATTTGAGGGCCTATTCTGGCCGCTTAGTTTGCCTGCCTCCAGTTTTCCGATACCAAGATGAGCCCTAAAGCCATTTGTTACTAATGTTGATCTTTTTCTTGTGGCATAATTACGCTTGTGGCATAATTACGCATTTCTTTGACTCGAGAATCTGCTGGGCTAGACAGAGTAATAGACCCTATGCGAAATTGCTTGGTGATCTAGCAACACTGATGTAAACGAGACCGTCGGCCATATTGGTACGGGCGCCGATCGGGAAGTCTCGTATTGTTTACTGTGGAAGAGTGGGTGACGGTAACGCGGTATGGCTCAAACTGGACGGTGTTTTCCAGCTCTCGACCGCGGATTGTGGACGAAGGACTTGTCTGCGCTGCCGACTGTGTCTGAAGACTCATACCACTCGGGGTGCCGCGCCAAAGACCCATCCGAGCGGCAGCGGAGCAGGGCGTGCCGCCTAGCCACCGAGGCACATTGCTCGCCTTCATCGGTGCGGACAAACACGTGCGACTCGCAGTAAGTAAATCCTTCTTTGTTTTTACTTGACGCGAGTTAAGCGGTATGAGCATTTGTAGAGCACTTTGTTCCCCGTTGTTTACCACGCAAATGCGTAGCGGCTACCCTGTTGCAGTAACCCTGAAATAGGAGAGCGACAATCGCCAGACCGTACCGCTAGTTGGTGGATTAGGTATTTTCAAATGCTGTACATGCAATTTACGGGATGATTTTTGGCGAAGATGTTTACGGAAAGGTTGCGGCCGTTTTCCGTGACGGTCGTCCGCCCGCGCGTTTGCCGCAAAGCAATCGTGCTTTGCGGCGAAGTCAACTACAAAAGCGCACATATGCCTTGAATTTTCTTTTTTTGTGTGTTTTCATTATTTATTGCGCATGTTCTGCGCACAAATCTGTTTGTGTGTCTTTCTTCTCCTTTTTTGGCGGTGGGGTGGTTGTGTTTGTTTCTAAAGCGCATGTTTTTGGTGTGCACGAATAGATAATACAGTAAAACCTCGTTAGCTCGAACTCACTGAACTAGAAGATTTTTTTTAATTCGATGGGTCATCGGTATAGCCCGAATGTTTACCTGTTTATCTCGAAAGATTCTGGAAGTGAGTTCCAGATAATCATATTATTGCTTGCTTAAGTTATGACGAACACGATTATGCGGGTACTGGTATCATTACCCACGCTGAGGTTTTTAAATGTTAAACTTCCTCCTCTTGAAAAATGCATTAACAAAGCATGCAGAGATACTCGCACGCTCGAACTTTACAAACCATTTTCACATCATTGTTGTTTGAGGTGTAGATTATTACCCTTGAAACAGTGTTAGGCAAGACACAAAATCTGGTCATTTTGAGTCTGTTCCTTGCGGCCACTTCTTCTGCTCTGTCCCTTTACCATAAACTGTAGCGGACTAGTCCTGTTCTTCCCTGAGTGTTATTTACTGATACTCTCTCTGTTCTTGCAGGTTGGGCCTCATCTATGTGCTCAGCAGCTGCTTTCGCTCCCAGAAAAAAAGTGGCCGGCCTTATGTTGTGTGCCTCACCTTTGAGACGGACAGTGGGGCGATTGGGGAGGCATCGTGCGAGTGCCCGGCGGGTTGCAGTGGAGCATGGAGTCACATCCTGGCCGCTGTGCACCTACTCGCCCTCTTGCAAGCGGAAGGTTTTAAGAGGCGCCACCGGAGCTTGCGTGCACTGAGCTGCCACAACAGTGGGGACGTCCGAGACAGCAGGGCATCAAGCCAGCGAGTGTCCAAAACATTGACTGTAGAAGACCGCGATAAAATGGCCCCTCCCTTCCCTTGTCAATGCGTCTGTTCGATGCACGTCGAGTACAGGAGCAATGCGAGCAGCAACAAAGTGCCGTGCAGGCGCTTGGGAGAAAACTTGGTAGCCTTGGGAATGAGTTTTTTTGCCCCAGTTGTGCTGGCCTCCCGCTCCTCCTCCTCCCCCTCCCTCCCCCCCCCCCCCCCCCCCCCCCCCCCCCCCCGGTGACAGAAACAAGGACTGGAATGGCACCTGAAGGGTCACCTATGAGCTACCAGCAAGCATTCATGCCACATTTCGCCGTGGTCATCTCGCGAGCACGCAGAGGCTAGGCAACATCGTGTTTACTAGACCGCGACATGCAGGGGTGCGCGAATGCTTCTTTTTGTTCCGTTTATATCCACAGTTTGCTATATTACACGCGCTATAAATCAGCGAAGTAGTTTAATTTACTGGGATTTTCACTGTGGATACAAAAAACGCAAAAGCACTCAAGCTGATGCGCGGCGGCCTGATGCAACTGTGGCCGTTTTCTTTTTTCTTTTTGAATAAAACTTGAAAATTGTCTCAGCTGCCTACATCAATGGCCACTATCATTACGTCGAAGGCATGCATGCAGCATGTGACAAACTAGAGGAGTGAGTGTGTATTTTAGTCGCAAAATATTCAACAGTATCGTTGCTAGAATGACAATAGGCACCAAGTTAACTTGACGTAACAACAAACCTTTCAGCCCGGCAAATAGGGAACCAAGTGCAAAAGCTTGAATTTTCCACCGTTAGATCATCATAAAACAGAGTTTGCCACTTCTGCAACGACACGTGGCTAAATTCGACGTAAAGAAACCAATAACCCACTCCCATACCGTGCGCGCCCGCCACAGAGGAAATTTTCAACCGCGCCGTGACGGCGTAGTGCGGCAAGAAAAGTTTGTTTACAGCCCTAGGGAAGATAAAGGCTAGTTTAGGGGCTAAGCGGTACCATTTAACAATGAAATGAAGCGGGCGCAGAGCCACAGGGACGAGTAAAGAAACAGCCTAATTTTGGCAACGTGTGGTACTGTTTTCCCGGTCGACCGCCGCTGTCAGTCGCGTGAATAGGCGGCGCACGCTCAGGCTTCATTTAGAATACAAAGGCTGCACAACAGAACTCCAACGCAGCTGTATTTTTCATACGGACAGTGACTACGGAACCCCGCGCTTAGCGAACCAACGACAAATATTCGCTTCAAGCGCACCGCGCCCAGCGTGTCACAAAGGTTGCTCGCGCTGGCACAGTTCGCGTCACAAAGTTCGTTCAAAAGCGTGGCACTTCAGGTACCTTTTCTCCATTTGAACCGGTATTTCTGCATTGCGTGCTCTGCGTCACGAAGCAATGCTCCGGCATTGTAGTCCATCACCAAGAGCGGTCAATGCCCGCCTTCTATGTTTTGCTAATTGGTTTCGGTTTCAAACGACCGTACCAAAATGGCGGACCTAGTTACCGGAGTCGACGTGAGATGGCGGGGCGCATTTTGCATAGGGTCTATTGCAGCTACGATAGTGGTGGGATTCTCACAAAGGTCCTTTGAAAATCCAAAAAGATATTGATACCATCTGCGTGTGTGTGTGCACTATGTATACACATATATAAGTATATACAGTAGAATCTCTAATTTAAACTCGGAGGCCAAGAAGTTTGTCCGAATAAACAAAAGGAATTTAAATACACGTATACCTTTGCTGGGACCGCAGCGTCAGTTTGAATAAACTGGAAGTTCGAATTAATGATATTCAACTGTACATATATATAGTGAGAATATACAGGGCATTATTTGCATCTGGTTGGTGCATCCCACCATTCCATTCTTGGCAAAAGCTCACGTGTCTTGGTTGCACTTTCAGAATTCAGAAGTGCTTAAGTTCACCCTGTTATCACACATAGGCTAGTTCTAAACACAGTTACAGCAACGAACCCAGCCAGAAATATTCAACAAACTCGAGAGGAACGCCAAAAGTGGCAGTTCCTGTGAAACATTCAAAGTTAGAATATTTTTATACACTGTAAACAAAATAACCTGGTCATGGAGTGGGTCATTCAAACTTCTTGTACTATACACCCCTGATTTGTGTCATGAGCAGAGTCGGGGATTTTTGATAATCGCACACGGCACAGAGTAATGGTAGTAGAGAATTGGCAATTTTTTCATTGTAGAGCATAATAATGATGACTCAGTCAATGACAAATGGTGTACATTATGAGCTTTATTGACTTTATTTGCAAAAATACCAACAAGCCCGAATTTTTATTATAAATACTTACACCCTCGTCCACTTATTTCATTCTATTGGAAAGCAGATATGTTACGCACACTAAGCGGAAACACCCAGCACTAGTCACTGCTCTGAAGGGCACGACAGCTGTTGCCAAGTTCGCGTGCACAGTGGACAGGTGGTGGGCGACCATGGAACCGGCTCATCTTGCGACACTTAGTTCAAAATGTTACCGGGCAAGTCCGGTGCGTCCAGGCCTTTTTGTCCAGTCTCAAAGTAGATGAAATCCTGCGCAATAATTAAATAATGTATAGTGTGGTGCTAGTGGTTCATACATAGTCGTGCATGTCTTGATGGGTACACCTGCGGTAGCTGGTGCCTGTAGTAACTGGCAGCATAAGAAAGCTATGCAAATAAGACCACTATGTGCATGCACAGGATTGTAGTCGTTCCCTCCTTTGCGCTTGTCTCGTCTCGTCGTGCTGAGACCATGGTCCCACAGGATTGCTTCCCTTTTCTTTTAACTGACCTTGAAGTCCATGTCAGGTTCACTGAAAACATTGCAAAGGCCCAAGGAGTGCTTGCCGCTGTTTGTAGAGGAGGACTAGTCCTTACAAACAACCGGACAAAAATAAAATTCTCTCTGTCCTTATGGTGACCCCGTGCGTCCCCATGCCTTCTTTCAGTGCATCCTGCCACGCCAACTAGGTCTGCAGCCTTGATGGTTCTGACATCGCCTGCTCCAAAGTCTGCACCTCACCGTTCGTAGGGATGCTAACTGGTCTGAAGATCGGCCATCAAGGCGAGGCCTTCTTGATAGGCCAACCTGGTGAGCAGCCACATAATTGGCCTATCAACCCTCCCAGTAACACTATAACTGCCAGTCGTGAAGCAGAACGCTTGTGTATATCATATATTTTGTCTACCCAATTTGTAAGAACCTTGCCATGTAATCACTTGAACATTTTGCAGCTAATTGTTTGTCTCTGCCCCTTGGGAGCAGGCTCCAGGCTATAGCTAGACAGTATTTCCGTTCTTGAAGTGACCTGAGCAATACCTGTGCTACACGGCCATTTCGAAGGCCTTTGAACCAAAAAATCGGGTGGCGCATTGACTATTCATTTTGCGCGTCTTTCACATTCTACCAGAGTCCTTCTATGCTGGTTCAACTGACAACTGAAAATTGCCATGTAGCACAGGCATTAGATACCTTTGACATGGGTAAAATGTGTCTGAACCATAGAAATAAATAAAACAGAAGCACACATGGGAAAGTACAGCCATGAGTGGTCCATGGAAGTGGTGGCTAAAACCAGTTGTGCCGCCTGACGGCGCACCACCTGCTGAGGTGCATTGCACACCGACCATGCAGGTAGATACTACTGATGCAAAAAATATAGCAAAGCTGCTACCCTGCTAGCAATGCACTTGTGTTGCTCAGATCAATGCCAGGTGAAGCATAACCAAGCGCTGCGGGGAGCTGCCCATCATTGCTCCGTAAAAAATGGTGTGCTCATGGTGCTTTGCTGATACGTACGGTTTGCGGGTGTGTACGTGTTGCCTGGCCCTAGTTCCTCTGCGTTCTTTTGTCATCAAGGAACGTAAGACACTTCCTCCAAGAAAAAACTAAAACGACAAATGGGCTTGGAACAAAACAAAAGCACAAGTGACCTTCCGCTGCACAGTGATACAGCTGCAGAGTACAGGCGGACAGAGCAGAATGCTCGCAGAAATGGTGTCGGAATTCTGGCCTATTGGTAATCTCTCTGAAAGCGACTGGATCATAAAAGCAAGCAGTCGATTTTGGCACACCTGGAATGTAAAAAAAAAAACGCATTTTGTGTGGGCGACGACAAAAGACGCGCTTTCCATCAGATGTCAAAGCGTAGCACAAGTGATGCTGCCTAGGTTCACATATTATAGCGTACGACTACACATTTGGAAAGAAACTAGATAACACAACTAGAATTTCATGACTGAAGAATTTAGGACTTTGAGGCTAAAACCAAAGCAACCACAGGGCGTGTGTCAGCCCTCCAACGTATACGTCCATTCCAGCTCCAGTGGACGTCTGAAAGACGTCCGTTTAAGAGCCGATGGACATACAGTGGAACCCCGATAATACGACTTTCAAGGGACCGCGAGAAAGCGTCGTATGACCGGGGTGCGGGTAAATGCCGGCCTAGTAGACGGTCTCACGCGGCAGGTGGGTTCGAACTCATTTAAACTACTATATTTAGCACGTTCTCGTGTTACTGCGAACCTTTATCTGAAATCCCAAGTTTTTAAAAAAAGAAACGCCTATGTTGTGCCCCCTCTTCTCCACGGCGTGCTAGCTAGCCCGCCAGTCAAGCGCCGCGCGCTACGCGACACCCGTGCCATCCGGCGCTATTTACAGCCCGCCAGCCCCGTGCCTTGCGCGCTCGAGATAAGGTCGACGTGGTCGAGCAAATTGAGAGGGGGAAAAGCAAGTGTGAAACTGCCAAGGCTAAGCGAAACGAGCGATAGTACAAGGCGAAGATGAAAAAAGAAACGAAGTGTCCCGTACAGGGTGGAGACACCTCTTGAACGGACCTGTGCCGTCGCTACTTGGTCAAATGTGCTCAACACATAGGTGTTTTCGTTTCCCACCAGATCCAGCAACGCAAAATAGATAAGATGATTCAAACTTCGCGAGTAAACCGCATTGCGGCGAAAATTATAGCGCGGTCTTGCACAGCGACTTGCTGCGGCGGCCAGCGAGGGCCGAATTCTCTAAAAAAACGGGCGTCGCTTTGAAACGACGGGGTAGCGCCATGCAATCGCATGTGTTCTGGGGTTGTGGCCGTCGCTTTGAGGACGGTGTGCACACAGTGAGAGCCGCAGAAAAGCACTGTGGCAAGGGCGCGAAGCGACAAGTGAAACGATGGGGGGCAGTGGGCGGCTTCGCGCCCTTGCCACAGTGCTTTTCTGCGGCTCTCACTGTGTGCACACCGTCCTCAAAGCGACGGCCACAACCCCAGAACACATGCGATTGCATGGCGCTACCCCGTCGTTTCAAAGCGACGCCCGTTTTTTTAGAGAATTCGGCCCTCGCTGGCCGCCGCAGCAAGTCGCTGTGCAAGACCGCGCTATAATTTTCGCCGCAATGCGATTTACTCGCGAAGTTTGAATCATCTTATCCGTCGTTTCAAAGCGACGCCCCGTCGTTTTAGAGAATTCGGCCCGGGCCCGAGTGACCCAAAATACCGTTGCGGCGCGCGGACGCGGGTGAATGTAGGCACCCCAGCAAAGAAAGAAGCTGATTGACAACGCCGCTTTGAAACACTGAGTAGTAGAGAGCAGAGAGATGGGGAGAGAGCGTCGTGAAAAGAAGAAACTTGGATCGAGCGGGCAAGGGAAGCTGTTGTTGAGTCATCGCCGTGGGGTGGCGTAGTAGTGTGTTCGCCTTCGTGGGCAGCTCGATGGAAACTTCAAATTCACGGTCCGCCAGGCGCCTGAACCCTGAACTTTGACTTCTCACGGTTGGCGCGTTGGCGTAGCTGGTGCCGCGTGGGGCCGTTGAAGGTTAAGTCCCGCTTAATTCAGCAAGTGCTGTCGCCTGCATGCGGACCTTTGAACATCAAGCAGCGTCAAACGGGGATTAAGAATAAAGGTCGGGACGGGCGGCGAAGCGGTGTAGAAGATTGGACAAAAGGTCGGTTTATCCGCGCCAGGGTCCGTAGTATGAAGCGGACCGCGTGCACCCGAGCGTCATATCATCGGGGTTTCTAATGCATTGTTTCTATGGGAAGTTTGCCGGGACCGCGGTGATCCGTCGTAAGAACCGGGTCGTCGTAAGTCCGGGGGACGTACCACCGGGGTTCCAGTATTAATGTTCTTCCGTGGGACGTCTGGATTTAACACATCGTGCATCCATTCCGACGCCCGAAATTGGGTGTATTTACAGAATCATGAAAGTTCATTAACGAGACGCATATGTGTTCCTACAACGAATTCTACACCGCACAACAGCACGCGCTACCGGGCCGACAAGGATACATGAACACGGTTAACTTGCTTCACACGTGTTGTTAGCGGTTGCAATTCTTATACCTTTCCCTAAAGAGATCATCCTCGAGTCGGTGCGCTGCTCCAAAAAATGCTTTAAAATTAGGCTTAATTTCAGCAATACACATGAAATTAGCAATATAGAAGTTAATTAAGCTGTTGATATACAAAATCTTTTTAATTTAAAATCAGAGTAGATTTTCTGTTTTTGCTTTTATATCCAATGTACCCCACGATTTGATGCTTCGTGGTAACTTTGTACGTCCACGGGCAGATGTCCGGCGGACATACGGAAATGTATATCCTTTGTACATCCGTTGCTGTATGTACAGTGGACGTGCCATCCAAACTCGGCATTGAATGTTCGGCTGTTTTTCGGACGTTCCACGGAGGTCCGTGGTTGCTTCGGAAGTAAAGCGGTAATTAAATAATTGGAACCAAAATGTAACACATGAGGTAAAGACAAGTAAGTGCGAATTGATAAAAAATGTGAAGGTAATGTCAGCCACTTGCTCAATTCTAATACCACACAAGCATATCCGGACACGGAAAACTTTTGATCTGCTTGAAAAGATTCTATGACAAGCTAATTGGTGCATGTGCAGAAAATGCGCAACTAATTTTTATTATTATTTAGAAGGTTATAGCCACAAGGCCTCAAGGAGTCAACTTCATAATCTATTTTTACAGGAGCGAAACAGGAAATTGTTAACGATCATGAATGCGGTGAACAGTATTGCAGAATCTGCCAAGTGTGAATTGTGAAATAGGGCGTAAGCATAAATTCTTTCCAAGAGGTCAACTTCGCACATAGGGCCTCTCTATATATGTTTGCCTTGGAGGGCCTAGGGCCCTTTATTGAATAATGTGCATCCTATCAATAAAACGCCCTATATTTTTTATGTAAGGATATTTTATTATTAAAACTCCATAGGGCCTGTTATTAAATGGACATAGACAACTTCGCTATGACCCTTCTATACAACGTTTCCGACGACGTCGCAATCTGCATGCAAAAAAAAAAGCATGCTAGTGTTATGTCAGACAAACAAGTGTGAAGCTATGTGCTATGTTGATTTCCACCTATGCCAATTTTTGCCCTCAAGTCCTCCTGACGTCCTCCCGTATAGAATATGTTCGTTAGGGCTGCAGTAGAATTTTCTCTGCACATGGCAGGAAGGCATGTCTCGTCATTCAATGGAGGCGACCGAAGGGGACCAGGGAATGAATGCACAATTGTTCCCTTTATTATATATTTTTCCTCTATCTTGGTTACGTCGTCTCGTTATAATAAGTCTCGCTTCACTGAAATGTATACAGGGCTAGAAAGCCTCTGTCAAGCTGGATCCATAGCGTTCAGCTCCAGCCCACTCCTCCTACCGAAGAAAATAAAAGAACTGAATTGAAATGGAATAATCTACAGGATTCCTTTAATGTACACTATAGGGTGTATTCACTGAGCTTTCGAACGCGCGGCGGCGCCGACGCCATATGTGCGGGTGGACTCTGCCATGCGGGCAGCGTGTTTCCCGAAGCGAAACGTGGTTTGCGGCGTGGTGTTGGCAAGAACGTCAGTGTGGAGGATATTTTTTTTTTTTTTGCGTGATTCGTGGGTTTGCGTTTGCGAATGCCTTGTCGTACGGAGTAGCCAGCATTGTTTTCGCTTCGTAATTCCGTAATGCGGGGTTCACGCCTTCTACAACCGCAGACCCGAAGCAGACCGCACGACGAAAGCAAGCGCGCGGGATTTTTTTTTTTTTTTTTTTTTAGTATTCGCTATTCTGAAGCGAAGGCTATAGGGCAGGGCACGGAGCAAGATTGGGCAGGGCTTGAAGACGGTCTGACTTCGCGCGACGAGTGTGTCGCGCTATCTCGGTTTCATCCACGTGCGCGGATTTCCTTATTTCTTGCCTTGCTTCAAACGACCACGGCTCGAGTTAGGAAAACTTCTCCACCCAAGGCTGCGACGATATTTTATGTGGTGGTGGCGTGTGAGACGAGGCGCTGTCTTTACCGTGCACCCAGGCATGCTGCGCGCTTCTTGAGGAGTATGAGAGACGGTGAGGTGCTTTGGCGACAGTGTTCCGGTGCGTTGAATGCATGACCGTCCTCTACCTGAGCTCCCGATAAAGCTGAGCAATTACGCACAGGGTCTGGGTAGAAACGATCGCGAGGTAAGTACGTGATAAAATTTGGTGCGCCGGCAACGACAAAGATTCCACCGATGATTTTCGAAATTATAAGCAGAACAAGATCACAGAACACGCCTTGATTCTTGTTCGTCACTCCGCGCGCACGTCTTTGTCTGTGCGCTGGTTTTGAAGCAGTCAAAATGTAGTGTGTTATCTCGGAACTCGCTTGGCCATTAGAGAAGAGCAGAACGCGAGAAAAGAGTTGTATGCCCACAATTATGCTTCAGAAGCGGCAATGCACACGTGCGCGTACGCGCGTTCACCTCAAAACACTCGAAGTATAGCCAATGGGTGCCCAAGTAGCCCATGGACGCACGAACCAGGCTGGGTGCCCAGCCTGGTTCGCCTCATCTATAAAGTACGCCGGTTACCTTAATTTGTGAACATTTTAAAGGAGCCATGAAGAGAAAATGCAACTTCGTTTAGTTTGAAAGAACTAGGATTCAGTATCTCACTCAGCTCCATTACAGCCACAAAAGATGTTTGTTAACGAAAAAAAAGCAAGAATTATTTGAAAACTTTCAAATTTTGCACCACAGTGACGTGTTATGAGCAAGAATGACGTCATACGGGCCAACAATAAAACGTAATTTTTAGTGCGTTAACTGCACGTTAGCATTCAAGTGATGCGGTCGAATGAAACTAGAGGCCCCATTACAGACGTCCAGTCATGTGTCGTCGCGACAGGTGATCGAGTTAGGCGGTCGCCAATCGCACAAACAAGGTTCCGTGACGTCATAGAAAAGTTGCGGGAAATTGGCTAGGGGGTCGCGACTGCTTCCCACGTTTTCTTTAATAGCTCCGTCATTTGTTCGAATATTGCGATGATATTGGTATCATTGTTATCGGGACTAAGCAGTCTTTCTAATAAACCCAACTTGTATTTTGTGTCTTCATGGCTCCTTTAAGCACTACGCAATGATTCAAGCATGTGACAAGGTGCGAGGTGAAAGCTTCGACGCGCATCGTTCCGGGGCCCTACTGAAATGACACGGGCGCAACTGATCGCTATGATTAGCCATATCATCGATAAGCTCTTTACGAATTCGTCGAATGAAGTCCGGCCGTCTTCAAGCACTGCTCTAGCATTCGCTTCGAAGCAGCAAAAAAAGAAACGCGGCGAGCTAGCTTTCGTCGTGCGGCCTGCTTCGGGTCTGCGGTTGTAGAAGGCGTGAACAGCGCATTCCGGAATTACGAAGCGAAAACAATGCTGGCTACTCATAACAAGGCATTCGAAAACCCACGAATCACGCAGAAAAAACACCCTCCACAGGAACGTTCTTGCCAACACCACGCCGCAAACCACGTTTCGCGTAGGGAAACGCGCTGCCCGCGAGGCAGTCCAACTGCACGTATGGCGTCGGCGCCGCCGCGCGGTCGAAAGCCCAGTGAATACACCCTATTATGTGGCACGCTACAGGTTCGATAACGATGCGAACTGGGCCACAAACAGCACTCACGATGAGGAAAACCAGGCCAAGCAGCACGGCTTTGATCTTGGTGTCCATGTCCACGGGAAAGACCACCGTGAAATTGTCAATGTCCGTCAGGGCCTCGCGGAGAACGCCGGTCCAGTTCTTGGAAACGGCGCCCAGCTTTGTGCGTCCGTCACGGGAAAAGATGTCGAAGACCACGTCGTTACAGCAGGCCGACGTGATGAAGGGGCCGACGACCTTGAGCACCTCACGGTCGTTGCTGTCCAGCACCGAGAAGGTGGGGAACAGCACACTCCACCGCTGCCGGATCGAACCGATGATGGTGCCGGGTGGCGCCTGCACCTGCATCTCCTGCGAAGCGGGAGAAAATGGCCGAGCTAGCTGCGTGGTACACCAGCTGGCTAAATTTCCAGCCTATATACCAGCTACCATTTTTGCCTGCTGTTTACACACTCGGATTTTAAACAACCCACCGCAATTCGGCTAGGATAACAGACCTGTACGAGCAGCGCACGACTGCTAACTGAGAGCCGTCTCGAAAGAAACTTCGGCTGAGAAATGAGCGCCTGTCCATGTGTTTTCCTCTCCGTCCCTCGAAACCAATGGGCGAAAAACTCAAACGTGGCCTGTGCTGATGGAGGTGCACTTATGCCTGGCACATAGGGGTGGGGATTCATGGCACAGGAAAGTTCCGCGGAGATATTTAGGTGCTATTTCCAGGCTGGTTCATCGCCTCGTGGCTCCACAATCCTGGTGTCCGATCCAGGTGATCGTGGTCGGAATCAGCCATCCTCTTCAAAGGCTAGGCTGCACGTCTCCGGCTCCGTGCATATGTCGGTCGCCATTGCGGTGACGACAGCCTGCTGCCGCAATTTACAGAGCACCACAGACAACTGATGTGAACGGGGATTGCGCTGTCTTGCCGCAACACTTTCCCCAATTATGGTCATGGCGTAATGTCTATCCATTCGTCCTCCCAATGCTGTCACATTTGAAGCAAGTTTGCAGCTCAGTAAGGAAAGACACGTGCGTAATGCTTACCTTTTAGCAGAGTCGTCTGTTTTATTCATGCCTTGAACATAACCGAAGGTTCATAAAATTCTCATGCGGAGTCCGGTAGCCACAATGTCAGGAGGCACCAGTGAGGCTATGCGGGCGCACGGCTCCTGAAGACATATATAAGCACTCCTCCCTCAACAGAAGGGGGCTGCAACCTCCGTTTGGATGGATCAGGGGCGTATATAGGACCTTCCCACTAAAATTTGATGGGAAATTTTTAAAAGGGTGTGGCGCCGCGGTTTCCACAAATGAAACCAACTACCCGGAAAAGCGCAGCTTTCATGGGATTCCCGTTCCCAAGGTCCGATCCTCGGCAGGTCCTGATAGCTCAGTCCCGCGCTGTTCGCCATGTTCTGGGGGGAGGGGGGGCGGGGGGGTCGCGGCTACAAATGGACCGTATTTCCCCGATAGCAAGCAAGAACACGAGAACCAAAGCCACGGTGCCGGCGCTCCGTGAGCCGTGATCGCCGACAGGGAAGCGCGCGCTGTGCATGCGCGAGGGCGCGCAAGCTCGCACGGCTTTGCCGCCGAGGCGGCTTCCCAACAGAGTCGGTGTTGGGCTGACTGGGCTTCTATGGGCTTCCCGGTGTCAACGACGCCGGGCAGTTGATTAGCTCACCTTAACAGCGCGCTGAGAGCGCGCGCTTTGTTGCCAAGGTGGCATCCCCGTGTCAGCGGTACGGGGCGGTTAGCCCTAATGGCGCTGCGCGGCAGGAACACAGTTCTAATCTCAGTGGTTGGAGAAGAAAAAAAAAACGCTTATCTAATTACAGGGCACTGTATGAAGATAACTTTATAGGTGGTTTGAAAGCATTTTGGATCCATAAATTACAGGAAAAAATCACTGTAAAATTCAGTGAAAGCAAATAATGCAAATTTTAATGATAATCGATTAGTTTTCAATGAAGCTCAAGAGGGCAGAACAAACATCCCTGCTGCTGAACCCAGTATCAGAAGCCCAGCATGAAAGTAATGCCGGCACTGACATGGGTAACCCAAGACTGCGTACCTCGAGGAGCTGGTACCTGAGTGCGTCGATTGACAGGATAATAAGTGATGGCCGATGGTCTCATCTTCATCGCAGCAACTACACGGAGGTGTTAGTCAGACGAGACTGTTAAGGTACCTGTTTAACTGGAGAATTCGACGGCGAAGAGCCATTATATCCTCTAGGTTGCGCAAAGCGCACCGTTCGGATTTCCAGGCGAACTTAGTGGGGCCTTAAACAGGGTTCTAAAGGTTTAGATTTTACGTGCGCAATCGCTGGTGTACTACCCAAGGAACGCCCTCCGAAAAAAAAAAAAAAGCGTTTAAAAGCGTTGAGTACATTACCCGATTCATCGTTCATTAAGGGGTATTCACACGAGAGAGAAATCCGCCGTTTCGCTCCTAGGAGTGCGCACCTCGTGACCCCTACGTCACGGTTTCTCTCCGGCGCACCGCCTCCGATGGGAGATCGGATGATCGGAGCTTCTGCTCGCGAGCTACAAACCCTCCGACGCTCCGCGGCGGAGGCGGCGGGATTTCGTCTGCTCGTCGGGCAGCTGGCCGCGACTGAAGTTCTAGAGCGGTTGCAGGCACTTTATTTTTATCGCTTCTTAATACATTGGACGCGAAAATGCGTGGCGCACATGACAGGCGCACTGAGGGAGCCGCGTATACCACCAGCACGGGCGCTTGGCGAGCGGCGGCCGCGGCTGCGAAGTGGCTCAGGCCGGCGCCGGTAGCTCGAGCGACAGCTTGTTATTGCTCCCCAAGGCGCAAACAAAGCTGCGTATACGAGAAATGGGGTAATGATGTGATGGAAAGTTGCTTTAAAAATCGTCACCTGAGCCGCTTGCCAGAGCGGCGATCGAATATTCGCCGCAGTGTTAAGCCTAACATCAGTATGCGGGCCTGTAGGTGGGCCGGTCGGCTGCTACTACGTCGCGCGCCGTTCTCTCCGCGCGGCAGCACCAGCACCTGCATCGCGTCGACGACCAATTTTTGGTCGGTTGACAAGATCAGTACGTATGCGCTTAACAGAAATTGCCGCCGTCGCGGAATCAGCGGTGCTACGGCAGCTATGCTTTCGAGACAGGCGGCTGCAAACAGTTATGTCCGTCCGAAAGTCGCATCCTCCGTGTGAGCGAAGGAGCTAGCCGAGCGGAGGTCCGCCTGCGGTGACGTCACGACCTCCCTCGGATTTCTCCGCTGAAACGCTCCGTCGTGTGAATACCCCTTTAAAAGGGCCAGCAATACGGCCTGGAGCGTACGCCTTTTCTCCGCGCCTCCAAAGCAATGTGGGTGCTACGGAGCTGACCTGCAAAACAACCTAGAGATACCGGTCAAGGCATTTGCGTTCCGAGGCATGCGCATCCATTGGCTCCGCTCGGTGGTACATCACGCATTTTTTTTTTTTTTTTTAGCAGCCGACGCGCAATTCTTCTTTTACTACGCGGCCGCCGCAGCCATCGCTGGTCGCGCAGAAAAGGTTTGGCATCGCCGCAGTTATTCGATCACCCCTTCATGAAGCCGCGCCGATGACGACCACCAGCGCAATCTTTCACCGCGCTTTTGTCCCCTTTCCCATATTTATAAAATGATTTCCAGCACTAGTCCTGCTCTGGCGGGCGGTGCCAAGCTTTAGCTGTAGTGGTTCGTGAATACACCGCACGAACAGTAGAATAGCCCAGTGGGCCCTCCTTATCCACCATGCAGATGCTTGCCGCATTCGCGCGTGTAGCGGCGTGCTTTTAAGCGTTATTCATATCTTGTAAACGACGCGCTATATCGCTATATCAGAGTCCTTCAATGCCCTTCTGGTCATGAAACTTCGCCGTCACGCTATGGGAGAGCTTCGTACGCTGCCCAGGGAGGCCGCGCCGCGGCGCTGGTGTTGATCGGAGGGCAGCCGGGGGCGTGGTCAGAGCGCGTTTGGCGCGGGAACGGACCACGGAGTAAGATAAAACAGACGCTCGCCGCCTTATCAGCAATGCGCTTTCGCTTTACGTGTCGTGGGCCGCTCAAGTGGACTTATCATTTTGAGTGGCGAAAAAATTTGGTGCAAACGGGCATGCTGCTACTGCATTCCTGCCTGCCGGTCTGGCTACAGAGCAGCGGCGGCCGCCCGATGCCCTCCGATCTGAGGTGGCGCCCCTCGCGGTAGCCTTTGTCCCGTACGAAACTTGGCCGGGAGTTTCATGACCAGAGAAGCAATGAAGGACTCTGGCTATATCTACAAACTCAGCTAAGCTCGCGTGACGAATGGGGACGGTCGACATTCGTCCCTACAAAGATACGCCGTGCCGGAGTGTCGCTCGCCGGAACCGCTGAAACGTGCCCCGGCGGCTTTTCCCAGAGCCGGGAACGTTGAGTGGCTGCAGCATTTCAAGAAACCTGCCAATGGCGGCGCCGTAGTCTACAGCGCCAGTGTCAGTGGGTGCCAGTTATGTCAATGGGTGCCAGAATAGCGACGAGGATTGGCCGGTAGACAAGAAAAGGAGAAATATCCTTTTTGTATGTCTGTGCGACTCCTGCTTTACAACAACGTATACCGAATATAATACCTGTGCTACACGGCCGTTGAACCAATTGTCCATTGAGTGTCCATGGCAACCTCCTCGCCCTCCCCGCGCGTGCATGCGTGGTCGGGTCCCGGTAACCCACCACCGTAGCGTGAGCCTCCGCTAGCCGCTATGCTAAAACTCTCTACTGTTTCCCCTGTTCTGAAACTGACGTGCCCACACAAGCACGGCCGACGCGATAAACCCGGCCCATGGCCGACCTGACCTGCTCGGCAGAGTAGGCAGAGCTTGTACGGCAGCTGCTAAAAAAAATTACAAGCATCTTCCCGCGGGGGGAACCATGGGGTGATGCGACGCATCGGGGGTAACGGGGTGGCTGGTGCTGGGTATGATCGCGTCAGCCAGCGCGATATCAGAATTGTTAGTCTCCATTCAAATCATCGGTGGTCATCGGATGTCATCGGAGCGCCGGCGATGGAACGACTGAGCGGAGCGGCGCAGTTATCGCGTTTATATGTACCGCGCGTTAACGGTGAGGGGAATGAGAGAGAGCAGCGCATGCGCATGTGTTAACCGAGCGCTAACGCGCGCTGATCGCACAGTTGGCGTTGCGGTGAGAGCGGGCGCTAACACACAGATGGCGCTGCGGTGAGAGCGGCGTTACCGCGCAGCTGGCGCGGCGAGGAGAATGGGGGAGAGGCGTGCGGACTACGGACGGAGGCCGGAGGGACAAGGCGAGTTAAAGAGATGCGTTGCATCTAAAAAAGAAGCGTAACGTACCCCCGAGCGTAGTCAATGGCTGGAAGGCCCCAGCGCCTTGCCCTGTTTCTCTAGGTGGTCTTGCACCGGGTCGGTGACGTCATTGCTTCCACAGTGCTTCGGAGGCGCGCAGAGAGGGTGAACGCTCCAGGCATTATTGCTGCTCCGTGTTAAGTAACGATATGGGGTAATATTTTTAACGCTTTTAATCCATTTTTGCGGCAGGACATTCCTCGGATAGTACTCCAGTGATTGCGCAAGTAAAATCTCAACTTCCCAAACCCTATTTAGAGCCCCTTTAATGTGGCAGAATTAAATCTCTCAAGGACAATAAAACTGATTCCGGCTGTCCTTTTACCCGTATAGCTTCCTGTGTTGCCTTGCAACAGTGATAAAATACATTGGCAGAACGACGTCTATGAGGGCCCAGAGAGCGCTATTCTTGCTAGAGAGTCAGCGACTTCATTTGAAGGGTCCCCGCACTCCCAGGAACCCAAAGAAGGTGAGGTAGCACGAACAATTTAAACGTGCATTGGAGAGGCTGAGAGGGGCATCTTTAGGGGCACCTGAACCTGAGCGAACCTGAAATTCTAACTGGGGACACCATGTATGCACCAAATTTATGTAGGACCAGGACAATTACCAAAAATTCACCATGCATAACACGACCCGGCACAGGCGGTGTGGACGGCCACCACGAGGGATTGACCCGAGCCACTGTTGCCGCGCTTACCAGCAGGGGACTTTATGTCAAACCGAACGTAGCTCCACCTTTGTTTCTCCATTTCGATTCATTGGTGGGGAAGGTTCCATTCATTCGCAGAGAAAAATGCGCTGCCACCTTGTCAGTGCTAATGACTTGGGAAGTGCCAACCTCTAAAGCATCGTTTTTCAGGAGTACGCTCTTGATGATTCGGAAAGCCCATGCACTTCGATCGCCCTGGTCAGACTGCTGTGCATGCGCGATTCACCAGGGCCCAGACTTGCGTTGCCTCCTCCTTGTCCTGTCTTACCCCTGTTATCAAACTAAGTATGTACGAACAAGCCCGCATTAACACCGTTTTTTTGATCCATGTAGAGCCATACGTCTTGGTATACGGGTGCGTGCTTGTTTCTTAGGTCGGTTGTTTTTTTTAATGCGCGAGTAATCGAAGTTCATCCTGCCAAAAGATATTATTGGCTACGCAAGGGACGGAAGCTGATCCACGGCGAAGTTGTGCGGTAGCCATAGACAAAACAATAGTGACGACTCATTGGAGCCAGCAGGGGAAGGCGACAGCAATGCCGCGACCAGGTGATCCTCGCTTCTATACATACCGGAAGTCTAAAACCTCTGCCCTATCGGGCGCATTACAGGGTAATTGGAAATGAGCTCTGTTGATCACTTGGACACCACGAAGCAGGACTGAGTTGTTAGCTGCCCATAAAAAAGTGATGTTCTCGACAGCACTTATTTCTTAAGCCAAAGTCTGCAACTCAAAATTTTAGTTCGACCGCATAAAGTACAATCTGGGCAGTTTAAAATGCATCATAACATTTATACTGGAGCCCATGTGAACTTCTTTTCTTGCGGCAGCCTCAAGTGCTACAATTTTTTTATAGAAAAAGATGTTTGGTCGTAGAACCCCTAAAAAAACTGTGGTTGATTCCTCTGTCATAGGACATGAAAGTGAAATGTGCAGCGAAATCTGCAGCTGAACATGATTTGAGGGTCGGCGGCTGTCTGGTGGGTGTGCTTGGCGAGCGACGCCCTGTTGGCCGGTCGCTTCGGCAAAGATGTACTGCCGTCATTTCCGTGACGGATATGACGTCAGTGAAATTTTGGTGTATACCGACATAACACACTTTCGTGTTAAAATATAAAACCCGAAAACGGACAACCCTAAGTATAACGTACTCTTTAGTACTAAAGGTTCCTTTTCCGCAAGAAGACCCTGAGTGCAGGGGTGCACCCTTTACAGGTCACTTGCTCCGTTGTAGTGGCGTCACTTCCGTGACGGATATGACGTCAGTGAAATCTTGGTGTATCCGGAAATAAAACGCTTTTGTGTAAAAAGGTACGCACATAACGATCGGTCCAAAGAATCACCTTGTGACTAATTAAAGTAACCACGGTAATTAATAACGCCGGTCTCAACCCACACACGGCAGCTTGGGCAAAGCGTTCACGCAGGTTTAACTTCTTGTCGAGCAGTGAAAAGCAAGCGTGCTAGGTAAAGATTTCAGCTGTCAGTGCGAAGCGCAATCTTTACTCTTGCTCGCATTTCCCGGTCAGTGGGGCACTTTTGTTTCGCGCTGCTTCCCACCGGGATGGAGCACACTGCATTGCGTGCGGGTGCACGGGGCGTACCTGCAGGCAGCAGAAGCAGCAGCAGGAGTCGCAGCGCAACGGCCGGAAGAAGCGTATCACCTCGACGTTCCTGTAGTCGAGCACGGTCATCTCGAATGGGCGGGACTTCCCACAGCAGCAGCGGCTTGCCAGGTCGCTCTCCTCGACTGCCATATAGATGAACTGGCCCATGGTGTTCTTCACCACGTATTTGTTCTTCTGCTCGTACGGCAAGAAAACTGCGCCAGAGGCCGCCCGCTGAGTTCGCCATGTCTCTGCTAGACTATTGCTTGTATTCACTGGCGAGGCGCGGCATGCAGGCAACCGTGCGAGTGCGCCGTCGGGCTCCGCTTGTACTTGTCCGTGCGCACACATGACTGTGTTGCACTTTACAAACTCTACCTCGCCGAACGCAAAGTATTACCTTGAGTCCAATGTGAGTGCGATTAACAACATCTCTGTTGAAGCCACCGTTGAGATTCTGGTTAAAACGGAGCAGACGACGCACGCCGTTTTTTTTTTTTTCTCTCTCTTCGGCGTGCGGGCGCAGTGGCCAAAGCCGCGCCCCATGTCCGTGCCGCGCTGGTCATGCCTGTGGCCGTTTCCAGTGTTGCCAAGCGAAGAAATTGACAGCTAAACTTTTCAACGAATACCACCAGCCCGAGCGCTGGCTGTCGTGTCTGAACCCCTTGACAGGCGCGATAATGTCAGGTCACGACAAGGTGCTGGCATCAAGTTAGCGTGCATTTATTTAGTGGAAACTTCTTATACGAGGCTTGTTTGTGGAGAAGCCGCGCATAATGAGCAACTCAGCATAAAAAAAACAACGGAGGGCCCATTGGACCCCCCCAAAACACAATTGAACCAATTGGAAGTGCACTTGGTTCCAAATGGATCAATGATGTTTTTCGGGGAGGTGAAAGTTGGTGTATTCAACTTGCTGCACCAAAGTTGGACTTCCAAAGGTGTGTTCGGTTGGGGAAAGACAGAAGGCAACTGCAGTAGCTGGCTAATAACTCACTTGTTTATTGCGAATCACTTTAATATAGACAGGCCCACCAAGCAATTGAAGTAAATAATTTGCCACGGCCCGTGCGTTTTGTTTCAGCGCTGGTATGTAAGGTCTCTGATAACACAAAACTTCTGCTTTGTCAAAAACTTTTTTTTTAATAAATAGAATGTATGTTTGTAGCAAAAAGAGAAATGTCTGTTTTGTTCTACCAGCCGTCACCCGGCTCTTTTCGGCTATGCTGCCACCGTGCATATCGAATTTACAAAGTCCCACCTTGTGAGGCTAGTTTTAGAGGTGCAAATTCAGCGTGCTCGTAAGGAGCGCATGAAACAGAACTGCTTTCTAGGGAGACCCCAGTAGAAATATAGAAAGAAAACCTCGGCTGTCTTGGCAAGGAAAGCATTTTTTCTATATATGTAGCTAGAGAGCAAACACTAACAAAACACAAATAAGTGCAACGTAAAATGCACTATTGCTTTGAACAGGGCACGAGGCAAACTGTGTGCCGCAAGGTTGAACAACGGCTATGTACTTGTCACCTATACTGCGTTCACCAAAGACTTATGCACCTCACTTTCACCGCCCGGCGATCTACACCGATTTTAGTATTGGGGGATATTGGGGTACTTTAATGTATACATTAAGACAAAATTTCCTATTACTTATGTGCGAGAACATCCCGTTCCTCTCTCTCATAACGCCTCCCAATTGCTGTCACCCCCTCGCGAAATACTTGCGTAGACTTCGTCTTTCAGAACCAGGCATTGGTGCAGCAAGTTGAACATACACCCTCCCATTTCTCCGGCCACAAGGCCTCCTCCTGACAATCAAGGGCCGGGAAAACAGTGTTCCTGAAGAAGTAATAAGAGTGGTCTATAACAATACGTCTGTCTGAAATGATTTGCCTCAACATATCTTGCACAGTCGAAGCAGCTAAACAGCTGTGCCGCATTAGGGAGTATCGTATATATAATCGTCAGCCAGTTCTTTTTAGCACAAAAGCACTATTAGCCTGCCAGCTTCTGTTTCTTTAGAAACTAAAAGGAAGGTGAGCGGAACCATTCATATGGTGGTGGATTACCCAGCAAAGCTCTTTGCTGTTTCCGTTTCTTTAAGTTGCACACGTTTACGCAACAAAACGCGATTGACGAAGGCGCGGTCCTAAAGAGGGAACGAAACGGCTGCGTCTTGCTACAAGCAGGCGCGGTGCTGCCGTGATTGGCCGCGGGAGCGTTTGTGTCGCGGCCGACGTACACCTCCTCACAAAAGCTGTGGAGTGGTCAGTGTGAAGTGGGGTGTACACTCCACCTCCCAAGATAACCATGCATCACCTTGAACCACGCAGCCATCATCCCGACTGAATGGTAGCCATGCAGTTCCTCTTCCCTCCTCTCCCCTCTGGCCTCCTCCACCTCAGTAAGGGTTATTCACAAGTGCTTTCTGGCAACATCTGACGAGCGGAACAGACCCTGTGGCAGGGGCCTCCCTTCCCCCGTGGGGCTGGTGCGCTTTATGATGGCGTACTCTCTATGAGCTGCAGCTGCTGGTGCACCAGTAGCTGGTCGACAGAGACAAGGTACTCGAGGCCCGGGGGGCAGCCCGGGATCCTTTCCATCGCCGCCGGCGGTAACAGGCTCGGCACGGGCATCTGCACTTGCATCCGCCGGGCCACTGCGCCACCCTGCTGCGCCACCACCACGGGGGCCCCCCGCGGCCCCTGGGCGGCTGCCATCGTGGAACAGCCCTCGCCTCTTCCGCTTTTGGTACCTTACAATTTGCCTGGAAACGTAGAGAGAGAGAGAGAGAGAGAGAGAGAGAGAGAGAGAGAGAGAGAGAGAGAGAGAGAGAGAGAGAGAGAGAAATTAGAGCCCTTTCAATACTGTGAGGACGGAAGACAACTATTCAGTGAGTTAGGTACGGCGGCTTACTATATTTATGTTGATCTAATGAAGACACGTGCACATGTAACGTCCATTAATTCTCATATACTTTGTTGGGGGGCAGGTTAGATAAAGCGATAGTTACGGCCGTTCTCAGTAACCATACTCCCTCCCATCGCCTCCTTACTGTCCCTCCCTTTATTAGTATGAGCGCAATCTCGCACCTACAGTTGCATAAAACACCGACAGATTACACCACCAGTGTCTATACTCTAGCCTTGAGACACTGTTTTGGTTTCGCTTTCAGGCAATTTTGTTTACGGAGAGCTCAAATCTGAATGTGCAATATGTTGCATGCGGGGTCTCAAGATGATATCCTCTTGAGACCCCGGGAAAGTATTGACAGCAGACGGGAATCCTCTTTCGTTTACCACTTCACTGTGAACTAATCATGACAAGTAAATGAAACTCGGCGTAATGACAGGGTTATCTTAGCTGTAGATTTCAGTATGGTTTTTTAAATAAGATACTTACACTTCTGCTGGTTCTTACAATTATTTACTGTTCTGGCATTAGCAGTTTTCTGCGTGGTGAACTCAGCATCTTAATCCTCCAAATAAAGCTTTGGACTTTCTTTGGGGCCTGTTTTGATATGGGTGTGTGGACATATTTTTGTTAGAAGGTGATGCATTTTACCTTGCAAGGTAAATTCATGACAAGAAAGTAACTTTTCTATGATTAATCTTCAGTTTTCATTACATTTGTTTGCCTTAAACAGGTAAAGTGTTTCAGTTTTGCTTGTAATTTATTGGTATAAAAACATTTCACATCAAAACCAAATGCCTTCGTTTTAATCATTTGCTTTATTTAGGGAAAATATTTGTTTATGTTTTTGTCTTCATTGGGGAAAACAAGATTTCAGCCTTCAAATCAAATTGGCCTTGCATGCACTTGCATTAGGAATTTTAATGTGTCATGCATTTTGGGTAATTAGTCAGTCTTCTCTTTTTTAATTGCAACACTTCGGTATTAAAGCCTGCACAGAGGAAGTATCTCATTGCCTGCTTTGATGCAAGCCAGCCGCTCGTAATCTCCCGTCTCTTTAGCTGCCCCCGAGTTTCACAATTAAGCGCCCCCTGCAGTTCTGTTTCTCCCCAGTGCAGTCCGATAGCACGGAAGCGCCCAATAGCGGCCCTGTATGAGCTCAAAAGGGTCTGCTCTGACCAGGGTGTCGAACCGGACTTTTTTCGGGTTCGGTTCGGGTTCGGGTTCAAGCCTTTCGGGTTCGGTTCGGGTTCAGTTCCAGAGCACCATTCCGTTCCGGTTCGAACCGGTTCGAACCGGTTCAAACGGGTTCAAACGGGTTCGAAGAAAAAAAGCAGGCGTGTTTTTTTCTGTTAATTTTTTTGTGCTCGTTTATTGTTTTCTTATCAAGGCGGCATAAAACCAAGTCATAATGAATGTTTGTTTGTGCAAATATTTTGCCTTGGCCAAACTAAAGCGACCCTGCAACACTTTTTTCAACTTTTTTCTAAATGCTTGCAGAAAGTAGCCAACCAACACATCCTGTACTTAGATTAGGGGTCGCAAAGTGCCTCAGCCAAAAATTACTGCTCTCTCCTCATCAGATAACTTAGAAATTTGCTTAAAATATTTTTCTCTTCTTCCCGGTCTTGGCGTTCTTCGACCGCTGAATGACATCATTACAGCGGTGTAGCGGCTATTTGCCGGCTTTCCTTAAGTTGAAGAATAAAATGCATTTCATAGCCACTTTAAAAAGAAAGCCACAAAAGCGAAGCAGAAACGGAAGCTGCATCCGCAGCGACTAGGAAATCACGCACTGTTGCTCTGTGCTGGCAATTGCTATAGTTCTTGCAGTGCTTCCAGATGCGCAGAAGGCTGAAAGCGTTTATCGAAAGTGTTGATTTTTATTTATTTATTTATTTATTTATTTATTTATTTATTTATTTATTTATTTATTTATTTATTTATTTATTTATTTATTTATTTATTTATTTATTGTAGGGTTTAACGCGCCGACGCAACGCAGACGATGAGGCGCGCCGTAGTGGAGGGCTCCGGATTAATTTTGGCCACCTGGGGATCTTTAACGTCCACCGAAATCTCGTACACACGGACGTTTTCGCTTTTCGCGTCCAGCAGAAAAGCGGCCGCCGCGGCTGGGAATCTAACCCGCGTCTGTGTGCTCAGCAGAGCAACGCCTTAGCCACTAAGCCACCGCGGCGAGTTTATCTAAAGTCTTCAATAGCTCCTTTAACTGTACAAGCTACTGCAAAACGTTTTCTATGGTAGTTTGACGAGTACGTGGCGCCCTCGCCCCCTCCCCAATTTTCGTTGGCCGCTCAGTTCGTGGCCCTGCCAGGCTCGGTGTGAAAGAAACATTGTGCACGGCTGGCGAATAAACACCGACGAGCAGAGCTGCTCGCGGTCAGTCACAGTCACCACCAGCACGCTCCGGGTCGTCACTCGGATGGAGGGTACTACGACCCCTCCACGTTCCCGAATGCGGGCCAAATCGTGACAGATAGGTCAACGATTAGAACAATAATTGAAGCTAAACAAACGGTTCGTTGGGGCACTTAAAGGGACACTGAAGTGATTTGTAAACATTGCGGGATTACTAGCGCAAATTGTAATTCGGAGTCCGTAGGCCTTGTTTCGACCACTCTGGCCGCGTTTACGCGAATTTATTTAGTAGAAAAATCAATTCGAAAATGCTGTCCTCCTCTCTTTACGCTCGCCCATTTTCTGTGGCGTTTTCGTGTGACGTCAACAGGAGATGAGCTAGAAAATGGCTGCGCTACTGCATGGTTCGCCGACCAGCCGACCTACCGATCGAGTCAGTCGGCCCAGCGTTTCGTCCGCCGGCCGCCGACGGGTCGTCGCTATTCGCTCGCTCAATTTAAACTAAGCCACAACACCTTTGTGAATGAAATAATGTGCCTTTCTTTACTTTGTTAGTTTGTACACTGTGTCAAACTCAGTGTCCGGGTCGCTCCACACAAGCGCTACACAAGTGCACATGCGACGCTTCGCTGACTTTACGCTAGTAGGAAAATCCAAGCCCAATTGAAGGCGGGAGAAGAGTCAGCGAAGTCAATATAGGTACTATGAAAATAAAATCAACTGAAACTTTTACCGTACAGCGCAAAACTAGGGAGCAGAAAGCATTTTTTGCGCTGGGTAAACAAGCACAGCGGTCAGCAGTACGACCGCACATCTGCGAACGCTTTTCCGTCAAAGAAATGCAATTGCTAGACGTGAGATATTGTGGAAGTTTGGGGGACGCTTACTGCAGGAGCGCTATACAACAAATAGTCACATAAAGTACTTGAAATGCTTAAAATAAATAAAAGTGTAAACTGATTAAAACATGGTTGCGCGAGAAAGGAATGTCTATTCCTTGGTCTGACAATTGCCGTTTATGCAATCAACCTGAAACCATTGATCATTGTTTTGTTTTGTGCCGGGATGCGGTGTTTTTCTGGGATGTGTTGCAACGAACTCTTAAAAAGGACATGGACATTACCCCTTATACAATTCGGTTCTTGCCTTTTAGAGATGTTACTGGAGTGCCCTATGATATGTTTGTTGTGATCGGATTGTATAGCTTGTGGAAGTGCCGCATGACGGACAGGCACGCGGAACCCCCTCGCCCAACGAAGTCCATTTTTCGGGAGCAAACTGCGTTGGTGCGGAGCATTTATGCGGCGAAAAGTGACCCACCAGAATGGCTGCATCTGTTGGACGCGTGCGTCTGCTTGCCAGAGTTTTAAAGGGGCCATGAAAGGCATTTTGAGCACACTAAATGAAGTAGCGCAATCGTTAGATTGGGTCGTCAAGGTCATCTGGGCCAAGTATTACTCTTTTACGCACAGCGGAAAGCTCACACTTTTGTTGCAAAGTTTGTCGCTTTTTTCTCACCCTTTCCTTCGTGTTTTTCGACGCCGCCATCTTCACATGTCTACATCATCGATTCCCCGATGTTCGTCATGAGCTAGACATCCTGCTATTGGGCGGCTTTTTCACGCACTTCCGGCAAAGAGATGAGTCGTCTGCTCAGCGTCGGCTCGCCGGCTGATCTGCCAGCGTAGTGCCGGAGTGCTTGGACATTTTACGACAAACGAAACAAGTGTAAAGAAACGCTTAACCGTTCGTATTGAATGCAACACGGCCATAACACGACATGGATATTTTCTTACCGGAGTACGTTCCATAAAGAAAGCGTTGAAGCTCCGTGGCACTTCTTTCGTACAATCGCAGAGACCGCCCTGAGCCGAATGCCCGGGTTTGACGGATACATTTTTTTCCACTTCAAAACAATCCAGAGATGCGTTTCGAACGAACACAACGTCACAACATGCGTTGCAAGTCTGAACCGCGATTGACAGACGATGGGTTGCCTCCTCCTGCCCGTCGTAAATTCGGCACTCACCTCGCCCGCGGTTTGCGGGGACGAACAGCAAGTCACTTAACTCTGGCGCGCAAGCCGAGATGGCTTTTAGCCACGCACACTGCACATACCCCATGCGAGGTTGAGTCGTACGTCGCTCGAGAAAGATAATCCAGACCATGGGAAGCACTATCCATCCGGAGAAGCACAACGTCGCATTTCATCGCGAAACAAAGCCGTCCACAACACACACACCATCGCCTCCTGTAATGCCAAACGCATCTCACACTTCCTAATGAGAGTGAGTGGTGCCCACATGTCGCGAGGTGGGGCCCCGAGCTGAACCGGGATCACGCAACCGTAGCTTACCTCTGGGGCGGTTTGTGCCTTGTTGCCAAGGCAACCGATGTTTGAGATCGTCAAAGAAAGGCGCTCGCTCCAGCGCTAGAAATCTCAGAGCCGCGCCGGAGCATGTTTTGCCAACGTTGCCGCTCTCCACCACGCGTCGCCCCAAGCTGAACTGGTCACATGATTGAAGCGTTTTGTGCACGGGTTCTGTAGCGGTTTAAAATGTCTTTTTCACATGGCGCCGGCAGGAATTACCACCACCGCAAAATAAGACCCGGCACCAGCGGGGCCACATCTGATACGGCGCTTTTTGGATAAACAGTGCGCGGTGCATGAAAGGGACCGAGCGCAAGATCCTCCTCAGCGGCTGCGAGTTCGCCGCCGATTAAAAGTCACGTGCTGCACTGCAGCAACGCACACCGCGAAAGGGCAAGGCCAGGCCGCCGCACACATGCAGCCAGATTTTTCGTTCGCTTATCCATCCTTGAGCGGAGTGCGGAATTCATGGTGTCAACAAAACTTGCCCGTAGCAGACGGCAGTTGCGGCAGTCGGAGGAGCGTAATGCGGAAGTACGTCACCGCTGACTAGCGCAGCATCATGGGAGGGAGTGCTCACGCGCCGTCAACAGTTGAAAAGAGGAGGAAACGCGGCGCGACGATAATGCGCGGTTTTTGATTTACGATTTCTCAGCTAATACTCATCGCTTTAACAAAATTCTTGCGGGAGGAGATTGCTAATACATTGTCTTATTTGGTTACAAGTACATCCATGCATCGGCGGAAGGTATTTCAGGACCCCTTTAACGGGCGGCTTATTTTAGCTGCAGTGATGTGCATCTTCTTGGATGACTCCTAACTTTTGTAGGCTGTATTAAGTGGAGTTTTCCATGCAGTAAAGAAAAAAAAAAGATTATACATTATAGTCCTTATATATCCAGCCCGGTCAGTGCCGGCTCGTGGCCTAGTGGTTTGAGGCGCTGGGATTATTGTTTTGAAAGTCGCAGGTTCGAATCCCCGAGAGTACATGTTTTTTTTTTTTAGGTTGATTTTTTCGTATGCGGCCGATGTTTTCTGGACTGAGTTCACCCTTTTTGGGCCGTAACGTTCACTGCTCCACGAGCGAGATCGCAGAACGCGCGCATACTGGCAATGGCGCGCTAGCGAGTTCTCGTTGGCGTGCTGTTGCCACAAGCACCGACTACTTGCGGGCGGTGGGCCCAGGCCTCAATCAGCACACCCTTGGCCTGGTGCGAACTAGCTTTTTACGAACAGACATGAGTGAGGCAAGCTCCGAATATGCGGGAAAAGCGCATGGCATTTGAGAGTCTGCGGTGACGCGGAGGGCGTTCATCCACGGCGTAGGCCTCGTCTAGTGATTTCTACGATTCCAAGCCGCCCTGGGAGGTTTATCTTAGACATTTGACAGCCGACAACATGGCAGAAGCGCGGTACGGCGATTACTGAGATATCGAGAATGGCCATCCAACAACGCTATCGGATGTCAAGCATGTTGTTTTACAGAACCGAAACCGAAACTTGTTTGATTGCTAACCTTGGGCATCGTCCAATCACGGTGCCCCCCCTCCTGACGTCACAGCCTTTAGTTGGTGCGGCCGCCGCAAACCGCGCATGGTAGTTTTTCTTCTTTCGCGCTTTGTAAAATAATTACCGATTTGTCAACCGGATAAACGATGAATAATGTGTTAATTTGAGCCAGTCTACACAGTGCAAGCAAAAACGGGAGCTTGACAAATTCACTTCAGTGTCCCTTTAAGGGCACTATTTGTATGAATGTGAAAGCATTGATCTTTATGGCCGCAAGTTTACCTTTATTAATTTAGGTTCGTTCATTTCATGATTTAATTTTATTTTATACTTAGCTTATACCACGACAATTTTATACACCTCAGTTGTTTTCTTGAGGAAACAAGAAATATGGCAGACGATTACGGTAGCCGCTAATGCGAAATTTGAGCGCAGCGTGAACTGTAGTCTTCTCGGCGACGGCGCATAGCTGCTGTGTCTTAGGGAGTGATCGCGTCCACAACAAATGCACGACGGCATGCGGTATACTCTGTCGTTATCTCGTAAGGCGTTGCTGCCGTGGAGCATGTCTCGCGCGGTCTGGAAATTTCGCCCTCCCCTCCCACTTTCGCCATACTTTCGTCCTCCGCTTTCCTGCTCGCTCTATCTTCGGTGGCGTCTTCGTTCTCTCGGTTACAACGAGGCCGACGCTGAGAAACTACGCAAAACCACAGGAGCGGGCGCTTAAGGGCTGCGCTTTAACGCATGGCTCTTCAGAGCCACCGCTGTGCCGCCCTGTGATCCACTCCCTTCGCCGACCGGTGACTGGCCGCACATCGTCTCCAAATAATGCGTCCTCGCCACAGTCTTCTCGAAGGCGAACATGTATTCTCCTGGCCAGCGGGCAGCGCTCCGGTGCCTCCAGCGCCTCCCCCATCAGTGCATCCTAACCAGAATCTTCTGGCAATGAGCAGCCTCCCTGCAGGCAGCCTTTTGCCTCGACCTACTAAGCAGACGACCCGCCCGTCCACAATCGTTTTTGGTACCCTGGAGTGTCTCCGTGGTGGGGCATTTTGCGTCTCCCCCCCCCCCCCCGGCAGCTCGTGACGGGTCGCCCCTCGTCCCCAAATCATGCATCCTCACCAGAATGTTCTGCCTGGCAGGCAGGCAGGCAGGCAGGCAGGCAGGTAGTTTACTGGCAAACGGGCGGTCTCTTTGGCGGCAGGAAATGGTACGCGCCCGCCATCTTTTTTTGGATCGATCAAATGTTACGCACGCACGCACGCACGCACGCATCCGTATTTTTGCACAATGAGGCAAAAAAATATGCATTGTAAACAAATCGGTTGGTCTGCTACGCTTTTCATCCACCCCAAGTTTCAACAGCGCTTTAGCTTTAACACGAAAGGATTAGCAGTGCTAGAAGTAGAAAACAGTCCGGCGTCGGCGTTAATTTCTGACTGCCAAACGTGGCAGGTGGCATTTAGAGCAATTTCTTTATGCTTATCTTTTATCTGCTAACAGAGCTGTTGGAAAGAAAGAACGGCTATAAAGGCTTATTGGACGGCGTGTATAGGATGGCATTGGATAGGGAACCACCGGAGATATGAACTTTCTAATGGCCCTTCAGCGACCGGAGACAGCGATTGGGCTCTAGGAGAGATAATAGCCAAGTGAAGTCACAAGTAGCAGTAATGATCACTTGTAGAGAGACAGAGAAAATGAAGTTTAATTAAATTGAGGCAAAGGTTCAGAGAGGCGTCCTCATTCGAGGGGGCCAAATCGACAGCCGTTTCCATCAAGAGCAACTGATCTTGAAGGCCGGAGCTGGTCATGGCTGTCTCCCAAATCTCTATGGAAACGTGGAGGTTGGGTGGATCTACGGTACACTTGTCGCAGCCGCCTACTATGTGTATGAGGTTCGCAGGCTATCCACAGAAGCGACGAAATGGAGAGAGCTGTGTCCCGTCAAAGAGGTGGAGTCTGGTGGTATGTATGCCCGCAGGGCGCGGAGTAATATTTCTTGTTTAATCGGTAGCGATTTGTGCGGGGAGGAATACGTTCTACGGAAGAGGCTATAGTGCTGAGTAACTTCCCGGTCTGTGACTCCAGGATGCATGCACTCGGGCCCGGCTTCATCACCGCTGGCTAAGCGGGTCAGGCTGTAGCCCGAAAGAACCCATTCCCGTTTGACCCCTTCCCGTTTGAACCCATTCCCGAAACGCCTTTCCCGCTTGGCCCGTCCCGTGTGCGCCCTTTCCCGAAACGACCTTCCCGTTTGGGCGCTTCCTGTTTCAGCCCGTTCCCAAAAGGCCCTTCCCGTTACAACCCGCTCCCAAAGCGCCCTTCTCATTTGAACCCGCATCGTTCCAACACATTTGAATTTCTGAAAAAAAAATGCGTTACCGTCTTCGAAACTGTTCCCCAAAATGTGCTTACAAGCAACGGGTCATGCACTAAAAACTTGTATGCAGCAAATTTTCCGGAATCGACCGATATTTCCGCCCGATAAAAGTTTCCGAATGCCTTAGGCCGATACTGCCCTCTTGACACAAAATTTGTAGCGGCGAAAGTGTACTAAACAGATACCCAATATCTTGAGTAATGCACGCATAGGATTTCTCTGCAGTTGGTGTTCAAACGTGCGGCTGATATTTATCAGCCGCTCGTATGCTCATTGTTTGGAGCGTAGCTTTGTCTTCAGGTTCGAGAGATCAAAGATGTCCGTAGGAGGGACTTTTAAAAAGGCAAAAATATGTGCAGAAATCCGAGAATTGGCTACTGATGCCTTTCCTACGTGAGTAATGGGCAGATTTTTTTATATATTTACCGATACTTTACGGCCTGGTCGGACTCATGCAGGAGTGAACATAAAAACACATCAGTATTGGTTGGCGTAGTTAAAAAACGCCGAACACAAATAAGTGAAAGACATAAATACGTAATTACACGCAAAGGGGTCCGAACGCAAAGGGGTCCAAACAAGGATATATATTCTTAATGTATTGCAATTTTAAAACACGACGATTCAACCAGAACACACATTTCCAATACGTGGGGAAAATTCATTTAACGATACCGAGTTCACTGTTCGTTCAGTTAACTTATTCAAGTAAGAAATTGCACGAGGAAACAAAAAGAACTTTTGAATAGTAAATCAGCTGATTGGCTGCCTAATAGTCTTACTATGATGTCTTCTCGCTGAACGTCTGAAAGGCCCTTGGAGGTAGTATTCCCGCGAAAATTTTAAGTTTCTGTAGTACAGAAAAATTAGGCTAGAGACGACCCTGCGCTGCTTAAGTTTCTGAAGGTTTGCCCTATTATGCAAATTGAGTACATTATATTGACGAGAATAAACAGAATCAACAAAACGCAAAGTTAAGTTTATAATTTTCGCCGCTTCTCATGACAGATTTTTTATAGCCAGATGTGGCATATGTATCCAGATACATAGGGTTACTTTATTTTATACATCTTTTTATTTTTTATAGTTTTCATCTGTTTCTTTTCGACATAGATGTACACTTGCGCTATTATAATGATTAAATGGGTTAGTCCGCCAAATACGATTTCTTTCAAAGGGAGGGTGTTTTTAAACTGAGTGTGTTATTATTCCGGGAACGGGCTAAATAGGAAAATACGAAACGGGAAGGTTCTTTTGCCCCGGGTTGAAATGGGAAGGAACAAACGGGAAGGTTGAAATGGGAATGGGTTCAAACGGGAACGGGCCAAGTGGGAAAGGGCGAAACGGGAAGGTCGTTTTGTGCCGGGTTGAAACGGGAGGGAACAAGCGGGAAGGATGAAATGGGAATGGGTTCAAACGGGAACCTCCCACGGGTCAAATCTCGAGCCACGAGGTTGGTGATCTTGTTTGCCGAGGATTCCAGTATGAGCTGGTGCCCATACAATCGTGACTGTCTCGTTGGTGGTCTCCGATTGATCATTGGAAGTGTTGTAACATGCAATCCATCGTTGTCAAAGTTGGGCCACGCCTGCTAAGAGTCTGTTATGAGAGTTTTGGTGCCGCTTCCTCAGCTTTAAGGGGGCTGTGTTCGGGGGTTGAGATGCTACACCTGTGGGTGGCTGCAGAACGGTAGCACAAAGAAAGAGAAGGTTTGAAGAATGCTATCGGACGTCTCTTGCATCAAACCAGTTGATCGTTCCTCCCTTTTTTTCTTTCAGTTTAGTTTCTTTCCAACTGTCGCACCTCATATATATACACGTTTTGAAACCCTTTGATGAATATAAAATACGCGTTAGGCAAGTAGTTATTAACTTTAGTGCGAGATGGTAATTTTAATATAGAAACAACATAACAGCGCAATACGGGCATAAAGAAAGAATTTTTATAGCGTTCAGGTGGTGGTCACATAACTTTGCGGCTACTTTGTGCTTAACAAAATTTCGTGATTGGTCGAGAAGGAGAATGCTGCAAAATTTCCAAATGCCAAAGACCCCAAAGATATCATGTGTGGTCCCAACGTCTAATCTGCCTTAACTGACTCGCTAGTTCCCGGAATCCAAATTAATCAACACACCAGTCCAACTAATTCACATTAGCTCATTCACTCACCTAAATAATCGACCCCAGTCTACCCGCTAACCCGCATTAATCGACTTAAATCCACCCGCCTTTAAAGTTTAAGGCTGAGCAGATTCAAGATAACATGAAAATGCTATCAAATATAGTTTAAAAGTGGAAATTAGGGCCCCCTTTTTTATATATCATGTTCTCTTAGAGCAGTAACCAAATGACACAACGGCACTGTATACAAGCAGAAGTGAAGTTAATTTTGAGAACTACGAGTGTTTGTCTCAGTGATGTTTGTATATAACTGGCCATTCAAACTAAAATAGGTGGAATATATGGATTTATTGTTGATGGTGTCCCCTTCACAAGCGGACAGGGATGCATGCGAATTAACAACACATTAAAAACTTTACACGATTTTAAATACCATGCAGATAGAAACCCTGAAGAATATTCCATGATATGTTGCCTCGGAATATGCGTTCTAACTTAGGTTATGCTAAATGTAAAAGAGAATTGGGAGAGATGGGAAGTACCTAACGCAAACTGATAGTATATACGGACAACTTTACATTAAATTGAGGGCAATAGCAAGAAGAGAACATGATGGGCCTTGGGAACTGCAGTCTATGCGAAATATTTCATGGTTCTGTCTGGCGAGTGGCAAAGGTAGGGACCGAAATGGAAAACTAGAAATCATATTTTTGAGGCCCCGAAACCGGTTCGGAACGGTTCCTTCGATTCGTTCCGGTTCGGGTTCAGTTCCAAAATGGCGGAAAGAATACTGTTCCGGTTCAGTTCCAGTTCCGGGCAAAAATTCGGGTTCGGTTCCGGTTTTCGGTTCGGTTCCGGTTCCGGTTCGACACCCTGGCTCTGACCCCGGTACGGCCGCCGATGCAGACGCGTCTACACTACCCGTTTGCCGAACCAGACCCATTCGCGGTCGAAAAGGTCTGGTTTGCATCTGTGTACGGGTCAAAAGAGGGCCCGCTTAGACCTGTATGACCGCCAGACGGGGCCCGGTTATAACTGTATGATCGTCAGACAGGGCCTGTTTGATCCTGTATAATTCTCGAACGGGTCTGGTTTGAACCCGTTTAACACGTACGGTCCTCACACAGGTCCGGTGCGAACCCGTTTGATTTTGAACAGCATTTTTCAACAGGGGATTGGGAGCTACAGGGCATTTTACTAGCTCTGGAACCAGCGAGTGGCTCTGGGGAGAGTGGGTGCGATACTTTGCTCATGCGACCCGATAGACGCAAGCAACTTTGAACAGAACCTAGGGAAAGACACACCAACGACCAACAAAAACGTAAGGATTTACCACAGAAGCTGGTAGCGAGCCAGCTTGCTTGGCTGCAAATGACGTCGAAAAATAGCGCTGCTTCTACTGTTACGGAACACCGCCCACCTCGTTCCTCCGTGGCCGGCTTACATGGTCTTCTGCGTGTTCCTTCTCCCATTCACTCCTCTGCGTCACGCTATTCCGTCTCTTCACAACATCTCTCTCAGTCCTATCAGAGTCCGTCAATGCTTTCCTATGATAGGACCCTCCGCCTCTTCACCTACCCCCCCCCCCCCCCCCCATCCTGGCGCTCCTGCGCCTCCCCGCTCCCCCCTCCCCCTCACGCTTCACAACGCTTCCCCTCTCCCACCCGACATTGTTGCCGGTTCCGCAGTTTCTGTTCGCAAATTTTCAACTACGGAGTTTCAATGCCGCCACAGAAGGGTGCCTATATACTTGTTATTTGAGCGCTTCCAAAATGCATCCACGTTGTACTACTATACTACGCCTGAATCGCGTGTCTCGGATTGCAGAGCACTTTGTGGGCTTGCCTTGTCTTAGCTCGCTAACGGTCGATGCGAATGCCGGAATCAGGCGGCGCACAGAGATAGCGGACCCAAGTAGAGCTTTCTGTACCGGCGTCAGGGAGTCACGCTGAGGCTTCGAAAACCACGCGGTTTAAATATAGTCATAGCCGTTCAAACCTCGTGAACCGCTGGCGCTTGTCATACATCTCCCCGCTATTTCGCGCAAAGAAAACTGCAGGTATAGTTCAGTCAAAGTCTGTGTATATAACCGGCAGCCCCCGCGCTCATTTAGTTAGGAACACTCGTTGGGTTGGTTTTTACGATGGTAAGCGAAAAAAAGCGGCTGCGCAAGAAAGAAATGGCGCGTTCGAGATGCCGCAGAAGGCTCCAGCGCTCCAGCCGCGTAAGAAAAAAATGGCGCATTCGAAATGACGCAGAAAGGCTCCAGCCGCGCAAGAAAAATATTACGCGTTCGGAATGACGCTGTGGCAGGACTTACGTATCGTTCTGGGCGGTGGTAAAGTTCGTAAGGAGTTCGTAAATACAGCCGTTACTACCCTTTTACGAGCTTTTTTTTGTTAAGAGTGTATCCCCGATCATCGAATGGTCGTTTCGTAGTTGTGCAACCTCTAATGAGACACCTGAAGTAGCAGCCCGTATTACGAGCGCAAAAATGTTTAACAGGGGGAGTTGCGCAACGCGGGGCCCTGGCAATGCCAAGTGCTATGGCATTATTATTCAGGAAGCTTCCCACTGCTTTCGTCTGCAGCAACCACTTGCAGGTTCCAAACTCTCACCTGAACGCGCTTTAGGTCCGTGACAGATGGCTGCATCCTCACGGCAAAATTACAAATATTGTGCAGCGGAACTTAACGGGGCAGTTAGGTGTTACGGCGAAAACCAAAATTTGTGAGCAGCGGTCGGTACCAAAAACCCGCGACGCCATATAAATAAAGAAAAAGCAACTTCCGGGGGGCGCTTATAATTAGGCTGCTTACATGCTTTGAATGCGAAGACATATAACTTCTCGGGGTGGTATACTTTACTGCACATCACGTGTTTGTCACGCTGGTTTCATAAAGCTACCATATAGCTCCTCAACAAGGAGTTCCGAACGGTCTGCGGTCTGGTTATCCATGAAGACAAATAAATGAAAGCGAAAAAAAAAAGAGACGCACGCACGATGCAGCAGCAAAGAAGTCTGATAAGCATCTCCAGGGTAAGCCATACTGATTTCGCATTGAAACCACGTAAGCATTAAATGCCCTCGCGCATTCGGTTTTTCGCTGCATACACTGCACACACACACTCGGCTCCATCTGTTCCAAAGCACGCCAGTCACCCCTGTCCCACTCTGTCCCCACTGCCTTATTCCCCCTACCCAGGACCACATTCTGTGGGAGTGCCCCTACAACCCTACCCAACCACACAATTACATCGGAGAGTGGCTGGCTGTTGCGGCGAGTCTCCAGCAGCAACGGGAACTGGCGGCCCACATCATCAGGGCCCTCAGCGGCTGCCTGGACCGAGGCGGCTGATTCGCCCCACCATCCCATGAATAATAAAGTTTCTATCTATCTATCTATCGCTGTACGTTTAGGTAAAAGAAATGACAGTGGGCGCATGTCGACCAAAAGGTCGCATCCAATAGAAACGGGCCACTCACCCGAGCGCCTGGAAACGGGTTGTGTCGGTGTTGAGATGACACCGTCTCGCTGTGGCTTCATTTGGGCAGTGCTTGCCCTGCTGCGGCGCATCACATCACAACTTCCACCAGGGGAGCCACCGCCGGGTGCTGATGATGATTAGTATCTTTATGGTGGCGACGATGACGATGATGGTGACCTCATATGTGACGCACATGCCAGAGGCTTCGGAAGTGTTTCGAGGGGGAGAGAGGCTCAAGGCAATCGCTACTGCTACTGATGATGATGGCGCTGATGATGATTACTTTTATGCGCTCCAAGCTATTGTATTTTTCTTTTTGCTGCTGCTGCTGCTGCTGCTGATTTTTTAAAGCTTAAGGACACCTTTTTTGTTGCGCAAGTACCAAATGGAATCGAAACTAAATGAAATCGACCTGTCGCGTCTCCACAATGAAGTTCAGGAGGGGCCGGTATTGGGGACCGTGCGTCCAGCGGCGGAGGTCAGACAGTCGTCCTGGGTGATATCCTCCCTGTTCTGTGGTGATACCCGAGGCACCTCATATGGCGAACTCGTGCTCACCAAAGACCTGGACATGTCCCCAAAAGGTGGTCCAGAGTAGCCTCTGTGGCAGGGGCTGCTTTACAAAAAATACATGTTGCCGGGGGAACTTGGAGCCCTGTTGTAATTTTTCTGGTACTCAGATTTTATGCGCGCAAAACTTTCGTATTTTTCTTTTAGATGCGAATCAGCTTATGGTCGAGCCTGTTCCCTCCGTCGTTGTGTGGGCGCCGTTGTGCGGCGTCCACATCCCCACTGCGCATACCTGGCCAGGCACCGCTGATGATGATTGTGGCAGGATGCCCCTAGGGATTGGCCAACCAAAGAATTCATCACGAGATAGCTTCGCGTTCAACCACCGTCGTCATCTTCCCATATAGGGGAACCCTGAGTACCACACCCCCCACTGCGCATGCCTGGCCGGGCACCGCTGATGATGATTGCGGCAGGATGCCCCTAGGAATTGGCCAACCAAAGAATCCATCACGAGATAGCTTCGCGTTCAACCACCGTCGTCGGCTAGGCCTAACTCGCCGCTTCAAGATTCGCGAACGCCGCCCGATGTCTGCCGCTGCTGCACGTGCTACCAGTTCTCGAGCTGGCTGCTCTGGCACGCGGGCGGGCGCACGTGGGCTTGCGCCGCCCTTGTTGACTCCTCCACCGGCGGAACTCGGCTCGCCTATGGACCATGACTCATCGACGCCGGGCGTGGCCCCGGAGTCCTCGACAGCAATGGATTGTGTCTCGTTGAATTCCGGCCAGCTACGAGGTACGCCTACGGTTCCTGCTACTACGCCGCCTCCCAAGAGGGCGATGCAACGCCCTTCGGTACCAGCATCTGACCTGACATCCCAAAATTGCAGCGCCAAGCGCCAGTGTCCGACTCTCCCATCAACTGGTCTCCTGACATCGACATCTGCAGGGTCGTACAAGGTGGTTGTCAAGCCACGCTGCGCCTACGATATGTCAAAACTGCCCAATCAAGTCATGCAACGCACTCTTGATGGTTGTCTCGGCACCACAGGGTTTAGTGGCTACACTTACCACCGCCCCACCAACACGATCTCTGTGTGGGTGCCTACCCTGGAAGCCACTGCCAAACTGCAGACCCTCCAATCGATACCGGTCACAGGAACATTTACCCTCCCAGTCCAAGCCTACCTCACCTCCGGAACCGACCTCAAAAGGTACGTTGTGAGTGGAGTAGATGTCGGGCAGGATCAAGCGACTCTAAGTGCGGACCTCACCTGTCCAACTCATAAGGTGGTGTCGGCGCGATACCTAGGGCGCAGCCGTACATGCCTCGTCACCTTAAGTGGGCCTTCGGAACCACCTTCCTGCCTTTACTACTTTGGGTGTATCCTTCGGGTTCGCCCGTACCGGCCGTCCGCGATATTCTGCTACCAGTGTTTACGTCCTGGACATATGAAGGCCTCTTGTCCGACTCCTCCAAAGGACGCCGACATGGAAGCCCCGACAACGCCAGAATATCGCTGCTCATTGTGTCGCAGCAACGACCACGACATAACGTCTGCGAAGTGCCCAACAAAGTGCCGCGCAACAGAGAAACTGCGGGAAAACCGTCGACAAACGCGCCAAAACAAAGCTGCGGCAGACACTGGCAATATGTTAGCACTGTCGAACAGGTATGAAGTATTAGCAGAAGAACAGGAATGTGACGAATCTACGGAGCCAAATGGGAGCCAACCGCTCGGCGACCACACCTACGCTACTGCGGTGAAGCGGCGACGTCAACCACCTGGCAATACCCGCAAGGAACCATTGCCTTCAATTACGGATTGCGCGGATAGCGTGGCTGCTTTGGACCACCGTTTGGCGGAGCTAGAAGCAGAAATGAAGCGTATCCGGCAACGTCGTGCAACCTTAGCGCAACGGGCGAAGCACCAGGAAACACCTGTTTCAACAACTGCCACATCAGTGCAACGTCGCGCGACCTTTGCGCAACGGGGACAGCACCACGATGCACCTACTCCTCCACCTGCCACTTCAACGCCGCTTCGGGAATTACATCCTGATTCTTCTAACCTTACGGCCACAGAACTTCTCACTTTCGTAGCGGAGCAACTGCAACATCTGGCGACGGTTCTCGTGGCGCACCTACGTCCATGATGGCTTCAGTGGCCCCTCAAGGTGCGAATGCTTCCCCAAGCCCGCTACGACACAAGTGTGTACTCCAGTGGAACTGCAGAGGTCTCGCGACCAAGGTAGGGGAGCTGCAGTCTCGTCTCCGCATGGGCACACTTCAAGCGTGGGCTCTGCTCTTGCAGGAGACAAACTCAGTGCCACGCATTAAGGGATTCACTGCGTACTCTTCACCTACCATTCCGGACCGCCGTTGCAGCAATGCATCTGGTCCACCTGGTAAAGTGGCTGTGTACGTAGCCACCTGTTACCCCCAGACTCAAGTGCCGTTGGTGTCTTGGTGCAGTGCGTGGCAGGAAGTGGTTGCTGTATTGGTTCGCCTACCCCGCACAGACGTGATCCTGGTGTCGTGCTACGTGCGTCCGTGCAGTGGCAGTGCACCCCGACTGCGAATGGGCTGGCTTGCTCACCTTCGCCGCACGTACCCCGGGCGACCTGTGCTAGTCGGTGGGGACTTTAATGCGCCTCATGAGGCATGGGGTTACCCTTCGTCCAGTGCGCGTGGTGTGGCAGTCTTAGATACATTTACAAGCCAGCAGCTTGTGCTACTCAATGCTCCGCACATATCGACACGTCGCTGGGATCATCCTCGCGCGCCCCCCTATGCCCCGGACCTTTCCTGGTGGACAGGCGTAACTCCGGTCTCATGGGACCGTGAGCCGGACTGTTGGGGCAGTGACCACTATCCCTTACGTCTTGGTTTAGCTCCAGGGTCCCAACGATGCCTACGGCACCGCTGTCGTGTGACTGACTGGGACTTGTTTAGGAGGGTGTTAGACAGCTCCCTACCTGGAACCCTATGCGATGCAGTGCCTATTTTATGCGCCGCCCTTAAGGACGCAACGCGGACAGCTTGGGTGGACGAGTCTAGGCCAGTTCCTGACCTGCATCTCCTTCGATTATGGGCAGCTCGTCGTCGTGCTGAACGGGCTGTGAACCGGTATCCAGGATCTCCAGAATTGCGAGCTTCTTTAAATCGTGCCACAGCCACTGCCCGCCGCCACGAGAAGCGCCTTTCTAGACAAAGGTGGTTAGATTGGTGTGCGTCCATTGGACCGTCATCAACCACATCTTACATCTGGCGGACATTCCGCAGTATGGAAGCTGGTGCACGACCACCGGACCCTGCCACTAGTGCGTGCCTTGCCTCTGGGAAAACGCCAAAACAATTTGCCCCAGAGTTAGCCAAAGCATTCTTCCCGGCGTTCGACCAGGCTCCACCACTATTCATCGGCCAACTTTACCTCCCTCCTGAAGCAGGTGCGTGCCCAACTCAGGTGGACATTGATGGCATACAAGGGCCCTTTACAATGGCGGAATTTGTGGCCGCCATCGACCAGGCCAAGTTGCGCACAGCTCCGGGACCAGATGGTATCACCTATGAAGTGTTCAAGAACGCTGATGGCCCAGCTCTTCAGTGGATGCTTGACTCACTCAACGCCATCTGGGCCTCAGGGGAGCTCCCAGCTTCCTGGAAACATGCGGAAGTGGTGCCGATACCAAAACCAGGCAAGCCAGTGGACCGCATGAGTAACCTTAGGCCGATTGCATTGACATGCACTATCTGCAAGCTGCTGGAGCGTATGCTCGCTACTCGCCTGTCCTGGTGGCTTGAGCGCTACCTGTGGTATCATCCAGCTCAGATAGGCTTCCGCCAACACCTCGGTACAGAAGATGGCCTGGAACATCTTTCGAACATGGTACTTTTGGGTGGCAGAGCTCGCAGCATACGAACGCTCCTAACCATGGACGTCCTAAAGGCTTATGACCATGTCAGTCACTCAGCGATCCTTACCATCTTACGTCAGCTGAAAGTTCCAGTCATGGTCTGCAACTTGGTGCGGTCTTTCCTCGACAGTCGTACCTTTTCTATACGAATCGGCAAGGAAAGTGTAGGGCATTTCACCTCAGAGCGGGGAGTACCCCAGGGCTCTGTGTTGGCACCAGTGTTGTTTAATGTGGCACTCCTTCCCCTCGCGTGGCAGTTAGCTACCATTCCGGACATTTTCTTTCTAATCTACGCCGATGACATTACAGTCTGGTCAGTACATGCAGATTTGAACAGACAGCAAGCAGGCCTCCAGGCGGCCCTAGACAAAACGGCGCATTGGTGTGCCAAGATTGGATTGACACTTTCGGCTGCAAAGACGACCTTCATGTCGATCACAAATAGGTGGGGCCGACGTCGTCTTTCCCAGACGCCCCTCTCCTTGGCCTTAAATGGCCGTGCCCTCAATCCCGCATTGTCAATGCGAGTGCTTGGAGTAGAAATAGACGCCTCTGGGTCCGCTGCTCCATGGATCCGCTGCGTGCGCGGCAAAGCCTCCAAGACGCTTCATCTCTTCCGACGGATCTCACAAAAGACCGGCGGTGCCTGTAGTCGCATGGCACGTATCCTAGTTCGATCTGTCTTGCAACCCCGGCTGATATACCAAGCTCAGTTTCAGCATCTCACACGAAGGGACTGGGACCTACTGGAAAGTGTAAACCGAGAGGCTATGCGAGTTATCACAGGCCTGCCTCGTATGACCCCAATTCCGACGCTACAAGCGGAGGCCCAGCTGAACACCCTCGACGAGCTTGTTGAACAGCGGAGGAGGGCACGTCACCTGAAAATTCAAACAATTCCCGTTGCTGCGGCATTGGCCCACTACTTCGATTCCAAGTCACCTGTTATATTACGAAAATCACCTGACCTTCCCCCTTGGAGCCGAAGCCAATCCACAGACAACCGGCCACTGACCCGGATACGCCGTTTTCATAATCAGTCCCTGCAGCCCAACCCTTTTCCCTCGGAGTCGGATGGCACAGCCGAGGCAATGCAAGTGTACGTCGACGCAGGCATGGCCCCAAATCTCCTACACACCAGCCTTGTGTGCCCCACTCATCCAGAACTGCAGCAGACCTGCTCATACCTCACCGAGGCACCTCTTCCCTCAATCATGGCAGAACTTCTGGCCATCCGGGATGGGTTATCCTCATTAGAGCCTCGATTACGCATAAACTCGCCGTCGTGCCTTCACCTGTACACAGACTCCACACAGGCAGTCCGGGAACTCCGACGCGTCGCCAAGTCGCTCGACTTGACGTGCGATGTGCATCGCATTGTGAACTCTTTTCCGTGTCCCGTGCGAGTTCTGTGGAATAGACGTTCAACACCTGCCCACACTGACGCTGACGCGGCCTGCCATCCCCAGAGGGTAACTGGGCCGCTACCCCTGCTCCAGTTGTCGCAGAGTGACACCCTCATCATTCACAAGGAGTCTCTCCGGCGTTCCACGCGTGCCCTTCTTCCCCCGCGTGGGTCGGACCTTCCTGGCGGTTTGACCCGCCGCGAGGAGGTGGCGCTTCGGAGAATCCGCGTGGGCGCAGCTTTGACCCCGGCGATAAAGGCCTCATGGAGGACGCAAGTTCCCCCAGAAACATGCCCCTTCTGTAAAACCCCTGCCACTGAAGCGCCCCTGGACCACCTCCTTGGTTCATGCTCGGGCCTCCAGGCAGCACGAGTTCGTCACATGAGGGCCCTTGGGTACCACCCAGGACGACCACCTGACCTTCGCCGCTGGACGCACGGTCCCCAATACCGGCCCCTCCTCGACTTCATTGTGGAGACGGGACTGCTGGACTACATCTAGTTTATGCCAAATGGCGTACTTGCGTAAATAAATAAAAATCATCTTCCCGTAGGAAGAGAGAGAGTTGCTTTATTAGAAGAGAAACGAAAGTTGACTCAGCCGATAACTGCCTCTCGGGTTGAGGGCACCTCAATCAAGACTGAGTCTAGGAGGGGGATAGAAAGGAAAGAGGGTGGACAGAAAAAGGTAGAAAAGGAGAATAAGACAACGGTTCACAAGCCCCGCAGCATGGACAGTACTGACGGCATCATAGCCGGTCCGAGAGTCCCGTGTCTCTTAAGAAGTTCAGCAGGGCTCGGAACGCTTTTTCGCGATTTGATTTATGACAATCCGGGAACAACAGGTTTGATGAGGTGCATGAAGGCAGTCCCAGTTTCGCATACGACGCTCTCAGCGCTGATCGAGCCTGCGAATGTTGTAGACACTCGCACAGTGCATGCGCAAGTGTCTCTATTGCAGGACAGTGTGGGCAGGCGGGTGAACTGGCGATGCCAAGCCTGTGACTTCTTTCCGCGCAGCGGTGACAGCCGATTCGTAGACGAAGAAGGAAAGCACGGTCAGCTCGGGTCAGTCCCCTCGAAGGAAGCGCGTGCGGTGGCTTGCCGGATGCAACTCGGGAGTCAGGATGCATGGCTTGGAGGTCCCTTCGGATAAGGTACCGCGCGACGTCCAGGGGCCTGATTGCCTCACTCATCGAAGTGGATGGATGATTCACTTCTTTTGCCATCAGCCTCCTCATTTCCCTTGGTGCCTACGTGAGCAGGTAGCCATTGCAGATGAATGCTAAGGCCTCTGGTGCTGAGGCTGTGCAGTTTGCTGGCAAGACTTTTTATGCGAGGCATTCCTCCTCTCCTCTCCGAAGCCCCTCTCCTCTCCGGGATTGCACAACGAATGGCAACACCTGCGGCTTCGCGCGCGATAATGCGAAGCAGCTTAGGGTTAGAGACGCGACGGTAGCCGCTGCATACTCCGCTGGGGGCGCCACTGTAGCTCCGCGGTATAAATGACGCACGCGCACGCTCCGTTCCCCTCATTCTCCTCCCGCAACGCCGCGATCGAACTGAAAACTATTGGGAACTTGAGTCGACCCCATGGCTCCTTCGCATACTACTCAGGGTTCCCCTACGGGAAGATGGTGAAATTTTTTTCTCAATATCATCGTAGTTGAAAAAAAAAAACTTATTAATCCATTAGTCCACTATGTTGGTCGAAAATCCGGCGTCCGTGACCAACCCAAGCAACCACCGGACGTCCGTCGGTCGTCCAACGTACATCCATTCCGGCTCTAACGGACGTCCGTACGACGTCCGTTTCAGGGCCAATGGACGTACCATGTACGTCCGTGGGTCGTCCGGATTTAACGCTTTCGTACGTCCAGTCAGACGTCCGAAATCGGACGTATTTTGGATGTTCAGTTGTAAACTTTATTATGAATAAGACGGCACTGGGCCTGTTGCGGTGGGAGGGGGAAAAGGGAAGGGGATTACGTGCGTCGCGCTATGGAGGCTTCACACGCAAATGTCCACAGTGAGAGTAAAATTCTCTTGTGGTCGCGTGTTGGCCGGATCCAGTCCTCGTATGTAGATACGGATGACGGGCGATGTTTGTCACGTGCGTCCTTCAGTCCTTCATAGTCCCACAGGTGACGCATGTTGGCCGGCTGGGCGGCCAAGCACACACTACACTGGGGCGGCGAGAAAGGTGGCAGGTAAAATTTTCCAAAATCACATGGCGAAAAGTTTATGTTCCTACAACGAATACCACACTGCACAAGACCAACGCGTTCCCGGGCAGGCAGGCGTACATGAACACAGTGAACTTGCTTCACTTGTTTCGTTAGGGGTTCTCAATTCTTATATATCCTTCCCCAAACAGGTCATCATTGGAGTCGGTGAGGTGCTTCAATAAAGTAAAAAAGTAGGCTTAATTTTAGAAATATGCAGATGAAACTTGCAATACACAAGTTGATGTACAAAATCTTTTTAATTGCAAAGCAAAGTAGCTTTTTCGTTTTTTATTTTTTATTCAATTTCAGCCATTATTTTATGCTGCGTAGTAACTTTGTACGTCCACATGCGGATGCCATTCGGATTTGTACATCCGTTTCTGGGTGTCCGCTGTACGTCCGAAAATGTACATCCAAAACATGTACGAACAGTGGCCGTCCAAACTGGGCATTGGATGTTCGGCTGTATTTCGTGGTTGCTTGGGAACGAAATGGCCGACAGAGGGTACAAAAAATGACTGCCTGCTCGAAGGATCAGCTGAACTCCACAGATGGCGGAGCTATTGGCGGTGAGCGCGACCGCGGGCGGCGCTGCGAATCGCGCCTCCGTGACGTCGGCGTCGGCCGTGACGTCGTCTGCTTCACTCGGCCTCGCTCTCCCTGCTATTTCTTCGCGCTCGGTTAACGTCTGATGCTCGTCCGCACCAGATTTTGCGTGTGCGTAACTTTTTATTATAATATTAGACTTAAAATCGCATATCGTAGCTCAAGGCGTGAGTTAATTGGATACAGCTACGGAAGAAACATTACCGGCGTCGCCCATTCCTTGCAAAGCCGGTCCTGTGCGGAGCGCGAAGAGTCGCAGCTAGGCGTCAGCTTCTGTATTAAGCAATCTTTCAAACAAAGGAAGCAGCCAGCTGATAGTAACCGAAAACAGCGAAAATTTAAGACCAAAACAAATTCCATGCCTTCGGGGCTGTCGGCTTTGGCAGGAGGCATTTCGATTCCCTGTAATCATATGTAAGGTAAAACAGTTTTTTCAACCTTTCCGAACGCTCTAAAGTATTGTATCGCATCACTTTACGTTGTCATGGAATGAAAGTATGCCTACATGTACTATAGACCGCAAATACTGTAGGTTGAGTTCCAAATAACCCTACCAGGCTTCTAACCAGTATGGAGGTCCATTGAGTGAAATGAGTCACGTCTACGGTAAAGATACAGTAACACGATCTTTGTTCAGACCTGGAGAGATATTTCTGTACTGGAGAGATATTTCCCAAAGCCATATCTTCTCAATATTCTGATGAGCGCTATAAGAAAACTGCGCTCAAGAGGAGGAGGAGGAGGAGGAGAAGGAAAAGAAAAATTTATTTAACAGTAAAATCAAGCTGATTAGTCCTCAGCCCGGCACAAAAGAGTAAGATTATTTTTCTTCAATTCATAGAACTCTATTTTAAGTAGACCAGTATTTCTTCTTTACGCCTGGAAGGGTTGGAAAAAACAGAAAGAGCTGCTTCGAAATATTAATCGGTTTCGATTCTCGTAATATATGCACGTATGCTATTTATTGCGCTAGTTAGCGAGTATGTCAAGCCTTCAACACCGACACCGTAATCCTGTCATAATTGTTCGGGCTGAGAGTCAGTTCGTTATGATAACGACGGTTACGATAGAAATTTGCAGCACAAAATCCACCTTCGAGTATTCTGGACAACGTTGTCCGGGGCGCGATCGCGGTGGGGTAGCACAAACCCTCTCATTGTATTTGCATGTGAATAAACAACGCACGCTGCGGATATGCACCTTCCTGCAAGCAGCCATAACGAAAGCCAATTTGTGAAAAAGGGAATGTATGCCATACAGCCTGAAGAAAATATTCATAAGATCTTTGTGAGCCTCCGAAACATCCCCAAACCCACTAAAAACGTTTGTGACGGTGCATAAAAATAATGCGTTGGGCACAGAAAAAACATTTGTTTGATACAAATCAACAACGAAAGAAATAGAAGACAGCCGCTTTATTTCCTGCGAAGCGCGTGTAGGGTGGTGGTGAAAAACGTTCTTTACTGAGCTCAAGGGGTAGGGAAAGGGGTGTGGTCAGCCTCCTTCGTCCAGGAGGCCGTGGGCCTGCGCTGCATCCGTGGCTCGTTGCACCAGCGCGAGTTGACGCTCCGGCGCCGAGCTGGTCAGCGCAGATGGGGATGGGATGGGGTGATGGTGGTGGGGACAGGAGTATACTAGGTGGTAAGTTGAGAGTGGGATGTCACACTGTGGGCAATTGTAGGGGAACAGAGATGGGGAGATGTGGGACAGGATGGTGTGGTTGTAGTATGTTTCGGTTTGCAGTCGCCGGTAGATATACGCTTGATGGTTGGAAAGAGTGTGATGAGGAGGCGGGTATATCCTTCTTGTGTTTGTGTAATGAGAGAGAATGGAGCTGTATGCGATGTCGAGTGGGGTCAGTGCCTGTGGGACAGGTGGGGCTTGTCCGGTTCTTCCTGGCCTTGCTGTTGGGAGTGCCCGGTTGAGGAGGTCGCGGGCTACGGCGTGGGCCGCCTCATTCCCTGCAAGGCCGGTGGGGCCTGGTGTCCAGATGACAGATATGTCGACGTCTTCGGGGAGGTGTTGTAGGATCTGGATGGCTTGAGGGGGTGCGAGGCCGGCTTGGTATAGGCGGCAGGCTTGTTGGGAATCCGATATGATGGTCAAGTAGGGTTTTTGTTGGTGGGTAGTGGTGGCGTGAGCGATGGCTAGCGCTTCGGCCGTTGCTACAGGTAGGTTCCGATAGGAGGCTGCAGTTTCTAATTTACCAGTTGAGTCGAGGAGTGTAGGGGCCCGCTCATTAAGGAAAGAAAAGGTTAGGAGAGGCCCTGACGTCACATTTGTGAAGCCGAGTTCCGCCATGACTTGAGCCCACTGAGCCCAGCACTCTATCCCATCATCCTTTGCTGTCTCCGGTTTGATTTGACTAACATGGCGTCGCCCTGCCCTCCAGCTTCGAAGCGAAAACAGCTTCGTCGCTAATTCCTCGGTGCGATGTCATGTTCTAAGCTGTTGATTTCGCCTTCAATTTGCCCATTCTAACCCTCACCCACAGTTTCAATCGAAAAACGGCCTTCGTTTGTGAGATAGAAGGACGATTTGTTTGTTTGTCGCAGCGACTGCGCTGGTTTGCAAGCGTAGCAAGGCAGCCACATACCAAGCGCCTTAAAAGTTTGTCCGTTCTAATCGCCCAGGTTTGGCCACCGCAGTTGTAAACAAGTAAGCAATTGTCCATGGGCTCAATAAAAATGACGCCAATGACGCCACTTCCTCCACACTTTTCGCAATGCATTGGGATGCTAGGGGTATAGTGCCTAGAATATACTGACAATATTCTAGGCCATGGTTTCTCAAAGTGGGTTCCGCGGAACCTAGGTGTTCCGCAGGCTCCTCAGGGTTCCGCGAGCCACTGATAAATTTTCCCTGGTTCCGCAGTCGCAAAGACTTATATGGTGAACTTGAGGTGCGATCGATCTAAGGAACCGCCATTACTCACGCCCGAGTAAAAAAAAAAAAGTTTTTGTGATTTTGCAGCCGCCCCATTCCATAGGGGCGATTTCCCGTGCAAGCCGGGTGAACTTCCCAAGCGTTGTAGTCCCACACAAGGGCCGAGCGCCAGGCCGGGGAGTCGCTTGTACCTATTTTACCGGTAGGTGCCCGGCGCCACCAAGGAACACGAATTCACATGGTGCCTTCCACAGCTACGATGGACGCTCAACTCGCAACCGCCTGTGGCAGGACAAGCCGCCAGACTCTTTCACCCCCGGCAATGGCGCAACGCGGCATGATGGCCGGGGGCCCCGACAGATGGACAAGGATCAGGGGCCCCTCGATAGGGTAAAGGCAGCTTTCCAGACGTGGATTCCCCTTTCAAGGGTCCGCACTCGACCAGGGACGCCTGTACCCATTAAAGAAACCGGTGGGTGCCCGGCGGCACCAGGATTCGAACCCAGTACCTTCCGCATACGAGGCGAGTGCTGTACCTCTGAGCCACCGAAACAGAAACGCGCGAGCTGCGCAATAAATCTCGCCAGCAGCTTGTAGCCAGCCAGACTCCGAAAACGGGCCACGTGGTTAAACTATTGCACTTGAATCTCGGCCTTATATTACCCCGATGCGCATTTCTCCTCTTTGGAGATAGGTGCCGCTAGCGTACGCATTCGCGTAAAGTCGACGGTGGTGGTGGTAAAAAACATTTTTTATTGAGCAGCCAAGGGAGCTGGAAAGGGACGTGGTCAGCCTCCTACGTCCAGGAGGCCGCGAGCCTGCGCCGAATCCAGGACTCGTTGCGGGAAAAAAACGATACCCTTGCTTGCTTTTGAATTTATTGCACGTTAATGTAGCATGAACAGAATGAAAAATGGCGCGAAGGGCGGGGGGGGGGGGGGGGGTGTTCCTTACTAACCCTCACCCACAGTTTCAATCGAAAAACGGCCTTCGTTTGTGAGATAGAAGGACGATACTTAACGGAACTTAGCAGGGTTCCCTGGGACCAACATGCTTGAGAACCCCTGTTCTAGGCACTATACTAGGGGCCTCTCCTGAGCTCTATGCTCCTGAGTATTCTTTCCTCCATGAGCCCGCTGCTTGATACTTAGGATTAGACTTTTAGTCTTCATAAAAGCATCTCAAAAATACTGTAGGAAAGCCTACGCATTTGAATACTTATCGAGGAACTCTGAGTGCTGAACCTCGCGAATAAGCTAGAAAGGATTACCCGCGATCCCAAGTAGCACAGAACATTAGAATAACGTTATCTGGAAGTTGCGAAAGTTTAAATAACGTTAAATGTTACGAGGCAACGTTTATGTAACGTTTAAAAAAAACATTCAATGTTTATGTTATGCTAGAAACGTTATTTTTACGTTGAAAACAAACATGTATGTTAACGTTTTGTTCCCAACATTTATTTAACGTTTAGGAAACAACTTAAAACCAATGTTAGAAATACTAATGTTATTACAATGCTCATACTCAACATTAAAGTAATGTAAATATACAAACATTATAATAACGTTCAGGACATGTGTTCAGGAAACAACTTATCACCAATGTTAGAAATGGTAACGTTATTAAAATGCTCAGGACTCAACATTAAAGAAATGTACAAATTGAAACATTATAATAACGTTCAGGGCATGTTCACGGCAGAACATTAATGGGATGTAAAAATGTAAACATTATTATAATGTTAAGAAGTAACCGCAAAGCAACGTTATAGGTAACATCTTTATTGCAACATTATTACAATGTTCAAGGCATAACGTTGAAGTAACTTTAGAAATTTAACGTTATTAAAATGCTCGAGGTAATACTGTCAGGTAACATAATAAATCTGAACATAAGCATAACATTTAAGTTACAACGGCAGGGTGATGTTATGCTTGAAGCATTAACGAAATGTTCAAACTAATTGCACAATACAACTGGCTTTTACCAAAGTCTTCAGGGGTACAGGGGTCAAAACAAGTCCTCCCCCCGAAATTTCTCGTGAGGGAGGTGGGGAGGGGGGGGGGGGTCATCTAGGACGGGTGATTCGCGCTAACGTGAATCGCACGCGCCAGATTACGCTTCCAGGCTCCAGCAAGTACCGGTCGGTTCTTCTGGCTCCCTCTTCTCCATTTTGACATATTAAAAGGGGGGGGGGGGGGGGGAGGATATTTCGGTTATTTCCTTATTTCACATATATAGAACTTTGCAACTCGAGCCGTCGGCGTGTCACCCGCCGCGGTGGCTCAGTGGCTAAGGCGTTGCGCTGCTGAGCACGAGGTCGCGGGTTCGATCCCCGGCCGCGGCGGCCACTTTTCTGGTGGAGGCGAAAAGCAAAAACGCCCGTGTGCACGAGATTTCGGCGCATGTTAAAGATCCCCAGGTGGTCAAAATTAATCCGGAGCCCTCCACTACGGCGCGCCTCATCGGCTGCGTTGCGTCGGCGCGTTAAACCATACAATCAATCAATCAACCGTCGGCGTGTCGCCACCGATTCTGCTATCTTTGGCGTGTCTTCCGCTGCCAACCTGCAGCTCGTTTGAGCAGCTCTGGCGGCTCGGGCCAACAGTTCCTAATAGTAAAATGACCAGTCTTAAGCAGACAATCCGGTGGAAGCCGCATGCTCGTTCAATCAGTCACGTATACATTTTTTGTACCAAGGATCGGCACACCTAAGAGGCCACCTTTTTATCTTCTTTTCCGCGGTCGACGCGTGCCTCTCTCAGCTTTTCGTTTTAATCTTTTCCACAGCCTTCACGCAACCTCCGTTACCTCCCGTCACAGCTCCTAAAGCATGCGTTGCGTCACGGAAACTAGGTTCGATAAAGTATCACAAGTCTTGGTCGATGACTGGAGAGACAATTAAGGAGGACAGATGTCTGTTTGGGCCCCTGACATTAGAAAGATCAAAGCTCTAGTCAATGTGCAGGGATAGGCAGCTGTTTGAAATTGTTCCGAATGCGTAAATGTGCCGCGCTCCACTTCTTCAACTCGCGAGCCCTGGCGTAACGTATGTTATGACGTGAAATAGGGTACCCGCTTGTTACATTGTTAAATTGGTTGAAAGAGTATGCACAATCACCTATAGCTATCTCGAATTAGGCTTGAAATAAAGAAAAAGGACGCTCTAGGCGAATGAAACCAACTGTCTGTTCTTAGCAGGCATCTTGACAAAGAGACAGAAAGGCAGTTTAGGGGGTCAGCTTTACGGGTAGGGGCGGGAAGGGAGGCTAACAAACACCTCCCTCCCCCCCCCCCCCTCCCCCCCCCCCCTTTCCCCGATATAAAATACTGGCTACGCCAATGCTTTTAAAAATCGCAGCCACATTATTTCTGTGCTTGACTGCATTTTGACGTCGGAGATGTGCTGCGACAAATGTTGTGTGTATGCATGCGTGTTTATTCTGTGTTATGAGCCCAGCCCAGCCCAGGACATGGGCAGGCCAACGTGTTGAGGAGGATAAATTACAGCGCCAATCATGTCATCAGTTGTGGTTTTGGCCGCTGCGAGTCCGCGCGAAACATTTCTCAGGCAAGGCGACTTTCCCCTCAGTTGCCTTTTCCCTCAGAGGAATAGCTCCGTCAACAACCGGTCCCATTCATGACCAGTCCTATTGTTGCCCACCGCCGCTCCCCTCGTTTTGCAAGGCGTGTTTCATGGGGGTGCGCGCGGCGGGTGGGGGCTTGCTCCCCCTCTCAAGACCTGCAGGGGAAGTGCGTCAAAAGCCTGTTCTTGTGTCTTGTATTCCGGCGTGAGGCTGCCTGGTATTTTTCTTTTCTGTCATCTGCACCGAGCGCAAGAAATAGCGACAGCACAGAGCAGCAGAAGGTGTTTTGCGTCATCGAGAAATACAGATACACTTGTTGCCGGGAAACAACGATTTGCAAGTAAAATGCAGGTTACTTCAAATATACACGAAAGCACGCTTTTAACTATTTTCAGTAAGCATCATGAAGTTAAATTTATTTTAGGAATTGACTATGAATGATTAGGAATGAATGGCTAGGATGAATGAATGAATGAATGAATGAAATAATGAATGAATGACTAGGAATGAATAGGATAAGAAAAAAAATGAATAGGAATTGACAGTGTTATGTGTAATTTTTACATCCCTGTCACGTTTGCACCGCAAATTCTGCGCTATTGAAGCCGAAAACAAAAATGCGAGAGCTGCTTCTTATCAATGCGGCGATCGAATTAACACCCATTGGATGATTTGGTAGATCTGTAACGAACTCACACCTACAGTGAAAGCCAGAGTTGCCATGCGCATGCAACGCGAGACTGCGACACCGCAGTTTCGCGTTATTTTGTTTCTTATTAGCCATATGGTGCATCAGCCACAGAGGAAGAAGACACGAACGCCAGTGCTTAGCCTGCTCGCACGTGTGCTAAACTGTAGCCAAAACAAGACGCTGGGCGCGCTCAGATCGACTCAGAGGTGTACATGGAAGTAGAAAAGGAAGTAGCCGAAGCTCTGGCGTTCTTGGTCTGCGCGGAGCCTTCTGTTATGTAAATACGCCTTGTTGGTTGATGGGTTGAATTAAAGCGCCGATGCAAAGCAGGCGATGAGGCGCGCCGTAGTGGAGGGCTCCGGATTAATTTTGACCACCTGGGGATCTGTAACGTGCGCCTAAATCTCGTACGCACGGGCGTTTTTGCTTTTCGCCTCCATCGGAAAAGCGGCCGCAGCGGCCGGGAATCGAACCAGCGTCCTCGTGCCCAGCAGCCCAACGCCTTAGCCACTGAGCCACCACGGCGGGTGTAAATACGCCTTGTAAATACATCTTCGTTTCACGTCTTCCTCTCTGTAACATTTTGGTGGCGGTTGCTAACCATATATCCATGCTCCTGCCTTGAACCTATACGAGCGCATAAGTGCTCACAATCGATGATACCCTACGCGTATACAAACGGCTAGCCTCCTGGTTATAAGTTTAGTCGGGAAATCGACTTCATGATGTCGATGGGCGGTGGACCCAAGGTGAAATCAAGCATCGGGACCCTTGCGAAGTATCTAACCAAGCTGTACAGCCTTCCTTTGTAGCCGCATAACTGTATTTCTAGAGTGGATTTCAACTTTTAACATGCACTCCGCTGTCGCTCCGATTCCTCCCCATAGCGCTGCGCTGGCGGGCACGATTGCTGCCTAAATATTTTGATGGCTGCTGCTGCGATGTTGTTAATTCACTGCAAAAGCTATAATGTTTGACAACTTTGGATTTTTTGTTGGATTTTTTCTGTACCCGCTCCTGCAATGTCCCAGGCATGGGACAGCAGTATTTGTAAATAAACTGTATTACCTTTCATGAAACTTTATAAAAATATTTAGGCGACGAAATTGAAACTTTGAAAACTTCCCTTTGCGGCAGACGTAATCAATTCGTCAATTTTGATGCAAGCCTAGGTTTATCCGCCGTGTAAAAGCACGCACCACGTCGAAATACAGAGTTACGCGTACAGTTAAAATTGTATGTAAAGAAGTTGATAAAATTTCAAAATTTTCGTTACATGCAGGTTTTCATTATATGCAAGTTTCGATTTAAGGCACCCGTAAATGAAGCAGAAACTAAATCAAATACTTGACATCAGGGATAGTGAACTCTCCCTTCAAGAATTTATTTCAGAGTGAAAAAATGCTATATTTGCGGCTTCTGCTTTTCCACGAAGTTTTTCAGTACACGGCAGTCCAAAGAACCAAGGTCACTTATACCCCTGTATTCGCAAGCGTAACGTAACTATCAATTTTGCCTTTTGACACTCTTCGCTGCTTTAACCAGTTTCAAGGAGCAAACGTGTGCTGAAAGGGTGCCTTTTCACGAACTTGATGCTATTTAATTGTGCACTCAAACTTTTTGAGAAGGTGCTAGCTGGGATGCTGTACCGAACGACAACGTTGATCCTACTTGCCTGCGGAGACGGCACCTGAAATTGCGAGCTTATCTTGAAAAGACAAATCTTTTCGTTTTCTAGTAGCAGAACTCATCACCAACGAACCTACACCTCAGAAATCAGTGGAGACGCGCGAATATACACACCGACAGTTGGGCCTAGCACCTAACCGACACCACACTCACATTGGAAACACACGGTAGTTTGCAGTGCGGGCAATGTTCGCTAAATTAGTGCATATCTCCAGCCAATTTTTCAGAAAAAGTGCAAAAAACGATGGCTCATCAGCGTAGCGAATTCGTTACATGAAGGTGTAACTGTTGCCATGCCTTCGTTATATAGAGGTCAGGTCGAAAACGCATCGTTTTCAATGAGGCTGGCAATGGGGATTTGAAAAACTTTGTTAAATCCAGCAATTCGTCACATGAAAGTTAGTTACATCCTGGTTCAAATGTAATTGAAATGACTCCTTTTTTCCCATTTTGTGCCTTGCAGACATTGTGCTAACTCAAAGCTCACAGGCAAGAGCAAGACGATTAGGAAGTATTCGAGTCCTTATAATCAGCCGAAGCGCAATGTTTAGCTTCCAATTACGCCAACTTCGTTTAAAACCTTGAGTTGCGTTTGTTGTTGAAAAGCTGCGTACCCATATTTTTCCCATCATCGTGTGCGGCGTAAGGACACGAAGCCCTCGAAAAATGGGGAGGGTGAGGGAAGAGGGGGGGGGGGGAGGGATCGAGCCTTTTAGCGCCCACTTTGTTGGCGCCTATGCCATCGAGCTAATTTGAAACGAATCATCCGATCACAGTGTCTCCCTGTTACTGTTATGACGGGGTCTGGGACATTTCGGTGAAGCACGTTTCGGCGCACGGGCTTTCTCGGTTCAAAGGCATTTCGATGCGAAAACATTTTGAAGAACAGATATGGTTACTCGTAGTGTGCTCCTAACGTGCCACGATGGAAGAAGACAACGACGGTAGAAAACGACGACGAAGCGTTTGAGTACGCAAGCAGTGCACGTGCAGTTTTCTGGAAACAGCGGTAATAAGACAACGCCAGCGGTGCGCTGTCTCGAGCAGGTCATGTAAAATATATTTGTTGGTACTAGCCACCTACTTCGGTCTGGTTCTTGTATGCCTTATTTGCTTTGAACGTATTGTTGTATTTTGATTTTGGTAAATCATATGTCGTGAATGACTATTTACTGCACTTACTGAATTTTTTTATTATATTAATGCCGCGTTTCAAAAGCTTATCTTACGATTTGTGTCCATTGTTAGGTTTTTCTTTAACACACTTCAAGCAACACCTATTATAAAGCAGATTTATTTTACTCGTTGCGGCTTATTTCCTATTAAGTTGTGGTTCTTTGGGCAGGGGAGAGATTGCTCTAGATTCACTCAGAAAATGGACTCCACGTGCGAAGGCATTCCTGGCGAAGGCATGCTTTATCGGCGATCAGGCGAGAAATTACGTAATCGTGTTCGCTAATAGTGCTCAAGGCTGCAGGGGTAACTCGCTTGTTTAAAGCATACATGTACGAAAAAAAAAAAAACCTTTTTTGTAGTTATGTGACCACACAGTTATTCCGTATGCACCAGCCGGACTGGTTAAGTTGCCCACAATTCTTTTTTCATCGAAGCATGATATTTCTGACTAGTGAATCAAAACGTTTAAGTTCTAGTTTACAAAAAAAAATATGCCACTGGTGTTTTTTACAAATTTTCTCCCTACACCACTCGTATTTCATGTTTGGTTATGAAGCGTTCCTTGATCCGGGCATCACGATCAGTCTCGTTCAAAGTCAATCTTGTTCGCGAGTCCTCCTCATTCTGTTCGTTCGCGGCGCTGTCCCCAAGGGCGGGTGGAGAAGTGTCCCGTCGCATTGTGCGACGTTCCTTTGTGTAGCATCCCCCCACAGCTTTTTGTTCATTCAGACAGGTTTCAGCCGCAGACAGCGGCTGCGGAAAGTTGCTTGGAGATCCACTGCCTTCTCGCCCCATATGAGAGGGAAAGAAAAAAGGGCAAGGGCTCAAGGGGTCTTTTCTCGCCACTGCCGAGTGGACCCCGTGCGCACCCAGCTCCAGTCGTTACACCGGATCGTTTACCTGGAACACTGCAGTTGTAGACGTAAGTATATGCGCAAGCGCATGCTTGTTCAGTCGTAGCCTGTTCGACGGCGTTATATCTTTCTCCGTGGTCTGTCCAACCGAGACCCGTTTATCGCTGGATATTCAAAACGAAGCGCCAGAGGCGGCGTTTGGGCAATGTAAGCGACATACAAGGAAGGTGTGCAGGAGCAACTCGTGAGTATTTTCTTGCTTATAGGCCCGTGCACACTTGCGACGAACAACGCGATTTCTGTCGCGGCGACAAATTGGCCGAGACCGAACGACAAAACGGATCGCCGGGCGGCAAAAGTTTCCGAAATCACGTCTCATCGTTGCAAGTGTGAACGGGCCTTATATGTTTGGTGAACTATATAGTAGGCAGTATTGATGGAAGAATCGATGTTACGGGTACGTTGCATGGAAACGATTTTTGTTCGTTGCATGGAAACGATTTTTGCGCGCTTTGTGCAAAGCAAAGTGAATTCGGATAACTAACCTCGCCCACCCTCGAATAATCTTCACTTCAGCCGGGCAAGTGAGATAGCGGCTTGGGCACGCGAAACAAAATAATGTGCGTGTCACGTTAGTTCGCTGTGCGAAATTTTGAAAAAAAAAAAAAAGCATTACGTTTGCCCCTAATTGCCTGGCGATGCGATAATTATGTTGGGAACGCCGGGGTTCCTTAACGTGAAAAAAAAAAGGGGGGGGGGGTGCAGCCAGTGCAGCTACTTCGGAATGTAGTCGATACAAATGCAAACGAACAGGTCAGAATGCACCCCTTGGTAGCCTATTTTGCCGCTGGTTAACTTAGACGGTATGACGGTGTACCTATCGCAAAAAGTTTGTCAGACTTCTGGGATATATTGTTAAAAGCTGCAAACCTGAGCCTTTTGTCGTAGCTTTCTTCGCTGGCGAGTAAGCAACCAGACAACCTGCATGACTATATAGCCAACTTTGTTAGAAAGGGGCACTTTGAGGGCTGAAGGTGTCACAGAGGGTGGGAAAAAGTGCGCTGTTCGAGTACATGCGTTCGTTTGCGACTTACATTTTTGAAATGCATTAAAGGGAAGGTGAAGCGGTTTTAGAATTAAAAGAAAAGTTGACTAGCAGCAAGTACACATTGAATAGTTCATGTGTACGAAATATTTTCGCAATACATGCAATAGAAGCGGCGCAATGAGCAAACAAAAGTGGCCCGATGCCCCGCCCCCATCTCGCCGTGCGATGCCGGAAGACCGAAGAGCGCGGGCGAAAACCGGCTGAAAAACGTCATACCTGGACTTCCGGCCGGATCGGCCGCCTCGGCCATGCTGTTTTCGCCGTGTTTCCTTGTGAATGATACTTGTTGTTGTGGTTGATAGCACTCATTTGTACAATTTTCGTGTTCAAAAAGTATGCACGAACGCCAAACGAGGCATACGTTATCATGCCGTATTCGAATACTAAGCAGAATAATGCCACGCCGGGATGCTTGATAACATACGAAAGCAACAGCCGAGGTGGCTGTGATGACAGAGAATATACTACACTACGTTAAATACTTTGTAAACCGCTTCAATGCGTTTTTTTTTATGCGGTGGACGTGAATGTTCACATTAGATTCTAGATTTAGGAAGGATGGGGAATACTGCTGTATGTTTCGTTCCATTCCAGAAACCAAGTCACATTTGTTCAGGAAATACTTGTTTCGTTAAACGCGTCGGTTTTCTTTCCCTATGGGCTCAGGACAGTGTTCCAAAAAACAATTTTTTGGTGGAACTAAAACAAGGGGCCAATCCTGATAGAAGTTCTCTCCCGGCTAAGAGGTAAACAGTATTTCTACAAAGTAAAAGAACCAAGACAACCAGATTACTTATTTTGCAAGTATACATGTCACGATAAGGTGATGTTTGTCTGGAATTAAAATAACAACACCACTCCGAACCACCACCGTGCCATAATTTGTTTTGACTGCGGGGGCCTAATTTTTTGACAAAGATTCCGTGTGGCTGCATATTATAACCTGGCAAGCACTTGTTGTCACTGAACCTCAAGTGTGCTCAGTGATAGTCGGTGATATATATATATATATATATATATATATATATATATATATATATATATATATATATATATATATATATATATATATATATATATATATATATGAGGATACTAAAAAAATTAGGAAGGAAGGAAGAATGTAGAAGAAAGGCAGGAAAGTTAACCTGTCTAGAGCCTAGTTTGCTATCCTGCACGTGGGAAAGGGGAAAGGGGCAAAAAAGAGAGGAAAAAATTAGTAGCGAAGAGTAAATATACGGCCTCTGTCCGACTAGCGCGGTAAATTCTTAAATCTAGAAATGCTGAAACAGGCCAACGATTCATTATCACAAACGTTTGGTGATTGTTACCTAAAGTAACGTAACTACAACGTAACTGCCTTGTCCGACTGGTCTGTTAATTATAACGAGGTGGCCGTAATATTGTAGCAGAATGCGCAACGCACAAGCGAAAATCAAGCCCTACTACAGCCAATAATGCTGAGCAGGCACTAGTATGCTGCAGTGTTTTCAGAATAAATGCATGTGAAGCAGTAAGACGGCACTCATCGAAGTGCAGCTAGCAATCGCGCAGGCGCCGTAGCGCCGCTGCCGAAATGGCGCGCGCGTGTGGGTCTGTGTACGGGGATGAGTAACGGGGCTGGGGTGGGCGACAACCAACAAAGGAAATGCGGAAGCAGAGTCTGCTTGTTGGTTTATGCGTGTACCGGCAAGATGTGTCTCGCATATACGTTTACAGCGCATGAACGCTATTTTTTCGCGTAGTGCACGTACGTGCTTTTCGCTGGTAGATTGTTTTAAAACGCCCATTAATCTTCAGCATAAATGGTTTTGTGTATAATAAGAAACAGTTAAGGCAGTACCTAATATTAACACAAGGTATAAAATCCCCCTATGCTGGTTGCCTAATTCAAAAATATTTTGATGGAACCCACTAGTCGACGTCACAGTCACTGCTTTGGGGTTCTCTGTCGTGTAAAGCAAATTTAAGCTCCAAGATAATTGAACCAACAGCACGGGAAATTATAAAACAAACTTCCAGTCATGTGCGAAAATTAATCTGCAAGCTAAATTGCCGCAAAGGCAACCGTGCGATCGTTCGCAATGCTTCCGACAACCCGCGCGGCCGAAGGGTGTCCTCCTTTGACGTCATGACGGGCGCAACCAATCAGGGGCGTCAAAAGACGAAAAGCGCGCGTCTTTCAAACGGGGCCGCGCTTTTTGCAAGATAAATGCCACTTGGACTCATGTACGATAAATTTCAATGTGATATTCGGAATCAGCGCGCAACAAACTATAGAACTGTTAGTCTAACTCAATTTTTTTGGAAAGCGCTTCAGCTTCCCTTTAAGCAGCATAGTGCGTTCTTGAGTTGTGAGAAATGCACCCCAAAAGGCTGGTAAATAGCAGCTGGTAAAGAGTCGAAGTCACTTTCATTGCAGGCTATGGTTTTCAAGATACCCTCAAACCGGGAAAGCCGCGGAGTTCATCGACGATGAGTGCCAATCCCGAAACCATAGAAATGGGTAAGTAAATATTGCTCAATTGTGTAAATGGCTAGCGGGTTTAGCGAATCAAAATGGAAAAGCGAATTCAATCGATAACGCACAGCACAACAGGAGCTGGAATGACCAGGGCAGGTGCCACTCTCAACTAAGCCGATAAAGATCCGAATGGGGGAATTGGGGTTAAGAGGTGTGGGAGGACTTGGTCATGCTAGCGATCACCCACTCCCTCTAAAGGGAGCCGTTCCGCCCAAAAGAGGTCACTCTGGATACAGAATTTTGTCTCCTGCACGTACTTTATCAGAAGTTTGGAACCAACACGCTTTCATTGGGGCCGCATTGATCATGCACAGCCGTCGTTCGCCGAAATAAAACCGACATGCTTCGAGCAAAAAGGCTAGTTCTAGTACTGTTCATCGGTGGTGCGGTTTCAAACAGCTTGAATCAAAGGCTTTTACAGCCGTGGTTCCAGGCGCTCTTCCCAACTTTTGAAAAATCCTGTAAATGCTCAACAGTGATGAATAACAGGGTGCGTTTCATATGACGAGGTAACAACGCCGAGCGTGAAAAAACAAAAAACATGGTTAAAGTGAACGCTAACAAATTTAGTGGCTGCAATGATACGCATGGCTTTGACTGAAAAACGGAACCTTCCTGCATTCGTGCAAAAAAAAAAAAAAAAAAAAAAGGAGAATGCCCGGGTTGTTGTAAAATGCTCAAATTCTTCCTCCTTTCTTCCCCTAGCCTGTTCCAAGCATGTATTAAACATGTCACACAACTCTTTTCAGTGCTGAGAAAGACTAGGATCGAAGTTGTTCGTTTATGAGTTCCCACTTTGGTTCCCTTTATTACGTAAGTAAACTTGGATCATTATACACATTCGTGTTTAATGGGTGTGTTCTTTTGTGTGAACCATCTGTAATACCTTTGTAGCACTTTGTGTTCTTTTTTAGGTGAAAGATCTGCCGGACTGGAGGAGCAAACGTCGTTTTACAACCAAGCGAATTTTCAGATGGGTTGTTTCGATTGAGGTAGCGGTCATCTATATTCAGTTGGACAGGAAGAAAAGAAGAAAAAGGTCCGAGAGGTTAGTATCCGTTCTCGAGTAGTATTTGGTGAGTGTAGAAAATTTCTGAGAGCGCGCATTTTGATTTGTTTTAGTAGTTCAATTTATGAACTGCTATGCAGCCCATAACTAGTCGCGCCCTATGCTTTCCAGCTGCTGCTGGTGTGACGCAGGTCACAGTCGATAGCGGGCCACATCATTGGTGACTGGATCCACTTTGCGAATATTGGGCTTACAGGAACCCACAAGATAAGCAATAAACTAATATTCTCAAAATTTAATAGTGCACTTATATTTAAATAATTTTCATCCTAATCTCTGCCTAATAACAATACATGAACCATGCAGAAGACATAACACTCCGCTAGCGAGCGACTTTGACGAACAGTCACTAACCTGTGTAGGTTACTGACTCGGGAGATTCAAGTTAGGAGTCAGGTGACCCAAAATTTTGTGCGCTTGCTTTCTTCTGGTCATATGGTTAGCACGAGTTGCTGCGTAGCTGCTTGTTCAGTTACTCTTCTTTTAGTGCGTGCGTGTGTGCATGTGCGTGCGTGTGCGTGTGTGCGCTCGTTAACTAAACAAATCCTTAGGCGGCGACTACTTTTTCGCGCAAAAACCGCCTACTGCCGCAGCGTACTGAAGTAGGAATTGTTTGCTTTTTCCACACAGACGCAGCCAGCCCCTGGATGGAGCCTCCTCTCCTGCACAGCAGCAGCAATGGAGTGTAAATAAAAAAAAAATATTGTAACCATGAAAAAATAAAATAAAATTTTATTTGAAATTTCACTTTTCCTTGTTATTTTGAAAATGCTTTAAAATATATCGTAACCGGCAAACGTGGATAACAAACAATGCTCCACGATACACATTCCACACGTTTGGCAATGCGTCACTGTAACGTTCCTGGTCCACATTCTGAAAAGTTTTTGCAACGTTAAAAGATTGTTTCAAGCGTGTTTTCTGCAACGTTAAGTAAATGTAAATCCAACATAATTACTATGTTGTCGAAATGCTTCCTCACAGTGCCAATAATTTTTGACGAAACGTTACTGTAACGTTTTTTAGTTGTTCTTAAAATGTTTTTGTAGGGTGCTTCTGCAACGTTAGGTAAACGTAACTCCAAAAGTATTTATATGTTGTAGAAATGCTTTCTTACTGTTCGCATAACGTTTGGCGAAATGTGATGTAACGTTTTACATTGTTTTTAAACGTTTTTTGAACGTTATTAGCTTGTTCGCTGCAACGTTAGGGAAATGTAACACTAACATTAATAATATGTTGTAAAAATGTTTTGTGGACGTTTAAATAATGTTTGACAAAACATTACTGTAACGTTTTTGATAACATTAGTTAAACATTTCAAAAAAATGACATTAAGAACATTGCTCTAACGTTAGCACCAAACAAAAAAATACGTTCTTCTAATGTTTTGGTGCTACTTGGGATCTTCTGACAGATGCTGCAAAAAGAATTATTGCCTCTCCTCGCGTGTTGCAAACTTGTGGGGGATACAGCTTGAAATTATTCAGATGTCTCATAAGCTGTCAAAAATGACTGAATGACTAGAAAGACGCTTTTTAATGAACTAAAGCAACAAAGCGGGCGATTTCTAGCACAGACGCTGCGGCCCCTCACACTCGGAGTGTAGCAGACGACAGCGGCGCGAGTCCCTAAGCCGTCGTCAGAGCCAGGGGGCGCCACTCCAACATCTCACCGCCAATAGGTGAGGGCCACCTTCCATATCTCAGTGGTAGTGAAGAGGCTGTGAAAATTTTCTAGGGGCCGCCTTATCGATAGCTGGGCAAACCCACCCAAGCAACCACGTACGTCCGTGGGACGTCCGAAATACAGCCGAACATCAAAGGCCCAGTTTGGACGGCCACTGTACGTCCATGTTTGGACGTACATTTTCGGACGTACAGTGGACATACAGAAATGGATGTACAAGTCCGAATTACATCCGCCAACAGACGTAAAAAAGTTACTATGAAGCATAAAATAATGGCGTCAATTGGATATAAAAGCAAAACCGAAAAAGCTACTGTGCTTTTCAATTAAAAAGATTTTGTACATCAACACCCTGGCTTGTAGGTTGCAAGTTTCATCTGCATGTTTCTAATATTAAGTCTAATGTTTCAATTTTTTTGAAGCACTTTACCAACTTCAATGATGATCTCTTTGGGGAAGGATATATAAGAATTGTGAACAGCTAACGAAACATGTGCAGCAAGTTAAAGTGTTCTTGTATGCCATCTGCCCGGTACTGAGTTGGCCTTGCGCGGTGTGCTGTACTATTCGTTGTAAGAACATAGGCGTGTCGTTATGTGATTCTGGAAATTTTTACTGAACGTCCAAAATACAGCCAATTTCGGACGTCCGACTGGACGTACATGGTACGTCCATCGGCCCTGAAACGGACGTCATACGGACGTCCGCTAGAGCCGGAATGGACGTACGGCGGACGGCCGACGGACGTCTGGAGGTTGCCTGGGCACGGCGCATCGAAGAGTAGGTACGGTTGCAAGTTAGATTTTCTGCAATTACTGTTGTATGTAAGGATGTTCAATTTGAAGGCCCAGTGTGGCCTGTGCAAGTAATACAAAGCTGCTGATTCAAATAATGTCTTTTCATCGTCAAGGTTACTGAGGCGGACAATCAATAAAACCCCGTGTGGCTTTTTTTTTTTTTTTTTTTGCATTCTCGTTCAGAAATTGGTGCTAATAGTCTGAATCTTGAACCGTGGCAGTTGCAAGCTATAATTGTGGGCTAACGTACGGAATAAAAGAGAACAGCTGCTATAGCTTCGCTAGAGAAAGTACCAGCCATCCACTAGCCACAGAGGTATCCGAAGACTGCCGCACGGTAGGCAGACTCCGGCAATCCAAGTAAGGCTTTATTGCCTGGCAAATACAGGTTACATACCAGACAACATGACTATCACTCGAGGGAAGTAGAGCTTCTTGCGCGCTCAATCCGCAGGGGACTCAGACTCGCATATCTGCCAGCGTAGCTGCGGGAAGGGGGACTTCCCGACGACCGGTCAAGACGGAATCTCCGTACGCGTGGGGCCAACTGGGTGCTCAGTCATCGTGGCCGTGAGAGTGAGCACTCCTGCACCGACCGCGACACCAACCGAATTACCCAGTCGACTCCCGCGGAAAGGATCGGACGTGCCCGAACAAGGCTGGGTGAAAAGGGCGTTCCTGCTGGAAGGAGGGTGCCGGTGGGAGACCAATAGGGGTCCGCCCTCCGGCGTCCTCGTTCGCAAGTCACCTCGTATCGTGGGTACAGCCATCAGCGCGCCACGCACGGCCAGCGAGGAGGCTAGCCGCCCCCGCGATTAGCGAAGCCTAACCACATGTATATTCTAGGCACTATACCACATGTGCGAACGAGGAATATGGGCCAACCCCCCCCCCCCCCCCCCCCCCCCCCCGCGTTTACAGAGCCGCGGCCTGGGCGCAGCCATATTGGATGGTTTGACGCCACTCGTCATTGTTGGCCTTCAAGAACGCGTTTCTCGCCGTGGCCTTCCATGGAGCCGCGGGGCACACCGGCGAGAGCCGGAGCGCTTTTATGGGCGAATGGTTTTCGAGTGTCGCTGGGCACTAATCGGACGACTATATATTGTGCGCCAACCTTTAGGAGACTACTTAGTCCCGAAAAATGGCCCATAAAGCTTCTTAAAGGAGCCATGAAGAGAAAATGCAAGTTGGTTTTATTCGAAAGATTTCGTGTTTTATAGTGCCCCCAGCGCTTGTCCGGATACAAACGATGCTTTATTCACTGAGAAATTAAACAATTTAGGTTAAAATTTTGATTTTCCCGCTCAATCGTGCGTTTTCGTGGTTCCAAGTGACATCACTGAAACTGACCCATGGAGGTCCTAAATGAACCGACCGCTCTGCAGCCTAGAGTACCTTATTCATTCACGCATCCGCCGTACAGGGTAGAGACACGTATACGCTGGCGCCGCCATTTTCGGTTGCTCGCTCGCCGCCGAAGCAAGTCATCGTGTCAAAACCGCGCTAAAATTATCGCCGCAACGCGGTTTACTGAAGAAGTTTGAATCATATTGTCTGTTTCGCGTTGCTAGGTCTCGTGGGAAACGAAAAGAATAACGCGTTGAGCCCGTTGGCCCAATTGCGGCGGCACGGGACCGTTCAAAGGTTGTCTCCACCCTGTACAGCGGTGTTGGTTTGTTCCGGCGTTTCTTTACGTTCCGTAACCTAGATGGCGCCACCATACGCCTCGAGCGCGGCCTGTAGGGGCGCCACTGAAATCCCCCTAGCGGCCCGTTTCGAAAGCAGGCACGGGAGTCCCCGGCCCGCTCCCCCCTGTCGCCGTTGCTTTTGGGGCTCGTTCAAGACAGCGATTTATCGTTTGTCCGCGTTCGAAATACCGAATAACGTGGGGCAGGCACTCTGTTTGCAAGCGTGGCATGTTCACGAGAGTATAAACGTTTATGACGCGATCTTAGTGAGATCTATATGAGCGCCGGGCGTGTGTCACAGTCCGGCGTCCCGAAGCCAGCATTTGCATGCAGCTGATTGCAATTCCGCTGCCCTGAAATTTAGTGACAGTGTCTCCGTAAGCAGTGTTTCCTCCGATGGTCATGTTGCGGCCATACACACTATGATGTAAATCGACTTTGTGCACTTACAAAATCTAGCGGAGCACTCATACCTGACAGCACGCAAGTTACGCCTGCCAATATCACATATCAGATATTGATCAGTACCATGAACAAGCCAATGCGGCATAAATTTCACAAACATTGTACCAAAGAAGTACGACGGATAATGCAAAATTACACTCCGGAGTCAGCACACGACGACAAATTTAATGCTGGGTCGTCTTGTCCCGAGGTGAGCGCTCCCAAAGATTCATCTGTTACATTTATCCTCCACGAGAAGCGCGAAGATGGGCTTATAGAGTAATCCGCGTCCGTGACCAAACTCTTATTCGAAACATCGTCGTAAGAGTCATGACACAGGGAGACTGCAGAATCTAGCATAAACCGAAATCAGAGGCCCTTATCAGATACGACACTCTTCCAACGAGCCCGTGTATACGAGATTTTGGCGCACATTAAGGCTCTCCAGGTGGTCAAAATTAATCCGGAGCCCTCCACTACGGCGTGCCTCATCGTCTCCGTTGCGTCGGCGCGTTAAACCCTGCAATCAATCAATCAACTCTTCCAACGACACCTCGTATCGCTTGTGAACTGCCTATCCTGTATTCTTCAAAAAATGAGTCCGCCGAGTGACCAGCCGTTTTTCAAGGCTAAAAACAAACGAAAAGTGAACACGCATCTTGTGTGTGCGATTACTAAAACGTTCATTCGTTGATTCCGCTCCGCATTTGTAAACAACGATAGTTAAGCGTCCTCCTCCTCACCCCCCCCCCCCCCCCCCCATGTCTAGCGAAATATCAGTGCATTTCGCATCTAGTTGGTCTGGTGAATACTACCTTGCTCGAACAAACGTCTTTAGCATTTCAGAAGCTGCACTCGTTTTTTTTTTTCATTCCCGTACGACTATTCTATTTATTCCTTACTTGCAGACCATTAATTTTCCCGTGGTTTCATTAACATATACCTTGGTTCTTACTATAAGGCATGAGTGGGCACATATCTGACAATGCACAGCCTTTGAGTCTACTTAACATTTTCGCGTGGCTTATATTCCCATAAAAGGCACAAGTTTTTGTCAGCTATTGGGTTATCACGTCCCCGAAACACATTTTTCTACGACGTACATATTCGAAGCAAAGCCGCATTTGTTGTCTGCGTTGCAAAACGAACCAACCACTTACAGTGCCAATATCAGGTCTAAGCGAGGCGACAATAAATAGAATTCACTTGCGCTGACGTGTTCGAAGGTGACAGCGGTGATATGCTGCTGCCATCGCCGACGCCCGCAAGAGCGGCCAAGAAGCGCGCAGAACCGCCTCCCCGGGTAGCTCTTGTTGGCGTTAGAGCGCTCTACCAAGACGCAGCTGTTTTTTTTAGGTGCCCTAAACGTGCAGTTAGCTTACAGACGTCACCATAACAAGTTGTTTGGAGCGCGGAAAGGCAAAGAGAAGCGAAAGAGAACCAGAACACTACATGACCACCTATCAGCCACGCAGCGCTAATCCCGCAAACGCCGCGGAGAAGCGGCGGCAGGCGGCGCAGCGATCGCGAATCTCGAGGCGTATACCGTGGCAAGCGTTTGGTTTGTTTTTGCCCGCATTTAAACCTGGCTTGTTTTTGTTCTGGGAGAAAATATTCGTTCCCTGAAACAGTGCTCGCTCGACAAATGGGGTCACGTAAAACACTGTTGCTTGCGTCAATCGGCCAGTGTCGTCTGAGACAACCCCAAGCCCCGTAGTGCTGTGCAGCGAACCCAAGCATGCTGTGCCAGGCTGTGCGCAGTACGAACAGCAGAACGCATCAGTACTTCTATGTTTACATGTGCTTTCGTAACTTCCACTGTTTGTCCCATCATTCTTATTGCTTTGTAAAGAATGTGCCCTAAATTTAAGCGCAAATCACTCGTTCGTCTAGTTTGTAAGTTCTACCTAATTTGCGTCTGCTTCTGCCAGCCTCCGCCAATCGCAGAGCTTAGCTCATGTGACGGCATAGGCTCTGTTGCGGGAAATGAGCTGGTGGGTCGCATGACCATTCCCGTTTTTCCTAATTATGTAGCTTATTTGAGCTAAGTATTACGTTAAAAGTGGTGTCAGTATGATTCTAACGAGACAATCTTTTGAATGAACCAAACTTGTGTTTTCTCTTCATGGCTCCTTTAACCCCCATGCTCCAGTTCACGCGTTTCATAGCTGTTTGGCGGCAATTTTTTTCGATTTCTGCGAACAAAGCAACTGCGGACCCTCGGCCGCATGAGGCCCGCGGGAAGTATTAAACCGGCCACCGGCACGACGTCGTAACCCCCCTCCCCTTGTCATATATATATATATATATATATATATATATATATATATATATATATATATATATATATATATATATATATATATATATATATAGTTGAGGGCTGACATGGCAATTTGAACCTCAGATGGGGTCAGGCAGGAACCAAGCAAAATCGCTTCCAGTTGGCACTTCCCTCCATCTTCCCACTTAGCCACACAACGCCTTCACTTCACTTCTTCACGGTAAAGACGAGCAGTACGGAGAAGCTTCAGAGCACGGGGGCGTGCGTTTTTAAGCCTAGGCTTCCACCTGTGGTGTCTTCTCCTCCTCCCCCCCCCCCCCCCGCCCTCCTTTCCGTCAATGAAACTCTGCGGCAGCGCAGCTCGCAGAATATATAAAAAAGGAAATGCTTGAAATGACGCCACATTTTTGAATCGGTGTGCAAATTAACTAACTTACTGATGGAGTTAAAAAGAGAATGGGAGTCAATTTGGCTCCGGCCGGGATCCAACGCGGCCTTTCAAAATGCGAGATGAGCACGGAAATCCTAAATTACCACATCTTGCTTATTCCCGCTGACTAAGGTGGACATGTGGCCTTCGACATAAAAGCGTCTGTTAAGGGATGCACTGCGATCTACAGAAGTAATTTCAGCGTGCTAATTGCTACTCCTACAATCCTGATAAATGTCAGCTTTTATTTGTTTTGAGGAAACAAGGCATCGTTGGCCGCCGAACAAATGACGAAAGAGCTGCAACGAGCGTGATCTTTCAGTTTAAACAAGTTATCTTCTCGCATTATAAAAACTCGGCCACATTCGCAATTGAAATGCGAAGACTAGGAAACAACGGATTCGGTGCACTCTTCACTAGCTTTAACTTAGCTTTTCTTATCGGTTGATAAGACTCTGGTGCCGCCGAGCGCACGCAGTCTCTCTCAACTAGGAGAACACCTGCACGTCAGAGCTTACGTCATCACTAGGCGCAGCCAATCCCCGACGTGCGCCTCCCCGCCCGAACATCTGCGCCGCGACGCGCACTCCACACACCTGCTCGTTTCCTCCTCGCCACTTTGCCTCACGCTTCTTGGCCTAGCATTTCCCTCCTCTCCACCTTGATGCGCTCACGTTTGAGCGACGCCAGGCACGGATGGAACTCAAGCTTAAACAGCTCCGCTGGTAATATTCTTTGAGCTTAGGTTGTCTATTGATTTGCACTTTTATCTAATTCGTTTTTGCTCTCTTCTGATATTGGCTTTTATCGTTACGTAAGCTCTTTTGCGCATGTAATCTCCTATGTAATACCCCTTTACAGAAGCCCTCAGGGGCTATTGTTAATAAAAAAATGGCTCGTAGTTAACACTTCTAAGCGTAGTTATTACGAGTGGAAGCAGATTACGCATAGTGTTTAATAAAAGTTCGCTTTTGCTTGAGATTTCGCAACCTGCGCACTGTAGCGATATCTACTGGATGATTGGATTCATCCTGTTGCTTGAGCTGAAATTACTGTGCTGTGAAAGTTAAATTTACCCCCACCAAATTCAAGCATTCTGCTTCTTGACCTTTGCAGCGAAGCTCAAAGTACTGCTTTTTCAGAGTGTCATCTAAATGAAATTACCTGCAGCATAGAGATGCAGTGTATATAGCCCTTGTCTGCTCAGCATGCACAAAACTACCGTATAGGGCCGTGGCAGCCACTTCTTCCTACAGATGTGAAACTGAATCATTGACACATTTCCTTCTGTGCTGCTAGTTGTACGCAACACATCCCATATTAAAAATGTGCCCATGTTTGACCCGACTTGAACGAGCACCAGCAGATGACAGACCCATAAACATATATGCACAGGTCCAATTTGAGCCCAGCAAATTCTCACCTCGCCAAGACCAAGTTAAGGCAGACTGCTGCCCAAATCCATGCTCGCACCCGACTTATGTTCCAAGCACGCTGTGTTTTCGTACCTCTTCATGCAAGCTCACTGTCCCTTTTCCCCTGGCACGCCAACAGCTGGGTTGTGCATGTTTAGAGGGCCCCACATCTGTGCGCTCCACTCATCGACACTTCCAGTTCCAGGCGGCAGAGGAGACCATGCCACAACACACAAAATGAGCACAAGTTTGCCGAGCAGCTTTAAATATGGTTTTCTTTTATTACCAGATATATTGGCATACAAATCGCTTGGCAGTTTTGGTTTATCATTCAACCTTGCTTGCTTTTAGAGATGGCAGGGGTGCCCTTAAAGCATGAATGCTATGCGGGGGCGTCACAATGTGTCCAGTGTACAACACGTGACAAAAAAACTTTCCTCAGATTCCTAAGCACAAAACTTACTGTTTCCCCACCTTGCAAAGAAAAAAAAAAAAAAAAAAAGAACACTACATGAACCGAAGCACTCTTGCGTCGCTGGCAAATGTGAAACAAAAACTTACATTGCCCAATTAAAAAGGAAGAAAAAGGAGAGGGAAACAGGAAATGCATGGAGAAAGAAGAAAGCTAGTCCTTCTGAATGTGTGTACGCTGTCTTAAAGAGCAACAGGCAATGAGGGGGAGGGCAAGAGGGGAGAGGCACTATGTTCGCCATAACAAAGTAAAGAGAGAACAGGACAAAGAAAGTCGCTCCCTCCCGAACCTTCGGTCCAACAACATGGCACTGTATTGCCAACAGCTGCGCCTGTCCATCTGACAAACCCTGCCTCCCGCCGTCCCCCCGTTGGGCCCCAGGCGTCCTCGTCGTCTCAGCCCCCCTGCTGCTGCTGCTGCTGCGGTCGCCAGTGGTGGAGCAGCGGTGGAAACAACGGCGGTGCCCCTGCACACTTAGTAGCCCGTGAGCTCGGAGAAGGTCTGGTCCAGCTCGTCCGAGATGGCCTTGTACTTCTCCTTCTCCTGGACAAGCTCATCTGCACGGAGCCGGGGGAGCCACGCGCCGTGCGCTCTCAGCAATGCGGCCAACGCTCAAGAGCACCCCGGTGCTCAATGTTTGTTGCAGTGTAAAAGTTTTCCAAAGAACTAAAAAAAATTGCGCCAACTGTTCAACATTAATACAGTGAGCTTCAAGCTGACACAATCCTCAATACAATGAAGTGACGTGACCTGCATACCATCCTGCCCACTGAACACTAAGTACATTTACCCTCCACATATAGAATAGAGCAAATTTTGACGCAATGCCAATATAATGATGCCCCTGGCAATAGAATTGCTAAAACAGATGCAGCAGGGAATCTCTTGTTAGCAATGTCCTGTTCAGAAACTATTTTTTGCTAGCGCGAGTGACTTAACGCATCCCGGCGTAGAGCTGGCGTGCTTGCCAAAATGTCCTGTTAAGAAACTATTTTTTGCTAGCGCGAGCGACTTAACGCATCCCGGTGTAGAGCTGGCGTGCTTGCCAAAGCCAGCAATGCCAACTGTTGCAGACCAAAGCACTTGCCTAGGTACGCAGCTTACCTTCTTTATTGCCTCTTTTTTGTTCCACCTACAAGCTAAATATCTCTGTTTGCCATCACTCTTTCATGTCCCTGTGCTGCGTAATCAAGATGCCTCCCTTTATCTGCTTTTCGTGGCTTCTCTCTCCACCCTTTGTCTATAAGTGCAAGCTGCCACAGAAGGGCAATCCTCTTGCCTCAATCGGAAGCCAGGCGGCAAACACTTGTTATCTGCCAGAGTTTTATGACCTCCGTTTGGAACACAAAGGTTGCAAGCCTGTGATTACAACCCTGATAAACTGGTGAAATCTTGCAGACTTTTGCACTTGAGAGAGCTATCAATTAAAAAAAAAAAAAACACCCGAAACCTCTAAGTCGCTTTTGAACATCTGAATGGCTTGTGAATCAATCAGTATATGTTAGAAAAACACAGGTTTACAAGAAAGTAGTCAATAAAGAAAGAGATCTGTAATCTCAAAGTACCTTTTGAACATCTGACTAGTTTGTGGACAAATCAGTACAAGTTAAATGAGGTTTACACAATAAAAACCAAGGTGCCAGGTGTTACTTGGAGGATACAGCTATTTGTCCAACATTTGGTTTCGCACCTTTGACGAGAGATAAGCACATATCTCAGTGCACATTGCACTGCTGGAAATACCCCATCTGTCATTGACAATGGCACTCCCACCTTGGTATGGCAAGAATGTAAGGACACAATTAAAACGCTGCCATCACCGGCGTCTGCCGTTTCAAGGCATTGACTGTAAGGCCAATCAGTTAGGTTTTTGTTGCAGGCAATGTTAATTCACCACAAGCCTACACACCTTGTGTCAACACTGCAAGCCACCACATCTCAGGCACACACTCACACCCTTGCTGATAGAAGCCGACCACCAAAGAATGCACCAAGATACCCTGGGCAGGACAGCTGTGAGCATGCCATGTCCCTACCGCACCCTTGCTTGGAACTCTTCTGTGGACACCAGGGTCCTCGCTCCACCCAGACTACTCCACCCTGTTACTCTAACAGCCCCTTGGCATCAAAGTTGTGCCTCTACATTCACTGAATGTTACCCGTCGTGTATTCTACTATGATACATACACTACTCTGAATCCCCAACGGTTTGGCAATTCAGAGGTCCCTTTTAATTTCGCGCAGTCAACAAAAGCTACGTAAAGGGACAAAAGCGTGGCCTGATGACTGCAACGCTCCCTGTACTAAACACAGCATGCCCTGCAACTGCGCTGACAATTCCTGCACACACACCGTGAAATGCACACCCCTCCCTCATGCCTGGAGAGTCATCAAAGACAAGGTGCCACAATCCATTCCAAGGTCTAAGGGTAGGGAGTGGGGGTGTGGGGACGGGATGCGGTTAGTCACACCTGAACCGAGGGGGGAAGAAAGCGGTGGCAGGCAGAGCGGGACGGCCCGGTCACATGGACTGCAGGTCCTTCAGGGTGGTCTCCACCTCTTCCTGAAGCATGTGGTTCTTCTCGCGCTCCGCAAGCAGCTCGTCTGTGCCAACAGAAGCCGCCCTCCGCTGCTCAGAGGGACCCCCACACGCCCACCCTTGCACCCTTCCCCGCTCCACCGAGCCCAGCTCACGCACCACCATGCAACACGCCGCAGGGGAAACAGGCACCATTCTGCGAGGTCCAAGACCACTCGGGGTGGGAGGACATGTCACTCTTGGCTTCCACCCCGCTCCCCTCTCATTTAGGGGGGGCACAAACTGTGGCTCAATGCGGCTATCTCTATTAGAGCTAGAATGTTACACCTGTCCCCAGCGCTTGTGCACGTGGTGCCAACAAGACTTCTGACCAATACACGAGAGAAAAGCTGCACTAGTGTACTACGCAGCGAACCTTGTCACTACCACATTGAAGAGGCAACCACAGCTCTTTGTTATGGCCACTAGTTCGTGTGCACCTAGCATCTCTGGACATTGGGCTCATTTCTTTGCTCATATTAAATTTGTTGTTTGTGTATGAGGGGGATGCCGTACTATCATTTCCAATAATCAGGTGTCATTATAAGCCAATGCTGACACAATGCAGCCTATGGTACATGTGCTAGCCAGTTGTGTGTGCAACAAATAGCTAAACCAGTATTCCTCCAATGAGATGCATCTAGGATTTAATGAGAACAGAGCAAGCATTACCTGCGCACAAAGAGCGCCAACTATAATTCTTTGCTTTATTGCATTTCCGACTCTCATGACACATTAAATGTGCATACAACAAACACGTGCTTATAACCACATTGCCACACATATTTGTTGGAACTTTGCTTACAAACTTTGGTGCCTCTGGTAGCCTTTGGTTCCACGCTTCTGAGTCTGCCATACAAAGCAAGTATGACTGCTTTGGTACACAGGATCAAGTCGTATCTTCAGACTTAAAATCCATGTTTTAGTCTAAGGACCTTACCTCCAAGTCATTAAAGCTTTGTTGGAGACCTTGTTGTAAATGACATTAAATTACTTTTTAAATACACGGTTAAAAAATGAATTCCTATGCAGCACAGACTGCCGACTGAATCTGAGGACAGCACGGGTTTCCAACTAGAGCCGAGGTTCAGCTTTATGGTGGTCAACTGTGTGCAAAACTGATCAGAAAATGACACCAGGCCACTTTTCCCCACAGCTCTTGTTCACTGAAAAACCTCATCCAACACAGATGTATAATTTAGTGAGCACTAGTTACGCTAGCTGTGCCGCTTAACCATCACATCAACGCCCCATAGAATGGCCACCCCCAGATGACAGTAAATACCAAGCAGCTGTGGGGCGCGGCTCGCATAGCTTGCCCAAATTCTCGCTCACAAGCTGCCTGAAAAAAAGAAGACTGTACAAGCACACACACCACCCACTACCACTAGCACACTGCCCAATAAATAATGCCGTTCAGTGTTAATGTCTGCATGCACCATCAAGAACACCTTTCCACACTAGTTTCAAGGCATGCTGACCAAGTTTAGCATGCATGCCTTGGGTGGGGAATCCATACCTTCCAGTCTGTCCACTTCCTTCTGCAGCTTCTGCACTGACCTCTCAGCAAACTCAGCCCGGGCTTCAGCCTGTGTGCAGCATTAGCATCAGGTCAGAAATCTTCTTGTGCAAGCGCGCACACACAGCTAGAGCAAGGATAAGCAAGGCTAACATAACCTTAGGCTAACAAAGTCTAAATTAACACAACCTGAACTAACATAACCTAAGCATAACTGGTAACCAAAAGTTCAAAATTAGTGCTTGAATGGCACTTCTTGTTGTTTCTTGACTGAAGCTTACGCACTGAGTATAATGGATGCGAACGGTAATATTTTTCCACCTCGTTTTCTTCACAGGGAGAACCCAACAAATAGGCAATTGTGGTAAGATTAACCTCACAACAAAGATACATGGAGCTTGACTGGGTGGACTTTTAGAGCACTGTGGTAAAAAAGCCGTCGGTACTGTCTCAAAAAGCGGCAGCAAGTATAAGGCCCTCCATTTGGCCAATTTTGCAGCTATTGCAACACTAGGAGAGGAACTGCAGAGTAAAGAAACAAAGAGAGCAATCCTAATCAGCTGAGTGGCAAAGTATAATGAGTGCTGGGCTACGGGACAATGATCTGATAAATCTAGAACACAAGCAGACTGGGTGCGCCGACATGACAAAGCAGGACACACAAGGCTCCATCGCCAAGGATCTGAGACTACGGCAGCTCTAAGGGTGACTACAGGGTGGAACAGCCATTAGTAAACGGAAACCGTCACAGACAAGAGCACTGCGTTAGTCCACGACAGGGTGGGTGTCCGAGCCTGTGAGTAAAAATGATAGGGCCTAATCTACGTGGCGGATGACGGAGTCAGGGTGCAAGAAACGCCCTTTCTCCCTCCTCGGGGGAAAGGCACAGGGAGAGGAGGGGAGGAGGAGGTGGTCAAGAGGAGAAACGAGGGCTACAAGCGTTTGATGCTGGGGGTCCAGTGGCGTACCTCTTGCAGCCTACTGGTCATCTGCCGGATTTGGCCCTCGTACGTCTCCTCCTTTTGCAGGGCCTAAACCGTCCCGGCGCACGAGAACGGAGAGAAGAGAGAGACAACACGCGACGGAATTAGGACGCAAGGGCACACTTTACCTCCTTCAGTTTGGCGGTCATTGTGCTGATCTGACCCCCGTAGACCTCCTCACGCTGCTGGGCCTGTGGTTCACAACAACACAATCAGGCAGCTGGGCAACAACAAAAGAGGGAGAGAGAGAGCGGTCACAGCTAGCGAGGCCTTGGCGGTAACGACCCACACGGGCCCCCTTGCCAGGCAGCGTCCTGTACCGGAGCCGGAAACACCTGCGCCCACCGTCGATCCACCCTGGAGACTAGGTTATGCAGAGTGCGTACTGCAAGGCCCCGTAAGCTGGCAATGCACATACCCACAATGCAGTAAACACTGGTACTTCACACTTGCACACCTCCAAACACGGCCCCTAATTGAAACTACGCTGCAAGAACCCTTGCACACAACACAAGCATAAAAACTACATGCAATAACTAGAAAATCAAGGATCACACAGTTCTACATATCTACGGGCAGTTTTCTACTGTTACGTCGCAGCAAACCCTCGTTAATACATTGATAGGGCTGCAAAATAATAACATACCATTCGAGAAAACGTATTATTCAAATTTATATGTTGAACCACAAAAAAGTTACAGCAGCATTGAAGCTTCACGCGCAATATTTAGGAAAATGCCACGACTGGGAACCTATCAACAAGTTATACTGCACAAACCAGCTACATACATTCTCCTCCCCTACCAACAAAGTAGAACAAAGTAAGTATAACAAGACGTTCGGGTTCAATATAATTTTAGACATTCACCTCACAAGGACATGTTTTTCTTCCAATAATCAGAACATGAACTAGAAAAAGAAGGGGGAAGGGGGGGGGGACAGATGATGCCAGACAGAAAAGTCTGTCCCCTCTTCTTGGAATGCAAAGACATGGCCGGACACCTCACCTTCTCTTCGCTCACTTCCAGGGACTTCAGGTTGTTGCCCACGACACGCAGCTCCTCCTCAAGCTCCACAATTTTGCTGCACGCAGGGAAGCCACAGTTAGGGTCACGTCAACCTGCCCCGGATTTTGGCCCGATGGGCACACTGAATTGTGGTGGCTCCGAAACGCCGCGGAGACCGACCTTCTGCAACTTTGACAACGTGCTAAGGCCACCCCAAATCACACCACAGAGACTTGAAAATTTCAGAAATATGTGACCCCATTCGCAATGCTGTGCAAATGTATAGATGCCTCAGTTTAGCATGGAAACTGAAGCACAGCCAAATTAATTAACTGTAATTGCCAAGAATGAGTAAAACAAGCAGGCCAGCCACATGGTAAACAGAGTAATCTAAAGTTTAATTTAACCTAGCTCAGACACTTATTAACATTGTCCCAACAAATGCAATTCCTTTTGTAAAGCCATGTCTGCAGAAAAAGAACTTACAGCCATGTGTTCAAACTCCCACGCACATTACTGAAAACCATCTTATCTCATTCGCAATAACGTGTTGCTTAATGTGCAGTTGTTTACAGATGTGCAGTTGTTTACATCATCATTTCAACACCTCCTCGGAGCTTGAGCTCAGGGGCTTATAACATGCCAAAATCTAGTTACATTAGTAAATATACTAATAACGTAGTAATGACAAGTCCAGAATACAAGGAACCTCGCGGAGCATGAAGCAGCACACAGTACCTGCAATACAGAACACGAATGGGGTGACGGAAGAAAATTGTTCTACCACGTGGCAAGGCCTTTAGGTGTGCCCAGGGAATCACCCTCCCTACCAGGTCGCCCATATTTCGCTCACTTTTGTGTGCATGTCAATATCTAGCCCTCAACATAGAGGACGAAAACAAAATGACAAAGGCCACGCATGCAATAAACACACTCAAAAGGCTCCTTGGCATGCTGTGCAGGCACCAAGGCATTGTTACTAGGGAAAAATGCAAAACACAAACTATACCAAAGGCAAAGAGAAAAATGTGTTTTCCACCTTTTTGCACACGAGCCAGCTACGTAGTGATCCGCCCTGCACATTTAGGACTACAAGAGCTTGCCCCATAAGGCATGCACATTCTTCCCTTGCGGGTCCATGCATATTTGGGCCAGTGCTCCTTTACCTGGCTCGCATAGGTCAGCAGGGAACAGCTTGGCTGCTGCCACTGGGCCAGATTACAGCCCTGCCTGGTCCAACGCAAGAGACCTTAGTAGGCTAGACTGGACATCTCAATGGGGCCGTCAACCTTCCAATTATCAGACGCTGGTGAACAGCACCTCAATAGCCTGGCAAGAGTAAGGGGAGTAATCAAATCCTCCCCCCCCCCCCAAATTGGGCCTGCCAATCCTTTAAAGGGATGATTTCTGCCACCTGCAAGAGTTGAAAGGTGCCCGCACTGGGAGAAGAGAGGCGGCCAGCTCACCTCTCTCCCGTGGACGCCCTCTCTTCAGCTCTCTCCAGGTCAGCCTCCAGGAGGGCAATGCGGCGTGCCATCTTTACAACACATTGCACATGCGTCACACCAGGGCGGGAGGTGGGGAGGGGCAAAAGCAGAGCTGGTCAGTGGCGAGGCAAGGGTCACAACCGCAGCACCGCACACCACACTGTCACTGGGGGGGGCCCCGCAGGGGGGCGCACACCACACACGCTGGGCAGACACAATAGGGGCGTGCGGAGCCACTTACGTCTCACCAGTCTCTGCACGCTCCTCAGCGCGTTCGAGGTCGGCCTCAACCATGGCCAACTTGCGGGCCACCTGGGGTGGTGCGGCGACACAAGGAAGCTCTTCAGCAAAACTCCTCGGCACCCTCGGTCACGGCTTGGTGCTTATATCACCTTGTTCCCGAAAACGTGCTTGGCTCATGCTCTCTAAAGTACAGCTCCAACCCTCACACTCGGATCTGGCAACTTAGTAGTACATGTACCTTACAGAGCAACGAATAACCTTATTTGCAACAAGATAACCTGACAACAAAACTGAGCACCAGTGCCTTAGCAAGCGAGAAGCTGCAAAAATTCACAAAAATAAAAAGGACGCTCGCCTCTTCCCTCTTATGTGGCCTGGCATAGTTCGTCTATTTCACTGATTTAAGTGTGCTCAATCGAAGTGATGTGCATTCTGACGTCAAGTTAAAGCCTACGCTCTGCATCGCAATCAAAATTTGGAAACTGAGTAAACAAGTGCTATAATCACTCCAATTGCACACTGTTGTCATGCAAACAACAGACTTTCTGAGCATCCAGATTCTAGATTGCGATTAGGCAGCTAATCAAAACACACATGCAAGCTTAATAAACGCAGCATTCACACAAGTCTATGTTAACTTTAATATTATAAACCCACTACACTGAAACTACCGATGCTGGGAAGCCAGTGAACACAAGGCCACCATGGTTGGGTTGCAGGAAACACGGAGGCACGTGCAGAGTTAGTCAACGCAAATGTGTCAGCCCAGCCACAATAGTGAGCGCCCCTTGAAAACATTCTCAATTCCTCAACTACCAACTCTTGGAAATTCAGTATGCAGCAAATCAACCAAATTTAATAACTACAGCTGCGACGAGGCAACACATGCCCAGTATTCGTGAGGTGCCCCAAGGGTTGAAAACAACACTCAAAAGCCAGAGGGCATACTTGCGCCCTTTAGCTTTGTCACTTTAACACTGCCCTACAGTTAGCCCCAGCCCGAAGTCAGCTCACTTGTGCAAGGCACACTTACATGCCCAACTATGAGGACATGCAGCCAAAAACACACTACAGCAAGCTAACTGCACACGTCTAATGGCACGTCGACGATACTGGATCACCCGCCCCAGAAACTCAACAGATCCAGCCCAAACAGTGGGAGACCTGGGTTTGGGCCGTCCTTTCAGTGTGGCTCAATTGATAACACACACACGCCATGCTGTACGAGAGGCCGGCGTGGCCGCCAGGTTATTGTGTACGGGGTGCACAGTGTGCAGGCTGCGCGAGACGAGGGTGTACGTGGCTCGGTTAGAGGAGGGAAGCCGACAGGAGGGAGTCCCAGCAGGCCGGGCGGGTGGGCACACCATGCCTCTGTTCATCACCTCGTCGTATTTCCTGTCGGCATCCTCAGCCATCGTGCGCGCTTCCTTGAGCTGCCCCTCGAGGCCGTCCATGCGCTCTTCGTCCGTGATGCTCCTGTGCTCCAGCATTTTGCGCATGCTGTGCGCGGGGGGAGAGAGAAGAGGCCGGTCAGGGGGGCCGCCCGGCCGTGCTCACCTCCTCGTATTTCTTGTCCGACTCCTCGGCTATGAGGCGCGCCTGGCCCAGCTGGTTCTCCAGCAGCGTGATCCGGTCGTCCTCCATGTTGGTGCGGTTCTCCAGAGCCTTGCGGATGCTTGGCGGCCGAGGCAAGACACATGTGAGCACGGTGCGTCCTCTACGCCCCACCCCTACTTCCAAACCTGTGGGTAGCTAGCTCAGACAACTGGTATTTTTAAATTTTGTTTAAACACTAGTAGAACAGGATGAACTACATTTACGAGAACTTTTGAGGGCAGTAGGACCTGTATCCAAAGCCATTACTTTGAGAAGTGAGGACAAATTCTAGCTACACGTCAACTTAAAGTACGCTTGAAACTGATAAATGATAATTTCAGACACTGTACATTTACAATGCATTTAGTATAAGTAAAAAACACAAATGCAGCTAGTCTCAAACATAACTGGTTGGTTTATAATCTGTGGCTCAATCCTTTCACACCAAATGCTGCTTCTGTATGAGTAATGTCTACCCTTTTGTTCGCGGCAAGTCACCTTAATCTTTCATCTTTCAAAGCGCCCACATCAAGCACTGTTTAAATTGTGTTGCCCACAGCTTGCTGCAATTATATTTTGAGGCACTGGCATGGTTGACAGAGCTACAAATGCCACCAATAAATAAAAAAGAAATACTCAACTAAGCCTGTTTCCATTTCTGTTTTTGCCCAAATCTAAGGCAGCAATGCAACATACTCTGCCAGAATGAATGCAGCAAGCAAAGGTTCAGCAAAATGTGTTGTAAAAAGTCATGTGGGAAAAAACGATGAAAAGATTTTTACTCCAAATGGTGCCATGCAATAGCAAAAGCAAATGTTCTTCAATAAAATGTGTTGCAAAGAGCTTTCTGGGAAGAACAAAGAAACAAGTTTTATGAGCCAAATAGTGCCATACAGTTGCAAAAAGCAATTTTTCTGCTTGTCACATGCGATGAACTGTTGCTTCCTTTGTTTTCAGTTGTATTTAAAATATTTTTATCACGATCTAGACTGCATGTTATGCACACTGTAAGTGGTACACAACTTTTAAATCCAATTCAACTACTTATTTTGAATGAGTTCAGATGGCACGAGGCACAAAAGCAGTATCTTACTTTGCTTGAATGCTCTGTTTTCAAGAGTACCCATTTCCTTGTTCTTAATCTTAAATCAGCACAAAAACATAAGTTCAGAAAAGGAGGCTCAGGACAGAGTGGGCAAGGCTCACAACTTCAATCCTGCACTTGGAAACTTTGCTGTAAAGAATTACAGCATTCCAATAGGCATAATTAACCTAAGGGAAGGGCACAGGCAACATTAAAAAAATAGTGCTTTCATTTAGACTCAATGCAGACAGCCTAAGAATGGAGATGTAAGAAAAATTACCCAGCAGCTTAGCTCCCTGCTGCCACTATCGAACCCCGCCTCATCAAAATTTCCCGCTAAAGTCATGCCCGTTTTCCACAGCATACCTGCTCTTGCTCGTTACAAATGTACACAGTGCCACACGGGCCGCACGCATTAGGGCAATGGAGGTCCCCTTACTAGCTCGAGATTCTAACGAACCGATCCTCCCTCCCTGTCCGCAGCGTACCGTTCGCTTTCGTCAGCCGCCTGGGAGGCTTCTTCCAGTTTCTGGGTGGCAATCTTGAGTCGTTCCTCAGAGCGTTCCAGGTCCTCCTCCAGCAGCTGGATGCGGCGGTTGTGGGCAGCAACCTCCGCCTCAGCCTGCACAGGGGAAGCACACGAGCCGCTCGACAGTGGACACCGACAGAGGCACTGCCGGCTCACAGCACGCGCAGCAGAGGGGACAATGCCGCCCAAAAACTAGGCCACGGTGGGAAAATTAACAGAGCTTATTGTGCACCAGGTGCAAACAAATGCACTGTAATTTTGAGCGCAGCAAAATGAGCCCCAGATGCAACGCATTTGTGTCTGCACTGAATATGCAAATCATATCACAACTCTGCTACTACACCATCTCGTTGCAACACCGATGGTATGTAGCCCATCTTTCAAACCATAGAGGAGCACAACCTTAGTCAAGCATCCTTAAGTGAAGTGGGCTCTTATCGATCTTCTGAGTCATGCAAAGGGGCTGCATGCCGTACTCGTTCAGGAGGGTTGTGTGCGTCATCCTTTCAGCAACGAAGCAGGCCGAGTCAATGTGCAGGGCCCAGAAAGGTACACCCTCCGACCTCTGGATTCCCTCAAGTTCCCTTGCAATTTTTGCCTGCTTTTAACATTCTTACCTGCACTGATGGTGATCAATATTCACATGCACTAACCATTCTTGGTGTGTGCTCTTACCCACAAACACTTTTTTTTTTTTTTTTTCACAAATTAAAGCCCAACAAGTAGCACAAACATTAGGAACAAACAAACAAATGGCATAAGCACTGCTAGCTTGGCTATGATAAAATGTGGGCTGTGGGCCGAAATGTTTGACATACTGAAAGGCAAGTTCATTTTTGCAAGAGAAGTCTGTTTGGTAAAAACCAGCTTCACAACAATTTGTTCTCAAAATCCAATTTTGGGGGTTTATGTACCCAAAGCAACACTTGGGCTATAGGCTATGAGGTGTACCACAGTGGAAGGCTACATATTAATTTATATCACCCGGGCATCTTTATAAGCACTGAAGTTTCAACCCTTAAACACCTCTGTAATGTGCCTCAATCACAAAAAGAGTTCAGCCAGCTTGCTGCAATAAGCTTCATTTTGCGCACCACAGGAATACCAATAAAGTTCTTGATCTACAACTGTCATTTAGAACCTTTTAACTACTTCGAAAAACAGGGTTTGCCCTAAATTCCTTTCGTTGCTGTGCAGCCACATACGGAAAAGTCTTTTTAGCTAGAGTGACATCCTTACAATTTTTTTTGTTAAAGGCACACCGATTTAAAAGAATTACAAGCAATGTGCAATAAGCACTTCGGAACTTCTCATTTTAAAACAGAAACTAATGATTTACAATTGTCAATACAGCAGAAGAGATTCGTGAAATCTCCCATGCACTCAATTAACTGGTATGGGGAAAAAATAATAAAGAGGTTTGAAAACAGGCCAGTTAAACAGTATTTCATCAGCTTCTGAAGCCACAATTAGGAACAAAGGTATGAAGATAGTCCTGCGATAACTTTATTGATAGCTACCTTCAGCCCAACCCTGCATCAAATCGGTCCAGCAGCAAGGCTTTTATGAACGACAGAATGGTAAGGCAGCTGGCACCCTCAGGACGGGTCAGAGCCCGTTCCAATGTTTACTAGTAGGGAAGAATTCACAATGGACGCCTGTGATGTGCGATATACACCCCAAGGATTTTTTCATGTGCACAATGTTTTCCAATGAAATGTGAGCGAGGGCACCCATCGGTTTTCCAGATGCAGAAAAGTGCCTATAACCCTTACCTGTCATCTTTTCCAGTACAAACATTTTTTTTCTCTACTCTGTGGTTAACAGCTAGATGTTTTTTATGTTTACCACATTCTTTTTTATATGAACCTAGGCGTTTACCTTCCCGAATACTTCGAAAATTTAAAGAATAAGGATAGCAAATATATTTATTATTAGCGAATATCTTCATTTGCGATTCAAGTTTTATGACATGGAGCTCACAAAAATGGCAAAAAATGCATTTCTCGAACTGTTGTGCAAGGCAAGGCTGGTTTTCATAAAGAGGTAAAACCTTACACACAAGTCATAACTTATAAAAATGTCCCTTACCATTTTACTTTTTTTAACGACTTTCTCAGCATGTGCATGATGGCTAACAGTAGGTTAATTTTACCTGGATCAGCAGGATGAGAGGACATGCTCATACGATGTCTGGAAAGCCACAATAAAACTTGAACTTGCTCTCAGTCAACGCACACCGGCATAATCCGACAGCTTAGCGCATTCCTGCGGTGCCAGCGAGTCACTCAGCCAAACAACTTGGAAATATTTTACGTAACAGTGCGTAAAAACCGCCAGGCATTCCAGACACGATATCAGTCATGACTCAGCGTGAGCTTCGGGCAATACAAAAACGTGGAGGCGACGAGTTAACAATCGTGGGCCGATCTATCGTTCCGGGTTCTTGCCCTTCGCGACAGCTTGATGCGACCTCGCCACAGCGGGCGGAGTACTTTCGCGACGTCTCAGGTGTGGACTGCTGGCGTTTTTGCTTAACGGTCAACAACCACAAGCTCTCTTCAAGCTACTGCCTCGGCACCGCGGTGTACGAGTACGCTCTAGCATACTTCTTACACAGTGATCTGGATGTATAAACGGTTGTCTTAAGTAGTACTATTTTAGGAACGCGTTCCTACTTGTACTGCACCACGCCTCGTCGCGCACGAGGAATGCCGCAAGTTTGCTGACTAACGTTCACAACAGGCGTCTGCGGGCCTGCGGTTTGGAACGCAACGACGCTGCAAACCGGCCGGCCACAAATTCCGGGTCGAATATACCTCGAGCGTCGAAACCAGCTTCGGCCAGGGGGAAGGGGAGGGAGGGGTGAAGCGCCGGCCACGGCTGTCCACCGCCGGTAGCCAGTGGCCATTCGATGCTATCGAAACACTTTAATTTCCCCCGGCTTCTTTCTTACTTTCTTTTCACGCCAGAGCAATGTTTCGCTCCTCCAAGGTCGCTCAGACTAGAACGCCGCACCGGAGGCCCAGCGGGGAGCGGCAGTCGGAAGAGAGCTTGGAATGCGCGGCAGCTACGCACACAATACGCAACCACTACAAACATGCCAGCCTCACTCGCACGATGTGTAGAAACTACGGCACGACCGTTGATCGCAGAATGGACAGGGCCCTGAATTGAGAACGGCTACACGATCGTTTGCGTAATGTGGGCTGAAAACTTGTCCCTTATATGGCTTCGGATAAATAAAGTTGCGCACACGCGATGTGTCCGCAAACGCGCGAGGTGAACTTTCATCGCGGCGTACAAGTGCCGACAAAAACATTTCAAGCGACGCTGAGCACCATGCTCTGTTCAATGCAAGTTTGCCACTCACTTCTTCACGACGCCGGATTTCGTCCATCACCCGTGATTGTGCGTCCTCTGCTTGCTCTTTGGCGGTCTCCAATTCGTCTTTCATGGCCCGCATTTTTTTCTTGAGCACTTCTAGCAAAGTGCCCTGCTGGACGGCGCTCATCTTGACTGCTTAGGTTCGCACAACGAAATACTGACAACTGGGTGGGGAAAGATTCCCGCTACAGGCCTAACGTGGACGAAGTCGCCGAGCGGCGCATGAATACAAGGTCGCAATGGGCGAGGCCATCGGCGTAAAGCGGTCCGACGATGCGTGCAATGCGCTCCGAGAAAATAAGTGCTCGGCATAGAAGTTACATTAGTCATGGCTAAACTTCCTGAAGCTTAGGAACACCCATACAAGGAATAGTCAACTAACAGCCTTCACACGTAGCAGCTCTTTAATCTCACTGGTATAGCTCTTACATAAACTCTGAAAACAAAACTCTCGAGTTTTTTTCTTTGTTTAGATATCGGTAAGTGTACTTGACAGTTTCAGGTTACGGTTTGGCGGGATTTTTAATTGTTTATGTGACATCCTTTCGGCATGCGCACAGTTTACATCAGAGCGTCTGCCTTTTTAAGCGGATTACTTGACCGAGCCACCTCCGCACGAACGTAAAACCCCCTTTAGAATATAGGAACATTCTCTTTTGAAACATCAGATCACCCGCATTAAAATAGGTGGGATAACTTACTAGATGGGGCTATAATTTTTCACGATGCCCAAACGCGCGAGCAAAATGTGCAGTTGCAGCCTGAAACGAATAAATAGTTAGCTGCCGTTTAAATTAGGCTCATGAGAGTTGGGGAAAATTTCGCCTGAGGCGTATCTCGAGTAACATTTTTGGGAAAGCTACAAAACAGGGCAACGGCCTTAAACGAACTAATGACCATAGAGCCTTTAATTATCATCAATACTTACCGATTAGGCTGCTAATGTGAAAGAAATTAGATAAAGTGTTCGTGTCGTCTGGAGGACGCAGCCTATTTTTCATAGACTCGAAACAACCTGAAGGCTCATACAGCTGCTGATAGGATTCTCGAATTGTAGGGCCGCTTTATGGTCCGCTGTGAACTATTCTAACCACGCTTCCAATGTTTGGAACGCTCTCGGGTACGCTCATTCAATCTTCGGGACTTTACCGACCTCTACAGGGAAGTGTTACTCGCACTTTAGTCAGCCAAATTGTAGCGCATAAAATAGGCTCGTGTATTCCCGGCATCCACTTGGATTTGAATTGAAGCGAGTGGGTGGAAATTGTCGAAAACGCACACCAGTTTCCTGTTCGCGACTATTTATAGGAAGGATTTGCCGTTTTATGTTCAATATTTGTAGCGCGGGACTTTCTCGTAAATTACGCGAGCGAAAAACTCGTGCAGGTCGTTACCGGGGCAGCAACGGGTTTTCCAATATAATTAACGTTGGCGAGACATGCCTATTTGGCCAAATTAATCGGGAATGGCCAGTGTGGAGTTAATGTCAGAACAGTGCCCTGGCACCTATAGGAAGCCACACTGCCATCACTGGAAGTTAAACAAGAATTATCCGTCATGAATTCCCATCAGGCAATTTTGCCGTACAATATATAGCAATTATCATATAGATATATGTGAAGATTGTCTAATAAGCTATCTGTGACTTTTTACCACGGGATAATTATTTGTAGGTCTAGTCTCAAACGGGGGAGGAGCATAGCCGCATTGTGCCCGAACGCCACTTTTCAAGCCCCTCCCCCCACCCCGTTTTTTGGAAGGAGCCTAGAGAGCAGGTACGCTGAACGAATAATTATTTCAGGGATCACACGAAGCGACCACGTGTGGCCCAGGCGGCGGAGGATAACTTCCTGCAGTGTCAATTTCTCCGAGCACCTTTGCGCAAGCACGCGTCTGACCAGCACGGCGCGCTCGAGGAAAGTGTTGGGAACGAGCTCCAGGTCATCGTCAGTGTGTCCTCCGTATACGTAACTTAGTCCGTCCCCGTCCGCGCACTACATATCTCTGCGGCTTCAATAGATACATCTAGGGCCAATGGAGACGACCGCCCGGTGCGCGCCAGCCCTTATCGGGCCATCGCAAGCAGGTTTGGGGCGCTGAAGAACGGAAGCCGCAGCAGCGCGGCCGGCGTCGACGCGGGCGCGAACCGGGTCCACGTGCGCGTGCCCGGTCGCGTTCGTCGCCGCAACCTCGGCGTGAAGAACGGGGCGCCTTTGTGCATCGGCACACATACGGCTCAGGGTCGCGACGCGGGGAGCGACGCACGCGACGCTGGAATGCAAATGGCGCAAAGCACATCGTTCAAGAAACCCTCGCACAGCGCCGGCGTCGCGTGGCCAGCGTGCCGCGTAGTGTCATTCCTGCGGCATTGCGCCACATTCGGAAGAGCCACAGCTCTGCGTGTCAACCACGCCAGAGCTCTGGCTGTCCCGAGGGCGCACCGCTACTCGCGTCCTCTTCGATTATAGGACACACCGTGGACTGCCCGGCGTTCGTTTTTACACACAGTTCGTAGACTACTCTAGTTCGAGCACGCCTTTATCTCGCGTACCGTAAACTCACATGCGGCATTGCTGCTTCCTAGAGTGCCTGCGCATTCCCTTGGAAACGTAGCGATATTGGGGGTTTTTGCAGGGTGGCGTCCGCACGAGACCCGTGGGCGTCGCTGTACATCCACCATAACGGTAAAAGGCATTCACTTCCCAGTGTCCTTTTTTATTATGCTGGTATATGGTCAGACAGCTGCATAAAGAAACCAATCAGCCACCGCATGGCCATCAACATTTGTGTATGCTGGGGAACCATACCAAGACGAGAGTAATATTGTTCAACCCCCCGGTGATGCATGCGGTTGATGTTGTTTCTGCACCACGCGCTGTCGTGTCAGATGCGTAATGCGACGCTTTCAAGCCTGCTGGAAGGGGAAAGTGGTGCACGGGTGTATGTACACTTCATACTCACGGCCTGCAGAGCCTTGTCCTTCTCCTCCAGCTTGCTGTTGGCCTGAGACAGCTGCTCCTGCACCTGGTCGAGCTCATTCTCGATCTGCTGGATCTTCTTCTGCAGGCTGCGAACCTCCTCTTCAGCCTGCGGAGAAGGGGAGCGAGGAGCGGTCAGCCGACGACACTTCCACCCGATTCGCGTCATCCCAGCTCAGTACGATGCTGCTGCGGCGTTGCTTGTTAATGATGATGATGATGTTTATTGTCTACGCTTCGCTTCTTTCCTACTGCACGTACAAGCGCACTCACGAGCACGAGCGTAACCAGCAATAGCGACCCTTGGAAAACATAATGAAATCCCTATCTATCTGAGTGTGTATGCGCTGCTTTGGGTGTCTCAACATGAACAACTATTGTAGCTTTTTCGGATACTTTCGCCTGCATCCTCCACGTACTCGCACACATTGGCTGGGCCTCTGAGTCTAATTGCACCCAGGGGCAGATTAATGTAAGCCATGCGAGCATTCGCGTATTCGTGAAAGGAGAGAGTCCCTTACTTGTCGTCTGCACCGATATACTACATGAATTTTTAGCTGTGAATCCGTGATTCCATGTGCTCGACTGTAATCGTCGTAAATGGCTATAGCTATAGTCGAGAATTCGAAAAGTTGTAGTTAAACCACTTTGCTTGCACTATGTTAAACAAATAAAGCTGCAAAATTCAATTATTATATTGTGAATACCTGGCTAAGGTTGTACGCAATGTTGCTAGTATTTGCTAATAATGTTGCTAGCAATGAACAAGCAACTTGAATTAAACATACGCAATAACAAGACACTGCAATAGATTGATTTAAAACCTGCCGTAAAGGACGATTCCGGCTTGCTTGGTTTCTGTTTTTTTTTTTTTTGCGTTCTTTTGTTCCAAACAATGTTTCATGGCCATTTGATTCACACAGGCTGTGGCCTTGCGGATGAAACAGTTAATCTTGCGCCCTCCGCAAGGATAAGGATATAAATGTGTACCTTTGTATACAAAAATCGTCTTACCGCAATTAGATGTTAATGGCTATGTGTATGCTTTTTGTAGCTGCTTTTGTTCTTGCTTGAGGTACACACTTGAATTATTATTCATAATCTTAGTAGATAGTTTGAAAATAAAGCGGGGATGGAAAAGCCATCCGAACAAAAGATTAAAGGTGTACTCGTGGAATTATCTTACAAGAGCTATTCGTGCTGCAACTCACACCGCGAACTTTGATTCATCTGTACACGTAATATCACACAGCACAAGGAAGCTATTGCACATATGTATCACGCACGGCAACCAGCTAACATGAGCAGTACAAATTGTGTGGTTATGTAGCAGTTACGTTATACTTGAGACTGCTTTCATACTTTATTTAGCCATACCAATTGTATTCTTACAATGTTTGATGAACCTGCGTGCAAGGGTACCAAAAGTTTCAGTTTATAAAGGTAGCTAAGCCGTTGCCCTTTTCCGTATCGAGCACAGTGTTGACAGGAATATTGTGCGCTCCAGATATAGGGGGGAGGGGCTGTGTTCTGTTTCAGCGTTATTGAAGTGATCGTAAACAGGGGATGGTGTCCACAGACCTAGCCATAAGATATGCTTTTTGTTTGTTGGGGAGAACCTCAACCCCAGACTGGACGGTGGCCGTTACCGGTCATGTGACTCATGTATACTGCATTAAATTACAGCTGTCATATGCTTAAATTTAACCGATTAACTTTATGGGCTCTTGAATACAGACGACACGAAACAAGAGCTCTCTGTTTGTGTCACTAAGACAAGGGCACCTCGACAGATTTTGTTCTTTATACTGACAGGGACATAATATCTGTCAGAAAAATAATTTGCGGTAATTTAAAATGCTTTAGCTTCGCACTGCTGTGCTTTAGTTATGTGCTGAATGAATCCGATATAAAAATATATGACACTAGGGAGAGAAAGAATCTTTAGAATGGCATTCCGTGTCTGAGCCATTTCGCGGCAGAACGTTTTTGCATCCTTGGTTTCACCTGACATCTTTCAATTAAAGCCGAATCATTTTTTTTAAATCCATCCTTGTGGAGGCATTATGAACACTTTAATTAATGTGAATTGGTCGAAAAGAAACAGTATTTACTGCCTGAGCTTTCTGCACCAAAGTCACCATCAAGGTGCCGTAACCCCGGATGCTCACAACGCTCGAAGTTTCGGTGCACTCGCTGCGACGCTTTTTTTGTTTTGTTTAACTTCCTCAAGAAACTGCTTCAAGCAGTTTATTAGCTAGAATTTCCAGCTGGAGAACTGTCCTTTCTTTTATTGCGCGCAATATGTGATTTTTTTTTTCGTGCACTGAATCCCGGTGTGCAATATATTGCACAAGCCATGGTAGGCCAACGCCACATTTTACACCAATAAAACTTTTTTATTGTAATTTTCTGGGTCCAATGGGCTTAAGTACACGTTTTCTTCTACTACACGCGGCAGGTTGCTAGTCGGGTCTCACGAGGATATACATGCGCCATTTAAAACCCGCCAGCGCTGCAGCCAGATAAAACGCGCGCATAAACTGCCCCTGTTCCCTCTAATTTATTGGCAGGCTTACATGCACTAATGCATGTTGCGCAATTTTTTATTTTATTTTGGAGTTGTGGGTGTGTGTGTGTGTGTGTGTGTGTGTTTGGGGGGGGGGGGGGTCGGGTTGGCGGGAGGAGCTTTTTAACCGCAACGCAGCAAAGACGGTGGGCACTAAACAGATGTCAGCACTTTGATCAGAAATGATAATTATTTGGCATTTAGTGAAGGAGATACAGATGTAGTCAATTGCCAGAATCGAAATTGTTGGGCATTTAGAGCAGAGGAGCCAAACTTAAAGTCAAGCGTCAGAGTTGACGAGTTTGCCACTGAAAACCTAACTGTTCTGTTTATCTGAGCGCTTGTCCTCCGCAGTAATCAAGTCTCTCTCACGAAACAATGAAGGCGAGGCGCCGTCGAGTCTAATTGCAAGAACACAGCTATCACTGATTGCTTCTCCCGGCGTATTCATCCCAGGGGAGGGCATGTGAGCAGCGCGCCGGTGACGTCACATCCGGCGCACGCTGCATGCCGGGAGAACCCGAAAAGGTACTTGCCGCGCCGCGTGCCCATGTTTAGGTCCGCGGCGCCGGATTTAGAAGTTCCGAAATAGACCCGAAGGACTCTGGACCACGGCTCGGCCGCTCTCCCGCCTCGGTCTGCCACTTTAGGTTGGGACGACGGGGATCATTCGGGGCGAGGGCACGTCTAGCTGCCAATGATTCTGGGCTACCTGGACGTTTACCTTAACCGTCTCGTCTTTTGCCGCTCAGCATTATTTTGATTCTGACCACTAGGTACTCAGCCGGAGCCTACTACCGGCGCTCGAGTAATTTCTTTTTGCTGTCTTAGCGGCGAACAGTTTCCATATTAGTCACTGGGCATTGAAATAGTCTTTCGAGATAATTTACTCTGCTATTTGGATCACGATATATTAATGCAATCTTTAACCTAACATGCGTTCTTAGCGTAAATAATAATGCGAGCATTGCTGTGTTCTGGATGATCTGATCAAAATGCCAGTCCTTCGCTATAATTGAGAGACTCATATATATCTATACTTGTACTATTTTATGGTATATAGGTACAGTATTTTTAGTTTAGGCTCTGTTGTACAATTTTACGAAACAATGGCGAGACAGCTGAGGGGGCAGCCGAATGGAGGGAGTTGACGTCGAAAGATGCGCGACCCCGTGCCCTGCACTGTTTTCCCGGGAGAAGCGGGAGGCGCGCACTTGGGCTCGCGCAGTGCCGGCGCGCGTCCTGGAGGAGTGCTTACCTTCTCGGCGCGCAGAGCGGCATCCCTGGACTGTTGCTCGGCGGTCTCTGCCCGGTCGACGGCATTATCCTTCTCCAGCTTCATCGCCTGCATCTTCTTCTTGATGGCCTCCATCTTGGCTGTTTTTCGGGTTGGCTCGCTGAGCACTGAACGGAGCTTGGACCACTCGTTGAGAACGCCCTGGGACGACTGGAGTCTAAACGCCGAGCGGACAGTTCCTCGGAGTCTTGGGGCCGCCGCGGGCGCCCCCTGCCGGCCGCCCACGTCACGCGGTTCGAGTTTCCTGCCCCTCGGCCTCCCGCGCGACCCGTGCCAAATATGGCACGGCCCGCAGGATGGCGGAATGCACGCTTGCGGCCGCAGCAGCCGCCTCCTGCACTCGGCACTAGGACCCGCTGCGGTCTGCGCACCTCGAACCACCGGTCGACAACCGCACGCCTCCACCCGCGCACTCCAAGCGTAACCTTGTCCTCCGACTCGTTGTCAGGACGACGCCTCCTCGCGCGCTGCATCAACGGCCCGCCGTACCATGTCTGTAAATCTTGATCCTCGCGCGTGGTCAGCCAGGTACGACGCGGTCTTAATCGGCCCATTAGTTTCTTCCATTGCTATGCAGCGTGTCTACCTGCCGCTTGACCACGGTGACTCTTGAGCCGTTGCCATCGGTTTCTTGGTCTCCAAGAAGGCACAGAATTCCTGTTTTCTCACGGTCGGTTCTCGGTGTGCCCCTTTCACGCAAATGTTTTAAGCAAGTGAGATAGCAGAATCCCTTCCTAAGACTGTCCACTTGTACAATTTGGCATACTGACAGCTACTGATAATCTCGGTATTTTGTCGCGCTGTGATTTCGAGAATTAGGCTGTTACGTTCTGCGAGCTTTTTGTGCAAAAAAAAAAAAAAAAAGAGTTCCGGACATGGGTTTCTTTTAGGCTTTCCTTCGAACCAGCTAACATTTTACAAGCGCCGTTTAGCTTAGCTCCATGGCGCCCTTTACTTCGCAAGAGCCCTATTCTTTTGTCCCACCGTTAGTTGATGCCGGGGTGTCGCGTTTAATCTTATTGCGTGTTTTGGGAAGGGCGTCGTTATCACCGCCTCCTTTTCACGGACACATAAGCTACGTTTACTGATCCCAAACTAAGTATATATCTGTACCGTTCTTTGTAGCTTCAGCTTATCATTTTCAACAGTTGTTTTAGATGTCGATTCAAACTTAACGGGACGTCAACTGAAACTCGTCCGGTTCTTCCTGCCAGCGGTAGCCGTGACATAGCGGCGCAAGCGTCGAGCTTACTAAGCGTGCCGGCGCAGCGCGTGAGCGATCGCCCCTCGAGGTAAACATGTGGTCTGCCGATCGGCGGAAGGGGAACCGCGCGGATGTTTGAATCCGCCAGCCCGCGGTCTTCCTCTGCTGTGAGCGCTATCTCTTCCTATGCAGACGCACCACATGCGCAGCGACACCCGAAGGTCACAGCACGGGCGCTGCTACGGAAGGGCCTACGTTCTATTTCTGATACGACTACTACCAACAATGCTCACCTAAATTGTTATTTTTTTTTCTTCTGGATTCTGGCCCATTATTTTTTCCGGATTCCTGAGCTTCGACTGCGCAGATATTGCGATGCCACCGCTTTGCCAGCACAGCGAACATTCACCCGCCGCGGTGTTTGTTGCTAGGGCGTTGCCCTGCTGAACAGGAGGACGCGGGTTGGATTTCCACCCTGCGGCGGCTGCTTTTCATACGGCGACGAATAACGGAAACGTTCGCGTATACAAACAAACCCGCAGCCCTTCTCTACACTGCACCTCATGACCCCACCCGCCGCGGTGGCTCAGTGGCTAAGGCGTTGCGCTGCTCGATTCCCGGCCGCGGGTTCGATTCCCGGCCGCGGCGGCCGCTTTTCTGATGGAGGCGAAAAGCAAAAACGCCCGTGTGTACGAGATTTCGGCGCACGATAAAGATCCCCAGGTGGGCAAAATTAATCCGGAGCCCTCCACTACGGCGCGCCTCATCGCCTGCGTTGCGTCGGCGCGTTAAACCCTACAATCAATCAATCAATCAATCACCTCATGACCCCTGCAGATGACACTATAAGTGGAGTGACAAGCGACAGGGTGCGTCATTCATCGTTTATATCACTAGCGCGTGCAAGGAAGGGGAGGGGTAACCCACGCATCGCAGGGGGTTGTGTGTGGGGGAGAGGAAGGTGGGACGGGCAATGAACAAGCTCCTCTGGCTCCGCCTGCCATCAAATGACGACTACAGACAGCCGGAGAAGAATATGTTGTTGGGCAAGTTGGCACTCAGCTATGGAACACTTTACAGCGCGAACGTTGACGAAGACTTAGAAGACACACCGGACATGCGCAGCGATCAGTGTCCCGTGTGTCTTCTAAGTCCCTGTAAACGTTCGCGCTGTGATGTGTGCTACGGACAACTGTTTTTTTTTTCTGTCAAAAACAATGCAACACCTAACGCGGCTTCGAGACGTCTGCTCTCAAAAACTTAAGACAGCGCAACCGACGACAGAGAAGACGAAGTAAGGCACAGACATATAGCTGTATCTGTCCCTCGTTTGTGGCGCTGTAAGTTTCCAAGCATATGTACCAACTTGCTTGAGCTGGCCCTGTAATTTGGTCTCGCGACTACCATCAGCCATTTTCTAGTGCCCCTGAACAAAAGCAAAAATTAACAAGATCGAAAAGTCCTATACGATATGCCAACTGGCATCCTGAAGTCTATTTTGAAAAAGATAGATTGAATTTTCAGTCTGAAAGCGCTGTTATCCTACCTCAGTTTATTTCGCGTATATCGAAACTCAAATGAGTAAAACACTGGTTCTGAAATGGGGGTCCGCGGGCCCCAAGAGGTCCGCGATGGCATTTAAGGGGTCCGCCAAACCCTCCCCGAAAGTTTTCAGCCCCTCACCCCCACTCATTTCTTTCTTTTTCGATTTTCCTTTTGCTAAACCTTGCTGGAAACGCAAAAAGGTGGCTTCACTACATGACGTTTAATTTTTGGCGTGGCTACTGTAGCGTCGCCAATTTTTTAACGTTGGTACTTTGCACGACATGCTAGCTCTGCGGGAAAGCCAGATACACAAAAGGCAGCTTGTATGTGTTTGACTATTAGCTTTGCAAGAGCACATTGTGTGGGAAAAGGACACGCATCAGAATAAAAGTCACGCACAAGAGCCGGGCATTGATAGGTATGTTGGAGACTTCAGCTACAAATGCAAATTCTTGTAAATTATGACAGGGATCAACATAGTTCATCGTGGGGTCCCCCACCACTTTTGCAAGCCGGGAGGGGTCCCCGACGAGAACCGCTGGAGTAAAACATCGAAACTCATTTTACTCATTTCCTCCCAGCTTGCCCCTCCAGCTCATCTACTCTTCTCTTCCGCCACTCAATCCTCAAATTCCCTCTCCCTCCCTTCTCACTATTAAGCTACCTCCGTCTCAACGGGTCACAGGGCCCACCACTTGACCACCTAGTGGTCCACACGCGGCCCACGCGTACACGTCACTTCTGGATGGCCAGGGATCCACCCGCGGACCAGTGGTTCACCACTGGTGAGATACCAGTGACGCACCAATTGTCGGGGAGTAGGGTGCACACAGGCGAGCAGATCCACCGGTGACAGTTGTGCCTGATTCAGGTGACAGACAGACAGACAGACCAATCTTTTTGCGTTTACCTAGGCCAAGAAAGACTATCGCATTTAAGAGAACGTCATATTAGTTCGTAAACCACGTATGTTCCGAATGTAGTTGAAAACGTCCTTATCTCGTTTTGTGGTTACCGCGACCGCAGTTCGAATAACTACAAATCAATCAAATTGACAGAAGGTGTACGACGCACGGTAAACGGATTATTCGAGCGAAAAATTTACCAACCGTTCCCGATGGAAGTTGAGAGAAGCGCGAAAACAAAAGTGCGTCGAACCTCCGCTGGAAGGGCGTCCCAATCGATCGTCAAACCTTCCAAGATCCACATCGCGAACGAAGGACGAACCCATGCGACAATTTTTCGCGTACTAAGTAAACGCATTTACGAACGATTTGAATGTATACCAATTAGTGGTTTATGAGATAAAGGTACTGCTGTTGTACTGCTTCTTCATGTCCAATCGATGCATGTATTGCCTTATCTATAGAACCGTTCCTCTCTTGCGATTTTCAAGTAACTGTTTTGACACAACGGAAGACCGGTTCCACGCACGTGCTGTGTGTCCGGAGATCTTATGAGAGCTTTTCGGTCGACAAACCGGTATATGGGAAAATGCATTATTTTTTTTGATAGAACGCCATTGCTTCCACTAAGAAAGCTTTCGCTTTAAAACGCGAAGGTATGAAGACTACACCGCTGGCAAACCCTTTCAGAAAAAGCGCTCTGTGGGGTCCCATATCCCCCGCGCTCACACTTCCCTTTCCCCCATCTACCGGTTATACATTTAGTGCACAATTTAAAACGGCACCTACTACAACCACATCATCCTCACCCACTTATCTCTCTCCCTATAGGTGGTATTCATTGAAAAGTTTAGCTGTCAGTTTCTTCGCTTAGCAACACTGGAAACGGACACGGACATGGCCGGTGCGCCACGAACATGGCGCGGCTTGTGCCACCGCTCCCTCACACCGAAAAAAAAAAAAGCAACACTGGCGTGCGTCGTCTGCTCCGTTTCCACCCGATTCTAAACGATGGTGCCAACAGAGATGTTATTAATCGCACTCACATTGGACTCGAGACATTACTTAGCGTTAGGTGGGGTAGAGTGTGGAACGTCCAACACAAATCATGTGCTTAGCACGGACAAGTACCGCCATCCCGTGGAGCCCGACGTAACCAGGTAACGGCGCACTCACATGGTTGGCTGCATGCGCGCCTCGCCAGTGAATACTAGCTATACGACCGCCTACGGTAGCACTGTAGTCTCCCTCCCCTCCCTATTTACCCGTTATACCACTGAATATGCTCTTGCCCACACAAGCCACACCCAAACCCCACTCTTGACCAGTGGGAGGCCACGCTGACCGGCACATCGCCGGAGCAACAACAAGGCCTCGTGACCGGAGACCTAGAAGCAGCGTAGACTCGCAGCCTCTTCGACCAAGGGGGCTGACTATGCTTCCCCTATTGTCGTCTGACGGTCTCCTTCTACCCATGTTTCGGATTCTGCGGTTTCGTCCATGCCCCCCCCTTTAGCATTTGGGAGACGCTTCGCCCTGCAATGACACAGCGCCTGTGTGAGTGTGTCCAGCTGTGTACCGCCCCGAGAATATGCACGCCAATCTTGTCGAATCGGGCGGTGTGCAGTAGCCGGGGAACTCCTCGGCAGCAAAGGCTGCGCTGGTAGAAGGAGAAGGCGGGGGAGGCGGGAGCTCTGCTGCTGCTGGCAACGCTGGGACCGTGCAGTGGGCACGGACAGTGAGTGGCGTGTCTGCCAGAGGCGTGTGGCAAGGCTGATTTTTTGTTGACACAGAAAGGCGAGCGGGTCACCGCGCCCAGATTGTGATCCCGACTGGCACGCATCCATTTCGGTGACGCTGCGATTCCTCCCTCTTCACAGGCCACGCTTGTTTCTCGCCCGTGAAGGTCTCCGAAGGGCCGTGTTCCGAACAGGACCTCTCCTTCTTCACCAGGGTCGCGTTCATTTTGTCTGATCTCTCTCTCTCTCTCTCTTTCTCTCTCGCTACCGCAATGCTCGCTGTGCTCCGTGAATGGAGGCGGGACATTAATAGTAGCATTAACCCCAGGTTCAAAAATGTAACACTTATGCTGCCAGACCCGGCGACGAAGTAATATGAAGGACGTGATTTCGCGAAATCTGACTGCATGCATCGCTTGCGGTTTAATCACTCCCCTCAGCCTATATTAATCTGTGAACGCTGAAGTTGATGCTACCATCTCGCGAAGAGATCAGATAAAGGACAATGCGTAGGGTGGGCAAAAAACTGGTGCTTATAGCTGGAACAGTTATTCACAGTTCTCCACTATCGGGCGCCTCAAAGTTCGCGCATTGGTACTTGGCCCACATGGTAAACGGAGCAGCTCCTTCCACTCAACAAGGCATGTTTACGTAGTGTCGCTAACAAGGTTGCGGCTGGAATTTGGCTTGCAGTTCGGAATAAGCACTCGGAGATGTCGCGGAGCAGTAGAAAGTGGGCTGGAATGTTTAGAAGCTAGCATCTTTTAGTGTGGTGTGCGCGGACATTGCGCTGGAAAAATAAAAGAACAATCCCGGAGGCAGAGGTATTCTGAACACGTTCCAAGTCACGACCTTTACTCTTCAAAACAGAAAGCTGGGTGAGTTGGTTTAAGTTCACGCTGGCTCACTGTACGAGCATATCTTTGCTCTGATTTCTCAAACATGCATTGTCGTCCAACGTATGAAATCAGGGAGTTAACCGTATTGCAAGGCTACAGAACAGACGAATTCAGCGGCGAAGAGCTCATCTAAAGGGTCGAAATATGACCCGTTTATCGCCTGGCGGGTTTCGCGACATCATGCACTCAACACTGATCTCAGCAGCATGAAGTTTAGCGACAGTGAACTCGGCAACACAACTTGGAGAAATAACTCAGCGTGAAGTTATGCGCCCGCATTCTAAGGTATGTCACCACCTTTCTTTTAAAATTCCAACCGGTAAATTCTTATTTGCTATGGACCTTATAAAGGACCGTCTTTTATAATATTTAAGCGTTAAAAAAATGAAAATATTATAATTGATGCTTGTTATTGAAAAAAAAAAAAAACCACCAAACTTGACCGTTACGCGAACACTGATAACTATTGAATGGATTGCAGGGATTGCAAAATGTTTAGTACATAGGTAGGCGACCAACCGTACTAGTGCAACTAAGTAGGATCTTTTCCGTCCGATAATGTGAAATCAAGTTATAGTGAAAAAACTAAAGAAAACAGAAAAATCTGTCCTTTTGGTCTGCATTCCTTGAAACAAATCATGATTACATCAAAACTCACAATCCGTTTTTAAAAATCCTAGTTTATTGCACAGTATAGTAACTATAAAGGGAAAATCCGGCAAAGTTTCATTCAAAAAAGATTATTCATTTCGAAGTTATAATTGTTACTGCAAAAAGAAAGTGCAAGAAAATCAAGTTTCGAGAAAACAAGAATAAAGGTTTTCTATCTGTGTTTAAACCAGATAATCTTGTCCTGGAACGTCAAAATTCGCCAGGTTCATAGCTAGGGCCCTCCTTAGATGCGAAGATCTTTTATTTGGACTTTGTTCTTGCGATGCGATGCGATGAGGCTTTGAGGGGGGGGGGGGGAGGTAGGAGGAAAAGGCCTTTGTTCTTGCCCGTACTTTCTTGCAGAGGTGTTTTGTCGCACGTACTGATTGGCGCTTACCCATGCTTCACTTGATACTGGTCGCTGGCACAATATGCCACGGGAGTGTGGTGGCCAGGTTCAATGCCCGCTTCTCTCAAAATATCTGTTGTACTTCTTTTTCCATCGTTAGAGTGTCCCACAGCCACATATATACCAAAAGGTAGGATGGGCAGGCCTCGTGGACGTCTTAGGCAACCTAAGTAAGCTGTGCAAAAACAGATCACAGGGTCTGCATACCTATAATCCTATTATCTTGCAGCAAAGGTTCTCGCAGCGGCACCTCGCAATTGTTTTCCAAGTGCCCGAGCTTTTCAGCATTTCACGTCCACATGGTCTTCAATTGGAGCATGCACTGTGTACCGATTGTCACGAAACTTTCGCTTTTGTCGCCTCTCATTCTGGACCTGACTACGCCTTTTTATTAAAAACGTCCAGCTTATGCTTTTACTGTTTCTGCTAAGAATAATATACCTATAAACATGACGAGCTTCCTAGTGTTCACAGCAGAAGCATAAAGCGCGCGCAAAGTAAACAACAGGGACACTTGTGTGGTCACGCATCCCCCTTACAGAAATTTAAAGCAATATTTAGAAGAAAAGAAGACCCAGAAAGTGTCTTTCAATAGTCGTTTACGTATCAGACTAAAATATACCAGAAAATGTTTAATGTACACTGATGGTATTCGCTGCGTTATCAGTTTCTGTTACTGCACCACTTTAGTTTCGGTTTAAGAGCCATCTACCAGCTGTTAGAATATTTGCTATAACTTTTGAACTAACTAAGATAAGAATATGATTTTTCCTGCAGGAAATTTTGGAATGTTTGGGGATTCTCAGAACGTGAGAAAAAAAATGGTATTTTTTTTTAAAAAAACGTCTTTTCAAAACTTAGGCGCCCCTATAGTTTTTATTTTCTTGAAAGTGCTGGAGACCGTACGTAGCTGCGCAGACGGCTAACAGTCTGTTTAATTTCAATTATGAGTTAGTAAACAAAACGAATATATTTTAAGCTGGGGTTCTTTGCTCTCCCAGAGCACGGTTCTGTGGCTGCGCAGCTGAGTCCATCGCAGTGCCTAGGCGGCTCCGCCTCCCCTTCATCGCGAGTTCAGACAAAAAGGTATGGACCTCTGCACACAGTGGTCTACACAGATGCAGCCGCATACCCCAGAAGACAAGCCAAAGTAGCGGTGGGGACAACGAAGACGCACCTCATCGTCAGGGCAACCTTGCCACGAGCCTCAACGCAAGAAGCGGAAGAACGAGCCTTAGTCTTAGCTCTCAGACAGACGATGGCAAATGTCATAATTGCAGGCTCACAAGAAGTATGCACGAGTCTTACGCCAGGCTGGGTGACTCCGATTACATACCGCATACTGTCAACCACCAGATATGTAATCGAGGTGGTGTGGGTACCGGCCCACTCCTCCCTGGAGGGCAACGATCAAGCCCACCTCAAAGCCCAAAAATCCGTCGACCAGGCCGCGGAGGACTCACCTGAACCTACGCCACTCACGACCTACCAGGAAATCACAGAACATTACAGACTCGGTCCCACAACTTACAGACCCACAACTAACAAAGACCGAAGAAACCACGCTCAGGCTTGCGCAAACCAACACGACTACGACGGCAGCGACTACAGGCGACTACAGTGTTGCCTCCAGCCCAGTGACGCGTAAATAAGGGCATAATTACACTATCCCATTTTCCCCTTCCCTATCCACCCCCCTACCAAACCAACCAATCAATTATCCCCACTCAACACTGATACACCTGATGTTCCCAAATCAACATGAAGCCCAATGCGAATTCTGTACGCTGTCAGGAACACTTAGGCACATTATCGTTGAATGCACCCTGAACTCTGATTTGTCACCTACACCCCTTCCCCATTCCTCTGAGCAGTGGGAGACGCTGCTGCCCATCTCCTTTCTTTGCGATCAGCTTCTGCTGTTTGAGAGAGCGGTAGCATCTAGGACGGCATATGGCTACCTGTGAGTATATAGGCACCACAAACGTAAGCCCCTGCTGAATATAGAAGTTTTCTCTTTCTCTCTCGACCGCCGCCGCCGAGATTACCGGCTTGCACATGGCGCCTGACGTTCTGCGGTAATGGTAGCCGGCCAATCAAAGACGCACCGTGGTGTCCTGTGCGTCTCATGGCTGGCCGTTGCATTAGCTCCGACAACCCAGCCGCAACTGCCCAGCAGTGCCTCAACCTCTCAGCGACTCTGCGTATGTCTACATTATCTCCCTTCCAGCCAAGACACCGGGAGCAATGAAGAGGCTGACTAGTTTTCCCACGACTCGGACACCACCGTCGGTCGGCCAGGACGGGATCCGCTGGAACGTAGCCCGAACATTTTACGTGTACGGCCCTAGAGAGAGAGAGAGAGAGAGAGAGAGAGAGAGAGAGAGAGAGAGAGAGAGAGAGAGAGAGAGAGAGAGAGAGAGAGAGAGAGAGAGAGAGAGAGAGAGAGAGAGAGAGAGAGAGATAGAGAGAGATAGATAGAGAGAGAGAGAGAGAGAGAGAGAGAGAGAGAGAGAGAGGAGAGAGAGAGAGAGAGAGAGAGAGAGAGAGAGAGAGAGAGAGAGAGAGATTTATTAAACGTTATTAAAGAAAAAAGAGCCAAGTGGTCGGTTTCCTCAGTCCAGGACCCCGTTGGAGCGTCCAGCCGTCTCAGTCCGGTGAATCAGCCGAAGCTGTTCTTCGGCGCTCGAGCTGGCCAGTTCTCCCTCCCACTGCTCAACCGAGGGGTTAGAAATCGCGGAAAGTGAGGGGTTGAGCTGGCACTCCCACACCATGTGGTATAGAGTGCAGGGTGCTTTGGAGAATCGACGCTGCGGGTCGTATTGCGTAGGCACAGAGTCACACCGGGAAATGCACCCCTGACCCTCCGTGCCGTGTCCCGGGCCGAGCTTCGTGTTACGTTGCACTTATGTTCATAGCTGACCAGGAGCAGCCCCCGAACTGTCCCCACTGCGTCAACGACGAAACGTTGGCACCTGTGCGCTGCTCTTGTTTCGCGTTGATCCAAGATACTGGCCACTGGCTGTGGGCGGCTGAGACTCACCTACGCTCTGGTTACTATTCCCACTTCCCGTGCTGCTCACCTATGACAGGAATGATTCGAATGGACACCCGCACTCACGCATGCCGTACTTGCACACTCCTATCTTCCGTACATATTTTTCCCAGCCGTCCTGTTGCTAACTCACCCTCGGTTTACATCGTTACTCTCCACAAGAGACCGGCTGTGCCAGGCCTCCTCCACCCTTCCGTCCCCCGTTCTCTATCCTTCTAAGAATGGTAGAATTCACTCGTCGGTGTAAACATCGCTTAGACATAAGTGCTTAAGAAAAAGTTTTATTCCAACCTCCAAACATACTACAATGCCATTGTCCAAATTTTCTCTTTGAGTGCTAGGCAACGTTATTAAGTACAAGGACACGGGGAAGCCGGGGGGACGGACTTGAGAAAAGCGTTCTTATGCTTACGTTACGTTTTTTTCGGGTGGGGGGTTTGCTTAGGAAGCTGAAAGTAAAGTTCACAAAGCTGCACCCGTCATGAGTGCGTCTTTGATCTTATATAGACGTATAGAATGGATTAGATTTTTTTACTGCGTATGACGGGCAGGTGGCACAAAAGAATGGGCCATCGTGCGTGGTTTTTTTTCAAAGCGCAGAAGGTGATGATCTAATCTAGACAGAACGCAATCGCTCCTGGAACATTTAGGGCTTTTTTATTTGTTTAGTTTTCCTCCTTTTGTTTTCCTCCTTTTGTTTTCCTCCGTTGTTATTGACACCAAATCTGATCTCGACATTGTTAGGTGTGCATGCGCATCCGCGTCAACTAAGGTACTTTTAGGTGTGTGCTATCGGCCCCCTGACTATCGGCAATCCTTTGTGGGCGAACTTCGCAAAAGTATGTATAGCGACAGCTACCGAAATGTTTCCTTGTGACTTCATGTACATTTTCGGGGACTTCAATCATCCCTTAATAAATTGGGCCTCATTTTTTTCTCATTTACGCTAACACGGCCCTAACCCCTCATGTACTACATAAATGGACCCACGGAGCCAGCTCGCACATCCAACGCTGCCCGTATTGTGACGAAAGGTGTATCCCTAACCTGTACCATTTGATATGGCACTGTGAGCACTTCAAGACCGGTCGCGAGACACTATTGGACCTCGGTTCCCCACCCGGAGATGAAGAAGCGCACCTCCTGCAACGCGTTCGAGAGGACCCTTCAGTGCTTGAGAAAGTTATTGAATACACACTAACCAGTGGTCTTTACAAGCTGGTGTAATAACCTGGACCGACACCTATAAAAATCGTCGCACCTATCTCTTCACGGTTTCTGCGAACTATATGTTCACGGACTTTACAATGCTATCCACCATTTCAGGTGACTGAACCTTGAACCTTGTTCTTTTTTCGATTATTCCCTCCCTTCCTTCATGTCTATTTCCTTCCCCTACAGGGCATTCATTCCCCCTTTGATAATAAAGGCATTCCTCCTCCTCCCTGTAATACCTCTATGAATTTTGTTAACTTAGCTTTAGATTTTAATTTATTTCAGGTAGTTAACGAACCAACTCGTGGCCAAAATTTGTTAGACGTAGTTCTTACTTCTGTTCCTGATACAGTAGGACAAATCCTAACGCTTCAAGGATTCAGTGACCATAAAATATTACAAATACCACCTTACATACCACTCAGTAATACCAGCTTCACTTCCAAGAAAATAAGAGATTACAATAGAGGCAACTATACAGATATGAACTCCGGAATTCATGCCCTAGCTATTTCCATCAACGTTCCGTTGACAAAAACTGGGTTTTGTTCCCAGAAAAAAATAGCTTCCCTTGTTGACAAGTATGTCCCGTTGATTACCATATATCTAACTGCAAGACTAACCAATGGTTTAACAAATCACTTTGTAGGTTTAGAAATAAAAAGAAACGCTTATACCGGAAAGCCAAGCGTAATCCGACTGATTGGGACGAATATAAAGATTTCTTGAAAACTTACTGTTGTGCAATATGTAAAGTTATCTCTTTCAGCCGCAAGCATGCCAATTCTAAGTTCACATACTGTTTGAACAGCTCTCCCGTCTTTGAAGCAACTTCATATAAATACCTCGGTTCTCATTTCACTTCAACCTGTCATGGGCCTCCCATATCACCGCCATTTGCGCCAAGGCCTCGCGATCGTTGGGGTATGTACGAAGAAACTTAAAAAATGCCCCTAACAGCGTACGAAAGCTGGCCTACGTTACTTTTGTCCGTCCTCAACTGGAATTTGCTAGCTAGCCCTGTATGGTCACCTCACCAAAAATACCTTAACAATATGCTTGAAGCCGCGCAGAATAGATCAGCAAGCTTTATTTCTTCCGATTATAGGAATTCTCATAGCGTCACCCAGATTAAACATAATAATGACATCCCCTTACTTGATACACGACGTTCCATTGCACTTCTGTGCTTGTTTCACAAGTACATTTATGGTAATAGGCTGTCGCCCCTTCCTCTTGAAAGACCATTGCGCATGTCAAAACGTTTGCACAACAATCTCAGTTACTCGTGCATTTTCGGTCATACATTAACTTTCAATAGTTCTGCGCTTCCACGTGCCATCTGTCTGTGGAACAATTTGCCCGATAACGTCGTTTCCATATCAAACCATGCCTCCTTCCACCACCGTGTAACCAGTCATTTCTTAGGTTTGTTTTCTTAAATTGTTCACCGACTTTTTGTTGTGTGATGAATTTTTGTGAAGTATTTTGTTAAATTGTACTGTGTATGCACTGCGACTTATAATCTATAGTTACGTCATGGCAATATATTGTGTCCTTGTGTTTTTGTGCCTGGTGTTCGAAATGCAGTGTTAGCCTCACCTGGTACATATTACGCTTAGTTGCTCTTGTATTGCTTTTACTGTTTTCGTCTCCCTTTACGCTATGCCCCTACGGGGGCCATTAAGGTTTTTGTAAATAAATAAATAAATAGTGGTTTCTTAGTATTTCACTCAACAAACTAGCCTGAAACACCGCATTAAGAACAGCTTATAGGGCTGCGTCGTGACGGCGTAGTTTGCTGTTGAGAAATTAGTGCAGTTGGGCTGATGTTTTTTTTTCTCGCGTGATTTAGTTTTTTTATTTGCTTTGCTCTAAACAGGAACTTGCGATTGGAGGTGTGCAACAATACGCAGTATGCTCCCCTGTGCATACTGCAGAGCAGACGACCTTGCTTGCTGCGATGCGAAAGGAAGCGGGCCCGCATTCTACATCGTCCTCCCGCAAACTGACTGGGTTGTGAAGAGGGAGTTGCTGCAGTTCCTCAGCGTTTTTTCCGTGACACAAAATTCGCTGGCACCCTGTGTAGTGACCCACTTTTTAACGTCAACGGTTCTACTCTAGCAGAGGATTTCGCCGCCATGTTGTGCAGGGCTGAAACCACCTGGTGCAATAGCAGCGGCAGCACAACAATAATTAGTTACTGATCCCCACCAAGGCTAAGCTAAGTGTCCTGGGGAGACAAAAATCTTTTTCGTCGTAACCTGCGCTGCCAACGGCTATGGTCTTAACTCTATTGTTGTTTTTTGTTTTTGTAGTGATTACGATGTTTCTATAGCCTCAGGGCTTAGCGGGTGAAGAGCCGGCTGGGGTTACATCCAGGAAGCTGGGTTAGCACCGATCAATAAGGTGCGGTGAGCGGGACTGTGGGGTCATCGTTGACAGCGGTCCCACCAGTCAGTTACGTCACGAAGATAAGTTACGATTATGTCAATTCTTCGTTCAAGGGCTGTCTAGTCACCAAATATGATCTAGTTTTAATTAATGAGATTAATGAATGGTCTTCCCTGTGTCTGACGCTCCCAGTGGCTCCGAAGCTCGCGCTCTGTTTGAACTATTTTCAATCGGGATGTTAACCCATTTATTTTCAGCGTTCAGTAAGAGGCGAGGGGCAAACAAAGCTATTAGTAAGGCGTTTCGCCTGTCTGGTTGGCTCATACAAATTCTTCACGAGAAAGTTGTTTTTGGCGAAGAGATAATCGATATTTGAAACATTGGCCACTGTAGTGTTTTGTACTCCTATTTACTGCTTTCACATGGCCGTGCCGTTTCTCCAAGCTTGTAAGGGTACAGAAAAAAATTCCGGGCCATCTCCACTCGAGAAACCTGGGTAAGGGGCGAAACATGCAGTGCATTAGTGAATTCTTGGCGCCTTGGCGTTTTTGTCAACGGAGATGAAACAGTTGGGGGGTAGAGCTATACAGCTTTGCTGTAAAAGCCTCTTGTCTTCGAAGCACGAAGCTCTCTAGCGCGAGGCGTAAACGAGTTTCCCGGTGTTTTAGTACCGTGACTACATGAGACGACGCTTACGACGACGACGACATTAGAAGCCGACAGCCCCTAAGGGGAATCGCCCCTAAAACCTTCGACGTCCGATTGTCACGGACAGTGTGCGCTGGGCGAGCGCGCGTGGGGCAGCGTATAAAGGGAGCTCTGCAGTATGTGGGCGCTGCAAGTACAGAACGAGCAAAAGTTGGGATTCCTCTCCGAGCCAGCCATTTATTTTTAAACGTAGAACTGTGTCGAGTTGCGCTTGTCTCGTACGGTCGGGGAACACCGGGCACCACCAAACTCGGGGGAGAGGGGGGAGGAGGAGGCTCCTGGAGTGGGTCCAAGAAGGGACGGCGAAGGAGGGCAGAGCTCGCTGTGGCCCACTCAGCTTGCACCCGGGCTCGGCGAGCCCCTTTAAGCGGCTTCTCGTTAGGAGCCGCGAAAACGATTCCTCCGCGCGAGCGTCAGCTCCTTGCCGGCCCGACGTGCTGGCTTCCAGCCTCTCCTAGCACCTCGGAGTCTCCTGCATTATATATACGCGCCTATTCGCCAGCTGGGACCACAAACGGCTCAACGAGAGACCAGGGTCCTCGTAGCATGCGTTTCATCGCCTGTAAACGCGCGAACAGCGTAGGAGTCTGCTGTGGAGGTCCAGAGACAGGCTCGCTTAGAGTAGTCCATTGGAGACGGAGTTGAGAGAAAAAAAAAGGGACTGAACGAGCTTTAGTGCCATTTGAGCGCACACGTTCAGGTTGCAGGTACGAACGCTGGCCGAATCTTTGAGAGTTGCTATTTTTGTTAGAGCCAAACCCCGTCAACAGGGCAGTTTTTACTTTATGCTGTTGCTGTACTGGTCTATTGTCGGTGTTTACTAAACCATGAAATCCGGGGAATAGTTTCAGCAGCTGTTACAACTGAATAACTGGCATGGCAGCACTGTTCCACTGGGGTATAAAGACATCAATTCATCATCATCATTAATTCATCATCATCATCATCATCATCGTAACAATAATCGTCATCATCATCATCATAATCATCATCGTTATTATTATCATCATCACCATCAGCATCATCATCATCCTATCTACGCCCACTGCAGGGCAAAGGCCTCTCCCATTATTCTCCAATTACCTCGGTCCTGTGCCAACTGTGACCAATTTATCCCCGCAAACTTCTTGATCTCATCTGCCCATCTAACTTTCTGCTGCCCCCTGCAACGCTTGCCTTCTCTAGGGATCCACTCTGTTACCCTTAATGACCAGCGGTTATCTTGCCTTCGCATTACATGCCCTGCCCACGTCCATTTCTTTTTCTTAATCAATTAATATGGTAACACAACACACGGGACAGGGATATGGGACTGAAAGTGTATAGGTAGCTGAACCGGTTAGGAGCCTCTGGAACTGGCTGCCAGAAAAGCAGGAGATAGAACAACTGAATGCAGATAAAGAAATAAATCGATGCTTATATTAACAAACATGGAAAATTCAGTTGAATGAGCGTTAAAGAAACTATAAATTCGTTTAAGAGTAACTTTGCTAAACCTAAATGAGTATATACAGCAACCTAGATGTTTTCAGGGCGTTTCAGAAGCTCGAAGGGAACTTGATACATTTAAGTAAAACAAGAAAATTTATGAATCAATATTAAGAGAAAATTATCCTCGCAGATTTCTGACGATTAAGTACGCTGGAAAAATTTGTACACTTTTTTATACATCAGTGCATTCAGCAAGGCTGCATTTAAGAGTTGAGCGGCATATCTCCTGGTTCTGCTGTACGTTCCTTGTCTGTGATAATAAGCGGCTGGAGAGAGAGAGAGAGAGAAAAACACTTTATTGAGCGTTCTGTGGTCTAAGGGTCTGTAGTGGCCCCCAGCTTGAGCCAAGTGGCGACTTCGGTAGCTCTGTTGACCACAGCGGTTTGCACCTCTTGGTCTGAGCTCCCCAGCACCTTCTCCCACTTCTCTTCACAAGTAATTGAAGGAAACGGGTCTTTAGGACATCCCCACTGGATGTGGGGAAGGGTGGTGAGGGCACCGCATGCAGGGCATTCTGGGGAGGGGTATAAAGAAGGATGGATAAGGTTCAGTTTTGCGGGATTAGGAAAGGTGTTTGTCGGCAGAAGACGCCAAGCGTGTTCTTGGCAAAGGTCGAGTTGGATATGGGCGGGTGGGTATCTACGGCGGGAGAGGCGGTAATGGGTAGTAATTTCATTGTACGTGACTTGTCGGTCCCTGGCAGATCAGGCCCCGTGGTAGGGAACGGGACTGAAGATCCCAAACGCTTTCCCAGCGACAACTCCGCATTGGTCGGGCTACGTAATTGGATAACGTCTTATTTGTTGAAAATACCGCTTTCTTCCGGCTTGAACTACGGCTATACGTAGGACGTTAGTCACCATTGAAAATGATACTTGTTAGGTTGCAATCTCGACCTTAACCGGCAAAGTGATCCGAAATAAGGCGAGCGAGCTAAAATTTTCAGAAAAAAATTTAAGGACATGAGCTGAAAGGGGCCATTCAAACAAAATACGTACAAGTTTGTTTTATTCGAAAGAGTTGGTGTGTTATAGTGCCCCCATCGCTTGTCTGGCAGCAAACGATGCTTTATTCACTAAGAAATTAAACAATTTAAGCCGAAATTTTAATTCTCCCGCTAAATCGTCTGTTTTATGACGTCAGCGATGGCGTGTTCAGAGAAGATGCTCAAAACCAAGGTTAGTATGTTGACTAAGGCTGCTGCGGAACGTGAAACATCTTTTTGTTGCCTCGTTTACCATCTGCTTTCATAGATGGCGCTACCATACCACTCCATGAACACCTTGAATACCGTGAAGTGGTACCTTCTTGTGTGACAGTTGGAAGTGCATGGGTTTATTTTTAACATTTTCGTTTTCTTTTCTTTTTGGCCAGATTATTCACTTGCCTACTCGTTGCAAAGGTCATGGTCAATAAATCATCATCATCGAACCGCTGTCCGAACTTACCCTGTCTGTTTCGGACCTCATTTGTACATGGCTGACTTTTGTTACGCTTGATAGATCATGGTAATCGTTCGTGAAAATTTGGGTATGCTCAACAAACAGGGTCACGTAAGTGCCGATGTCGCTTATGAGACTGACAGTTGGCCAGTGTCGTGTCCGGCAAGCCTAACTCGCCCGATGGCTGTGCAGCTTCGGCCGGCATAGTGCGCGCCGCATGCATTGGTGCTTCTATGTTTACGTGTTCGTTATTTCCATTGTTTACCCCACCATTCCCCCTACTATAAAAAGAACGTGCGCTAAAGTTAAGCGCAAATGGATTGTTCTGCAAGGTTACAATTCCCGTTTAATTGGCGTTGGATTTTGTCGGCCTTTGCAACTGCCCATGGATAATACGTGATCAGTTCAGTGCGGGAGTAGTCGCTACTGAGTAGCGTGGTTAATCTCCGTTTTCCTCATTATATGGCTTATTTGAGCGCAGTTTGCGTCAAAAGTGGTGTCAGTGTTATCCTAACGAGGCAATCATTCGAATGAACCAAACTTGGGCTTCGTCTTCATGGCCCAACAAATGGAGATGTCCAGCCATTCCACACACACGCAAAAGAAAAATATGTTAAATTGAAATCTCTCGCAAAAAATTAGCACGAAGAATGTGAAGGCGAAAGTCATGTATGTTATGACTGCCAGCATGACTGTATGTCATGGTTGCCAGCATTATTTTTGGGAGGACATGCACGGCTCGTAGATAAAAAAACTTCAATTTAAAAAGGTCTAGGACGCTATCAGCAAAACCGTTTCGCGTTAAGGTGTTTTAAGGGATGCCCTTTCATTTAAGATAAAGAACCTATACTCGACAAAAATCGGTTGTCTGCACCTTTAAAAGCTTTGTTTCATGGAACGCATTGTGAGGTACAGAATAGAGCCACTAGATATACCTTATCTAGTGGCTCTAGTACAGAGAGAAAGAGTGTGTGTCTTTATTGGAAGAGAGACGAAAGTTAAAGATAGGAATTAACGCTCTCCGGGAAAGGGTGACAGCAGCGCCAAATAAGGGTAGGCCGCTTCCGCACGTGCAAATACGAGCCGCACAGAGAGGTGAGGGTACCGGCGGGGGTGAGCTCCTGGTGATGGCGAACGAGCGGAACGATTTTGGAGGGAGGTTTGCAGGTCACGTGACCAGGACACGTAATGTAGTGTCACGTCTGTACACTACGAACCGCCACATTTCAGATTTCAAAAAGTTTAGTGCCAAATTAAAATTATTTCCGCCTATTCGTTTATAAATTGCTCGTGGTTACCCCGCTACATAAAACGCTGGCTTTCATATGAGCCAGAGAACATTTACTCGACAAAATCGGTTGCCTGTGCCTTTGAAGGCAGTTTCAACGGAAACATATTTGCATGAGTGCAATGCTGTGTTTGAGGGTACTTCAGGAGAGTTGCTGCACCTAAAATATGCACTGAAAGAACATTAGTTGAAGTGAATCTGAACTGCAATAGAAAAAAGGTGTGGAAAGGGATAAAGAACATAGCCAGACAAAAACAAAACAAAAACAAAAACAAGATAAACTTGGTGTAATGTTGAAGGCTTGGTGCTCCACATGGGGAGACGTTGACGTGAAGAGTAACGCCGGATCAGAGCGAACAAATGCGTAGGCAGAGGAAAAGATCCAAACCAAGTTTAGCTCAAAGGAAAGGCAGTTGGTATTAGAGTAATACAGATTTTCTCCCTTCACAGGCGAGGACGGAGACAGCGTAAGTGGGAGAGTTGGCAACGTGATCAGAATATCGTTACGATCGGCAATAGCACTCATCATCATCATCGTCACCATCAGCCGGATCCGCTCCTGTCCTGCGCTGCTCGAGTCCACGGTTTGCCTCCGAATCGATTTATTTCATCCCTCCATCGCGATAATGGCCTGCCTCTTCTTCTAGTCCCACCTCTTGGTATCCGATCGGTTACCTTAGCCTTATTGTCCACCGGTTGTCTGTTCGTCTCATTACATGGCCAGCCCAAGTCCATTTATTTTTCTTTATTTGAACTATGATATCATGTACTCGAGTTTTTTTTCTCCTGATTAAGGAAGCTCGTTTTCTGTCTCTGAGTGTTATTCCTATAACTTTTCGTTCCATAGCCCGTTAAGCAGACTTAAGTTTGCTTTCCAGTTATTTAGTAAGGCGTCAAGTTTCCGCTCCGCATGTCATCATCAGCAGTAAGCACTGGTTCTAGATTTTTCTTTTGTGACAGAGGTAGCTTTCTTTTCATTATTTGGGAGTGCTTGCCATACCTATTCTGCACCGGACTTCTTTCTCGTAGTTGGGGTCAGCACTAACCGTATGTCTGAGGTAGTATATTCTTTTACTTATGTTAGCATTTTGTTTCCTAATCCGAAGAAGACGCTTTTGGCTTGCTTGTTCCTCATTACTTAAGATTTATTCATATTGAGAGACGAGCCTTAAGAACGGTGTTTATTGAGACGTTCTAGCCGAGAGAACTCCAAACACACGATGGTGATGATCATATACATAGGTGATGAAGAAACACTGCCCCATGGGTCGGTGCTGATGAGTATGTATAGATAAAGACGAAGTCCGGGAATTATCTTCCGGAATTCTCCATCGCCGGGAGTGTAGTAAAAAATGCTCACAAAATTTTTTTACCCCCACGGCCGTGCTTTCTGATTGTAGTTCCTCAAGCATTGTTTGCATGTGTTCTGCAGTCTCACTCAGCAACAGTAGAAGGTACATAAGCTGGGAAATTAGCAAAATAACTGCCCAGAGACTAAAGACCTGATTGAGAAACGAAAAAAATCCCGCGCTATCTCCACTAACATGAAACCTGGGGAGGGGCGAAACATGCAGTGTATAAGTGTATTCTTGACGCCGTGGCGTTTTTTCCAACGGAGATGAAACCGGTGAGGGTTACAGGTATACAGCCTTGCTGTAAAAGTCTCGTGTCTTGGAAGCACGAGGCGTTCTGGTGCGAGGCGTAAACGAGTGTCCCGGTGTTTTTTAGTACGTGTTACGAAGCGTTTCAGCGCGGGGCGTAAACGACTGTCCCGGTGTTTTTACGTTCTAGCGCGAGGCGGAAACGAGTGTCTTGGTCTTTTAGTACCGTTACTACATGAGACGACGATTACGACGACGACGATGACAGGAGACGCCGACAGCCCGAGCCCCGGAGGGGCTTCGCCCCTAAAAGGTAATCCCTCCGGGATACGCAATGGCTCCCGTCTTTGCTTTCTTGTTTTTTTGCTCAAGAGGCTCTGCCAGACACCACGTGCATACTCGCATGCCACAGGGCTGAGCACATTGCGAAATGAGCACTTAGCAGTCGAGAATTCCGACTACAGCAGATGAAGCTCTTTCTGATAGTTTTCCCGACGCCGCCCTTCGCCGGTTGATTTGGCGGCCGGCCTAAAACGGCGTCCGCTCCCTGGCCGAGGTCCCTATGACGTTCGTCGAATGGGCCGTGACGCCAGGCTCAGCTTTTGTTTGTTCTTCTTTAGCGCGTTAGCTCGAACTCTTCCTGAGGCTCGCTGTCTGCTAGCGGGCGCTGGTGTTTACCGTGCCTGCGCGCATAACTCCTTCAAGGGGGGCCCCGCTTCCTTCCTGCTTGCTCGCTGCTCTCGCAATATGGGCTGCACTTTCGTTACCCCTTTTGCCCTTTCTTAAATTTGGCTGCGGTAACTAACAGATGCAGTTGCTTTGCACGGGGTGGCCACCCCACAAAAGTGCATGCGGCGACAAAACAACAAAACAGTAAGAAAAAAATGGCGCCAATCCACCCTGTGAAGGTTGCTTGAAAGCGAAGCTGCAAACGACACCCACACGGATTACCCATGCGACGTCACTTGAATTCACACACATGGCTCTACAAAGAGTGAAACCAGAGACAAGTGAAGTGTATTTAGCCACACCCTTTATTACTTCAAAAGAGATATTTTTCGATAAGGTTAAATCACTTCATTATCCACAAATGGCGGTTGGTTGAGTTGTATTGGTGAAGCACATGAGCGGAAACGGTTAGACGATCTCACTTCTCCGTTTCTGCCGCCGCCAACGGGGGCGACGAGATCGGCGGCAAAGATGGAGGAGTGCGCATGCGCAAGACCGCTACACGTGCCGTGAGCGGAGCGCACAGCGCGCGAGAGGTCGCGTGACGCAATCACGTGGCATTCAGCTATAACGCAGGGTGTATAATCCCGCAGATGTGCTCGGTGAGTGCACCGTCGGTCTCCCCCGTGTCCGCGTCGGCTCGTAGCTCAATCGCCGAGACACTGGGCTCTCGCTCCATTTCACCATTCTTTCCTGGTTCGATTCCCAACGGTGGCAGTAACTTCTTTTATTTGTTCGCAAGAGTTTTCTGTTGACACCAATGGTAACGACAGAAACCTTGGGGGGTAGAGGTAAAAAGCTTTTCTTTTACGTATGCTGTTACAGTTCAACCTCATAAAAAATTGTGAGCTGCTCTACCTTTGTCCCATGTACTTAACCGCTCATCTCGCTTTGAACAGATTTTTGTTCGAGTAACGCGTTTCTACTTCTAACGAAATAATTTGCGGATGCCCTTAGCCTCGTCCCGTCAGATTCGATAATTACTGACGCGAGTTTCGGCAGAAATTTTCCCAAGGGCGTTCCAACCATGTGAGTGCACGTACCCAGGAAGGGAGGTTGGGTGAACGAAACTGTGGACTCGAAAAGAGGGATACGAAGCAAGACAAAAAGTGGTACAAGTTTAGGATTTCTATGCAGTACGAGAAAGTAGTTACCCTTTTTACTGGTATTGTCTAGAAACTGGCTATTAACCTCCTTAACTTCACATGGACCTTCCCCCTTTACCAATCGGACGTCCATAGGTATGCGTGTAATCTGGGCTAGGTATTGTGTCTAACCCAAAATGATTGTGCATGGCTGGATCGCGGCATTTGCTTGTTTTGCAGCGTAAGTGCGCCACAAGAATTAGAAGCAAGAACATGGCGGGAAGTGTGACACCGGCCGCCGTGAATAACAGGTAGAAGAAGCAAGAGAATAAATTTTGCGTCCGTGGCTGAGCCGCAACACCTAAATATCAATCTATATTATGAGATGCGGCCTCTCAACACTGCGATATAAATCTGAACAAATGTACTTCCCAGCATTCCCTGCCTAGGACGTAAGAGAACCCGAATTACAAGTAGGAATCCCCGATAGAGGTAGAAATTAGGTCTCCGGCGGAATCCAGGAAAAGATGCCGAAATTGCGTTTGGTGATCAGTCACACGTTAGCATCGCTTCGTTGGTTCCTGGCTCAAAGCACTAAAAATGTCCCCTCAGCTGCTCTTCTTTTAATCAGGGAGGTCTACCTTATTTGGAGCTGTATCTAATTATTCCTATTACCGCTCTGCGTCCTCTGGTCTTTGCTATGTAAGCTTGGGTAAGTTTATCGGCCTCTTGCGCTGAGGCCTGCCGGCCCTGCATTACCTGTATTCCACAAACTTGGAGCCATGGACTCAGTGTGATCTGGGCGTGAAACTTCCAGCCAAACCCACTGCTCCTAATAAAAAGCTGCACTCTGTGTTTTATTTTGGCTCTGGCATGCTCATGGGGTTCCCAAACCAAGGAAAACATGCGTCGTTTCAGAATGACGCGACTGTTTTGCAGAATTCGCCTGTGATGGAGAGCCTTAAAAAAAAGAAAAGAAAAACCATACTCTGTCGGAGTTTCACAAAGTCTTCCGTTGGGTAAAACATACTGCGTTCGGAGCAGCAAGGCCTGGCTTTGCCATGCGGACAAGGTGAAGTGTCGGATTGTCATTTCTTTGTACGTACCGGCGTCACAAATAATGCCAGATGTGCTGCAGGGAGGAAAAAGGGTTGAGGAATGCTCTCGCTAGCTGCGCGTGCGTGCGCACACTAATCAACCGTTTTCACATTCTGTGCCCTTACCGATTCTATCGAAATAGCGAAATAAAATCTAAATATAGAAAGAAAAGGTTCTGAAGCCTTCATATTTCATTTGACTGATCACAATTCCTCGAAGATGTCTTCACAGCAATGCATTTGGGCGAAGTGGTGAGACGACTTTAAACAAATTCGGTGAACCACAATTGTTGCATCGTTGGCTTTTCTCACATTGCTTTTCTGTATAGCAGTCAAGCCTAATTTACAAACATACTAATGTAAACATTGAAACGTAAGTTCTTTTAGCATTGCTTTTATGTAGCTTATTACACAATTTTAAATGTGCAGCTTCATGTGAAGCTTATTACACAGACGTTTTACGTATTGCAGTGAAGCCCATTTACAAAGTCTGGTCGCCCTCACTCAATGCTGTTAGGAAAATATCTAAAATGGGCTCGAAACGTTTTAAATGCAGAGCATTTCTTTAACTCACGATGTCACCCGTTCTAGGCGTCCGTAGTAGTCCACATCGCTCGCAGGTGCGCCCTCTCGGCGCGATCGTGGCGTGATAAAGGCGGGTGTCGGCGAGGCTGGAACGCACTCATCGCCGCGCTCTCTCGTCAGCCCCGCTCCTCCTCGCGTATTCTCCGCTCGCATCGCGCGCTCTCTCCGCGGTGGGTTCGCGCCCAACAGGTGGGGGGGCGCGAGCGTCGCGGGATCAACAACATCTGTGGCGTGATCGTGACGTCAGCATCGCGCGCGCGTGGCGCGATCGTGGCGTGATAAAGGCGGGTGTCGCGACGAGGCTGGAACGCACTCATCGCCGCGCTCTCTCGTCAGCAGTTGCCACAAGTGCAACAACATTAACGTAACGCAAACTACTTAACGTCGTGCGCCCCCGGAAATGCTCTGCATTTGATCGTGCCCCTCGCGAGGGGGATGTTTCTTCCATCAGGAAAACGGCTACCGCTGGCGGGAATCGAACCCGCGTCCTCGGGCACAGCATTTCTTCCACCCGTCGTCTTGTCGTCATTCACTCAGTTAGGACGGTGACGCTGCTGAGCCCAGAAACGGCCGCCAAAGGGCTGCGCCCTAAAATAACAGCTTCAAAATAATTTACTTTTTTGAGCTCCCAGTGTATCTGTGCGATGGCATAAATAAGCCTTGCACAGCGTATCGATGTGCAGGGGCGTATAGCTTTGTTCAAAGTGTGGGCTTCCCTCACAGTAGCGCCAATAGCCCAGGCACTGAGTGCACTTAATTGAGGAAAATGAACGTGATCTTGTAATCAGCTGCTAAAGGAGCATTGTATAAGGTAACACGGTTTCGAATTAGAATGCCTACTTAACTTCCCCGCGCAATGCAGAGTGGAGAAGGTCTCTTGTCTCCCTCCTATAAAGTTGCACTGCTGCGGCCGCATTCCTTTCGACAACTTCTGTGTAGGTCAAGGAGTATTGCACGGGATGGGAAGGGCTCGGCTGTCCGCAACTTGGTAACCAGCCGCAGTCAAAGGAGGAGAGTTACCGAGCCGCAACTCAGGCACTGGTGAAACGCCGACTTACCTGTATGGCTGGAAATGCATGTTGGGTCAATAAACTCCATCGAATTTAACAAGAAAATTCCTTCGAGCCCTGATTCCTATATCGTTACGTTAAATGAGTTTCGGGAACGGATTGGCGACTGATGTCGTGCCAGCCTTGGCGACAGTGGGCCCGCTGTCAAGTGGGCACGCCCGTGGAGGCACGCTGATGCTTGCATGGTGAGTACGCTCGCGAGCATGGAATACTGAAGCACCACAAAAATACAAAAAAAAAAAGAATTCCTCCGTCTAACGACCACGACGGTTGAACGCGAAGCTTTATCGGGATGGATTCTTTGGTTGGCCAGTCCCGCACTGCGAGTAGTGCTACTTGGAGGTGCGCACCACTTTTCTAGAATACCCACAACTCTCGGGTGTGCACTCCGTAGGCTTAACGTTTGGGTTTGGGGTGTGCGGCGGGAATCGGTACCTGTTGCGAATCGATACCTGTTTGAGGTGTTAAACCCCGAATCGTAACGTTAGGCCTAACGTTCTAAACCTCAAAACGGGAAGTTAGGTCTCACGTGTTGTGGCTAACACGGGACGCCGGGCTAAGCCATTCTTCTCGTGACGGCCGGATTCCTTGGATGTCGTGTGCGTTTTCCAAACCGCTTCGGCCGTGTCCAAATGAAATAATCGGATGGACGCCGGCTGCATAACGCGAAGGACCAACGTTCGATTCCGGCCACGGGAAGCGTTTTTTTCTTTCCCTTCACCCACGATCATTCATCGTCTTCGTCAGGGAAAGTTGGCCTCCCTGCAGGGCGTACAACGGCACCAGTGAGGGCACTAAAGCTTCGCTTTAAAAGAAAACTTGCCAAATCACACGGGTTGGCGCGCAAATCGGCCTTCTCCGCGCGTGATTCGTGGCTTTATTGGCGTGAGCAGCTCGACGAGGAGGAGGCTTCACCAGAACTTCCAGAGGGGCCTCTTCTTCGGCTCGGCCCGCACGCAGGTGGGGAACTCGGTCTTGCCCAGCGGCAGCGCCATGAGCGTCACGTCGTCGGCCAGGTGCAGCGGCCCGTCGCCGCTGGGCGGACGCTTGCTGGCCAGCACGGCGAACTGGGTGGCTGCGCGAGGAACAAGAGGCGCCACCGAGTGGGCCGCTCAGCCACTGTCACTAGGCGGTTAACTGATAGAAGCGGTTAGCTGATGGAAGCGGTTAACGGATGAGCAGCAGCACCGCACAACGCCTAACCATGCCTACACATTGGGAGGGAGCAAGCTGCAGTTAGGTCATCACTGCTCTAGCCTGAGACCGGAGTGCAAACGGCCTTCTGTTAAGGAAATAGAACCTGAGCGCTATTTTCGATTTAACGCGCGTCATACAAAAGGATCTGCGATCATTATTCCTGAGATAGTTCGCACCTCTAGAGGCCTAGCTGTCTAACTAGGTGTGGATTCACCTAAAGTGTGTTGCTCTTCGGGCAACCACCTTCAACTCGTCCCATCTTCGTATGATCTAGGACTGCTAATCCTACGGTGTGTTCTATGCCCTGTTCTTCCCCTCACGCTTTTTAATCCCAGCCCCTCCCGTCCCATTCCAACAAGTTACTGGGAATCACACCCTGCACTCAGAAGCTGCTTTCTGAGGGGGGTCTGGCCTGCACACAAGGTATAATCGGGTAATGGGTAGGGCTGAATGCCTTTTTTGGCGCAGCCATGTCGAAGTTACTCTACAAAATGGCGAAGGTTCTTGGTGCAACGCAGCAGTTAAGCCACTTGAGCAGCAATAGGGGGAGAATAAGTGCGATTTCGTCCAGCATGTATTGTCTACACCCACACACAATGTCAGGGTGGCAGTGATTGTCGAGGCGTGGATCAAATTGTCAAGAAAAGGAAGCAATTTGTTGTAAGCGATATAAAAGGAAATGTGGTGAGCTTAGAAGTAACAGGTAAATCCATAAAATCATTCCTTTCAGTCACTGTTTATTATGATAAGTGGCATTTCCAAATGATTTTTTAGAAGTTTTTTAGTCAATGTTGGCGCGCTTTTTTTTTTTTGCTGGGACCTCAGTTGGGGAAAATGCTTTATTAGCAATTAAAAAAGCATGGTAATCGTTTCTGTCCACACATCTTTACGAGCGACATCACAAGAGGCGCCAGTACAAGGGTGCTTTATAACAGACCAGAACTGCGATATTTCGGGCATGCGCCTAGCCGCCAAATCTATAGGTATCAACGAGCGAAGTTGCCAGTATTTCTTGCCCGTGTCTTTAATTGCGTATTGTCGACGTAGGAATCTGGATATTTTGTTCCGCCAAATTCATTCTGCAACTTTTATTTAGAATTGATGTTAAGACCTGCCAGAGTTTGAAACGTCTGATCTCTGCGTAAAAGTTATCCTCTTTGCTTCCAGCATCTGCTTTGCTGCATGGTCATGGTGTGAAATTCCTGGTTTTGTATTGTACAAAGCATCGGAAAAGATGTACTACGCTGTTTAAAAATAGGGTAGGCAAGGCTGACGAAAAGAAAACCTAACTTTACGCGGCACACCCCCGTATCCTATGCTGGTTGCCCTTTTTAAGGATTGTGGGCGATCGACTTGTGCAAGTCGTCGGGCCTGACTAGCTTTGCATGGCTGCTTGCAGGGATGGATGCCAATGATGCTAGGTTCGAGATAGAGGAGCAGAAAAGGCGGTGACGTACGTTGTTCCAAGAAGGCGCACTTGCATGAACTCATCATGGTGAATTTGACGGTCGCCGTTGGTTCTGCGTGGTTTCCAGGCGCGATCACTTGCTTCACGTGGAGCCTTCCGGAGCGACATCTGCGGCTGTTGTCTGCGGTGAGACATGAACCAACGAGCAACACGTTTACTCGTATACGCTGAGCCTGACGTCTTGCTGCGCACATGATCATCTTGCAGACCAGCCATTTCTGCCAGCAGCTAATGGAACCGGTTCTATATTAATGAACAGAAAACAATCGCCCGGAGCAGCGCCACAAAGCATAATAATATTAAAAAATACATAATTACATATTATACGTGCGTCGCATTGTAGAACATCATCGCGGCCGGCAATCTTTAACTGTTCGAAGCAGTTAAAGTTGGCCAATGACCACCATGGCCTACGGACACAAACCACGTGCGGTCAGTTTCCGTCCGCGCACAGCAAAGCTTGGTGCGAGTGTGGCCTTGACCTTCAGGCGAAATGAAAGCTCGGGGCAATTGTTATTTGCGAAGTCACTTGCGCTGGCTCGTTAAAGTGAGTGTAAATGAACCTTTAGCAAACCGTCACAGCACACCCGATGGTCAAACGTTTATTTCACGTTATTCTGGTAAAGTGGCAGGGGGAGGGGGAAAGAGGAAGGCGGGGGGGGGGGGGTCATTGTTCGTTCATTGTTGATTGTTCATTGTTCAAGGCGTTCATTGTTCGCAGAGCGAACAATGAACGAAGCAAATATAGCTGAACCTGGATGTCACGAAGTTGACAAAAACTCGCAATATTTCGTTACATGCAGGTTTTGGTTACATGCAGCTTTCGAGTTTAGGCTCGTGCAAATTAAGCAGGGACGAAACCAAAATGCTAGACATCAGTGATGTAGAACTCATCCTTAAAGGATTTATTTCACAGTGAAAAAGTGCGTCATTTGCTCCTGTCGCTTTCCCACGAACTGAGTCATTACTTGGCCTTCCAAAGAAGCAAGGTCATTTACCCCCGTATTCACAAACGTACCTTAAGCCTCACTTTTGCCTTTCGACACTTTTCAGTGCCATAAGTTGTTTGAAGGACCAAACTTATGCTGATAGGGCGCCTTCTCACGAACTTGATGCTTTCTGCCGCACTCAAAATTCTCGAGACGGTGCCGGCTGGGATACTGTACTGCGCGGCGACGTTCTTCTTTCCCGCCGGCGGAGGCGGCATTGTGAGCTTGTCTTCAAAAGACGAAAACTTTCGTTTTTCTGGCAGCAGAACTCATTACCGACGAACCGACACCACAGGTGGCAGTGGAGACGCGCGACTATACACGCCGACAGGCAGGCCTAGCACCTAATCTACACCGCGCTCACACTGAAAACGCACGGAAACTTGCGGCGAGGATGAAATTCGCTAAATTAGTGCATTTCTCCAGCGGATTTTTCATAAAAAGTGTAAAAAACAATGACTCATCGGAGTAGAGAATTCGTTACATCAAGGTTGACCGTCGGAACGCCTTCGTTACATAGAGGTCGCAAATACATGGGTTTCAATGGGGCTGACAATGGGGAATTGAAAAACTTCGTTAAATTCAGGAATCTGTTACATGGAGGTTCGTTACATCCAGGTCTAACTGTATGTCCGAGATGGCAGCACGTACTTACCAGGAGCTCCGACCGTGCGATCCGTTTCCGGGAACTGGTACCTCGCCTTGGCTGCACGAAAGAGAAAGCGCCATTCTGAAGGTTAGGAACGTGCAACTGCTTCCACCTCAAAACGGATTCTTGTAGAATTTCTTTTTGTCTTCTACTTACGCAGAAGCAAGCTCATCATCCCGACGTCTTAATGCGCAGAGTTCTGCAAAAAGGCTGACGCTGGAACGCTATGAGTACACGCTGCTAATTCCATCAATACCGGTATTCACACGGGGAACCTCGAAGAGGAGGAGTGTGCGCTGTTAGCGCTTAAGAGAGGTGGCGAGCCTTCCCTTTACCCTTCCAAAGTATTACCGGTCCGACAGACTGCACGTTCCTCCCCCTCATCCTGCTCTCTCCAAGGAAGAAGAATCGCTACTTCACAGACTACAAACGTACATGCACTTAGTTACAGTATCTTGAGATATAGAATTACGGTATTTTTTATTGTTCTTTCACTTGGTGTTCTAAAATAAACTGTATTCTGAAAACGCTACCACGAAATGTATCCTACAATCTCAACATTCCCGAAGGTATTAGCTTGTTTTCTGCTTCCCATTTGTTTTCTTTTGATGCAGTATTTTTGCACACTGTTATCCGGCGCCATTTTTAAAATTCTGATTTTTTGTTTCGTTTTGTGCCTACAAGACCCCTGATATGCCATCCATTGTTTCGCATACCCCGACGTTACACGTGGTTTGGACGTTTTGTGCGCAATTATAATGTACCCTTTACACTTAATTCTGTGCCCACTGCTATCTACTCCATTTCATCGACACATGCTCTCAAATTGTATTTAAGGAAAAACTTTTCTGAAGTTGAGCAACCCTGCGTTTCGTTTTTTGTATCTATGCATTACACACTGCTTACCGCTTCTGATCGTTTTCCTCCTTTTTTTTCTGTTCTCGTTTCTTTTTCCCTTCACCTTTCTTTTATTTCTTTTTTTTTTCTTTTTTTCCCTGCTGTAATTTATAGCGTCCTGACACTGGCTGCCCGGTACAGCCTGACCAGCCTATTTGGATTGGGCTGACGCGTCATGTACTTTACACCTCTACGACAAATAAAAGCATTTGTTATTATTATTATAATACCTCTCGATCCTCACCCATTTCGCCTAGATCGAATGTTTTGAAGTCAATACTCTGCTAAATGCCCGTTCTGTTCACAACCCGGGACTCTACATCATATTATAACACAGTGTGATCGCAATTCCAAACTTCCTCCACGCCGATCCCTTCTTCCCACCCTTGAACTGAGGGAGAACCTGGTGACCGAGCGGCCATCTGAACGTCCAGCAACTCCTGGCATCCGGAGCGGAGGCTTTCTGCTTACCTCACGGTTCCCGGAGTAGGGAACCGAACCACTGCCACTTCAGCGGCTCAAATAAACGTCTCTCTCTCTCTCTCTCTCTCTCTCTCTCTCTCTCTCTCTCTCTCTCTCTCTCTCTCTCTCTCTCTCTCTCTCTCTCTCTCTCTCTCTCTCTCTCTCTCTCTCTCTCTCTCTCTCTCTCTCTCTCTCTCTTTCCAAATCCAAATATGCGGCGCGCGGTGAAAGTGGGATTGAGTTTTCTTGCCCGTGCGAAAACCGCCTAAAAAAGGTTCATTTTCCCCCAATGCTTACGGGACCTCTTGTAACTGCACTCTGCACACCGTCATTCAGCTCCCTCGGATGTTTCGCGTGCTCTGTAAATCTAAATCTATAGTAAAGACACTCGACTGCGAAGAGAAGACACGGATCTCACTCTAAGCAAGCATTCTGCGTGTCACAATATCTTACACGCACTTCATTGACAGTGGGCGTTGCCCGGGTCTAATTCTATGCCCCTCCATGTGCTGGGGCCCAAAGCAAACCTAGCATTGACTATATTGGCGAAAGCCCAGCGAGTTTATGAGTTGCTCAGGAAATACTTCTCCTTCCGCAGAAAACTTCATGCGGATGCTACCCTCAACATTGGGATATGCACGCATGATTTATACTCCAGTTAACGTATACCCATTTATAAGATGGGTGATATTAGCACGCCATTTTGTAGAATATAAACAAATATAATATGAACTAACGTCATAGCTAGTGACCGGATTTTAGGCAAATGCTAATTATGTTCCTTGCGCTTCTATCGCACCATTTTGATATATGAGCATGAATTAAAGGTTAAGAAGGGCTTCTATGGTGTTTTTATAGCGCCTATACATGATTATTTTGGCGTTTGTGACTGAAAGCCTAGAAATGCCGATAAATGCCTATTTTCAATGCCTATTTTCGATATCGGCACCTATGTGAACACTATTTAACGTGAAGTTTCGCATTCGGGTGCAGTTTGAGATCGTATTCACGTTACTGGGCAGCATTAACTGTTCAGAACTCTATAGGGTGCAGCCTTGCCCTCTAGTTAAATAGATTCTCAAAAAAAAAAAAAAAAAAAACCAAACACAAACAGAATGGTATGCTCATTCTCAGTGAAAAGAGGCAAAATTTTGAACAAAAATCTTGGAGATGGTTTAGTTTGCTATTGCTTCCACAATTTTCACAGTTATTGTTAGACTACGCTCCGCGGGCTCCCAAAAACAGATTTCTTCGAAAATGTGCAGTCGCATCTACGTTTCTGGAACCCTACTTCAATCCAACTGAATTTTTAACGCAACAGTTGAGCATTGAACACGCCTTTGTTAGCAGTATTGAAGCGCTAACGGCGAAGCATTCCTGCGTAGCTGCATTTCTTTACACGCCAACGGGCTCTAAAATACGCGTTTCCATCAAAAATCTGTTCGGCTGTTAAACACTTTTGAAAAAATGCTCTTCAAATGTGTAGAAGTGTGTTTGGCAGTGTTGGGACGCCTTGCTTATACAATTCAGATAATATCTATGAGAAAATTGCCAGAGTTCTCTCTAACAGTCTTCATGTGAGACCATGTTAAATTTTAATAAATCGTCGTCTCCCTTGCGTTTAATATTTGTTTCCGTTTTTGTCGTGTCCTAATTTATTCGAGTCAGGCAGACACAGAGTAGCACGTTTATTATTCAACCTCCCCAGCCTTCAAGTATTCATGTTCACGCCTGTTTCACTATATGCGATGCTAGAGCAAGCGACCATGACCATTGAACATGAATTCGAGCAGTCCACTTGCTGAATTAAGACAATTTATCTTGGTTTGTTTAGCCACTTACATGGACATTTGAACAGACATGTTCAACTGTTGACGTGTTTGCACCATCATAACATTGTTGGTTTCCCTGTCATAGATACAGACCGCGCACGTCTTAGTTTGATATTATTTGCACTCATGTAAAAATGTATCGCGCCTATATGTGCGACGTTGAGGGCCTAAAACGTTGTTTTGTCTGCCTGTTTTAGGCGCCTAAAATGCACATTTTTAATGCCTGAAAATCCGGCCTCTAGTCATAACACAAACAATGGATCCACATTCTGCCAAGGGGCAAGAAATAAACATTCTCTTTCATGCTGAATTTGTCTAATTACTTGTTTGTTCGTTTGTTGCTCGAAGGTTGCATTTTGGGAGGTGGCAATAATAGGGCACGCACTACACACATATTTTACAGAAATTGCCCGCCCGATTCTATGATTTGTTTGAAGAAGGTTTGGCTTGCTGTTGCCGCAAAGTTCCGCAAACAGATAATTTTAGTGTCTCGGGAAATCCAAAGAAAAAAATAAAAAATTAGAACGGGGGGGGGGTATATGCGTTTCCTAGTCAGCACAGCCAAGCGACGTATGACGACATCTAGGGGTATGTTTCAAGCTACGTCCAGTTGCATGTGGGCCTCAATTTAATCGCTCAGAACCGCTTGGTCTCCTAGTGTAGTAGTTCCGCTCCTGCGAAGCAAACATCCTAACCCGGGTTGAAATCCCGTTACCGCTATTTTTTTTTTCGTTTTCAAGGATTCGCCATATTTGAATATAAACGTTTGTTATCACGCGTATAATCTATTTATGGCATCGTTATGCATTATAAATGGCATTTCGGGTATTTTCGTTGCCTTCTGGTCAGTTTCAGCTACTGCCTGTGCGCTTTTGCGGGTTTTCCCCTTTTAGGTCGGTTTCGGCTATTTCTGTTGAATATTTTTCTACCCCGCGGTTTTCAACCATTGCAGGTCCGTTTCGGATTTTATTTATTTCAGTTCGGGTGGTTTTGTATGCTTTAGGTACGTTTATGCTGTGATATAACCCCTTTAAGCAAGCTCAGGTGACGGCTGGCTGTACTGACTAGGAAACGCATATATGCACGTGGGGGGAGAGGGGCGCTGACTTTTCTTGAGAAGCGCATGTGCAGGATAAACTGGGTTAGAATAACTAGGTAGGCAAATTGTTCTATTCAACAGGGGCTGCGACAATGCGGCCAAGAGCGCAGGTAGCTCTGGTGAACAAGAACGTGGATAGCAGAGTTTGATGCTGTCACGTGGCGGCAGGACAAATTACGGGAGGCGTGAGGAAAAATGAACGAGATGGCTTTTAATGGGCGGTCGCCGTCTTTACACGAGTACGGCTTGGAGTAACTGTGTACATCGTCTTCTTCGTAAATTGGAGACATGGTGGTGTGCGAAACTCTCCAACTACATCTTCTTGACGTTAAAATGTGCTAATCTTGCGGGACCAGGTTGGGTTATGGCAGATACTGAATAATACAGGTATTCAAATATGTCATCACTTTCGGTGACATTAGAAAAACACAAAAACCTCTAGTTTTTCACGTGCAGGGGTTTGTAGCTTGCACTGCAGGCCGTATACAATGAGAAAGAAATATGCCACGATGCTTTCACACACGTTCACACAACGCATCCTTTCATACCCTGTGTGGCAGAGCCGGGAACTAGAGGGAGCCCGTAAGTTTACAGAACAACCTGAACAGTCTCCAGCTATTTTACATGCAGCTGTGCAATCTCGTTAGGTTGGAGGAATCAGTGAGTAAATATTTTCCCGTTGGATCGGTCTTTGCGACCGCTGTCGGTTGCACGATGCGCGGTCAATGCCTCTAGCGAGAAAACCGATTAGATAGGCAATGCACACTTTTTCCGTCGCAAAAGAAGGAACTTGGCCGCTGACTTTTGCGACAGTGACGTCGCCTGCGTGAAACCCGCGGACGATGTATTCGGTTCCATGCCATTGTTAGCGCTATTATTCATTTGCAACTGTCCCAAGTCTTGTTAATATTTTAATACTCAATTTACGCCGTAATATTTCGGCTTCGTATTAGTTAAAACGTGGTGGATCAAGAGGTAATATAACAGCCCGATAAACGCCCTACGCTCTTTAACTGCAGAGTGCGTTCTCGCTGCTGATACACTGTAGTACGGCTGCGGCGACGATATGGAACAACCTCAGGTCAGCGGTGTCGGCAGAAGACCCGATTGTCCAGACTATCTCTGTGCCTCTATGCAAGCGGCGCTCTCTGGAGTCCGTTCTCCGCTTTTCGCGGACAGGTCCGTCTGGCCGCCACGAGGGTCCTTATCGTAACTCCGGCGCCGGCGTCTTTGAACTTATCTCTCGTATGTGCTCAAAGTGGTTGCTCGAAAATATTGGGGGTTTCAGGAGCTGCCTTCCAGCTTCGTCTGGAAGCGTGCGAAGTGTACGCGGCTCATGCGGCTTACGTGGATGCTCAGTTGCAACGAGAACACGCGGGCAACAAACAGATCGCGTCTCCCACGGGTACCGGGCGGTACTCCTTGCTAACTATACACAGCGCTACCCGAGTAATGCAACCTCGCGGAACCAACTTGCTCGTAACTATTTAAATACGAGTCAGTAAATAAATGAAAACATAAGCTGCTTTCTGGACGCACAGGCACAGAACGCCGGCTGTTTTCGTGATGACAAGGTTACATACTAAGCGAGGCTATAATGCAAGCGGCGCAAGTTCACCTCCTCCCGGTGAGGTGAAACATGATCCGCGAATAAGGTTTCAGGTTCGAGGCTGACTAACTGTTCGTATTAACTCCGAATACTTATTCATTTCTCGGGATAAAAACTTGCGATGGATTTTGAAACACATTTATTTACATTGCATTCTACATGCTAAAGGACGTCATGTTGGCAAGCCTTCTCGTGCATTTCTTATGAGCGGAAGGGAATGCCGAGCGAATCGGTTGGAAGTTGTGGAAAAGGAAAAGCGGTGTAAGTATCTGGGATAGGGAAGAGCGGCGTCCGGTTGAGTGGGATCCTCTGGCAGCTTTATATATATTTTGTGCTCTTGTATATAGTGCCCATTGCAACGCACTTGCCTACAAGGCAGCTTTTCGTTTTTACAATTTCTTCTGCCTTCGGCTGAAGCAAGTTAGAGGTTGCACTCGCACGTCTAGGCCGACTACCTCGGTTCCAACCGTTTGTTGGAACCGAGATAGTCGGCCCAGGAGTACGCGTCAGCCGTTTTCAGATATACCCAATTGAAGTAAAACTCGCTGGTGCAGGAAGGCGTTGCGCACTGCACGCACAAGGAATAGGCTTCTACAAAACCATGTGCAATATTGCTATTTAGAATTTATAACATATTCGATGCAACCGAAAGGAAAAGTGTGGCGGGCCATCGGAATAGGACTCAACCAGTAGCGCTTATTGCTTCTTAACACTTCCCTCAAAACGGTCATTTGTTCCCCCTAACTCGTACTATTTGGAATATAATTTCAAACGAAGTTTATTACTTCCGCTTACCCGCCGCGGTGGCTCAGTGGCTAAGGCGTTGCGCTGCTGAGCACGAGGTCGCGGGTTCGATTCCCGGCCGCGGCGGCCGCTTTTCTGATGGAGGCGAAAAGCAAAAACGCCCGTGTGTACGAGATTTCGGCGCACGTTAAAGATCCCCAGGTGGTCAAAATTAATCCGGAGCCCTCCACTACGGCGCGCCTCATCGCCTGCGTTGCGTTGGCGCGTTAAACCCTACAATCAATCAATCAATTACTTCCGGTCCAACCCAGAAAACGGCTCTTTCCTTGTAACGTCAAGGTCAAGCCAGCGCCCCGAGCGGTCGCGCGGAGTGAAAGCGTCTAATCGCTCGTTCGTTCCAAGGGAAGAGACGCGGAGATGGGGATAGATAAAGGAGAGAGTAAGGGCGCTGGCTACATCCATCTTCATTGCGCGTTTGCGCCTGCGCCCAGCAGCGTCTTTGCATCGCCTTGAGGTGCAGTTGTGGGCGCGATCACTCCGCGCTCTCGGCGCGAAAACCGAGCAGTCGCTCGACAAACTTAGTTCAACAGCGTTCAGCCGCAATCGTGTGCTAAAAAGCTTCGTTGGTCAGCCATTTTCTCACAGTGGAGTGCCTCAGGCATTCTTTTGTTTGTTTGTTTGCAATTGTACTTTCGGTTTAGCAAGTGCGTTACGCGATACTCACGTTTGACGTTCACGTGGATCTGAGCCTGCGATCCGTACGAAGAGCCTGAAAGATGAGTGAATGCGCACTGTTTCAGCTTAATCTGCTTGGTGCTCTATACTCGGGGACAACCTAAGAACGACAACGATTATGATGATGATGATTGCTATTGTTTTTCCCTTTGTAGCGGTGTGATGACATGTCATTTTACCAAAATGGACCAATATACCCATGTCCTACCCCTTGGTTTAATACCAGCGATGCCCAGGGCAGGCACAAAAAGCTTATTAGGCACAGAATACTTTTTTTTCCTGTTACAGGTGGCAACTGTCCTAGGCAACATTCCCCTCTCTGCTTTTCGTCCACCAGCATTCTAAACTTCTTTTCGTCCCCTCGACAGCCTTGAAGTTAACTTCCTCTGTGATACCCTTAAATCCTAGGGCTTCTGGAAGCCGAATATTCCCTTCATGTAGATTCGGAACGGAACTTCATGTAGAACGGAAGTTGCCCCTGCTCCTCATCACCACAGCCGGTTGTTACTCCGCGCGGCGCAAAAAGTGCCTTACTTCGAGCATTGAGAACGTGACACGAGTCGTTTCTGTTGTTTATCGCACTTAATCTGCTTATAAATTTCTACAGCTACGTTAAAAAGAGTTAGGCGTGAAAAATAAGATGATGTTACTCATTAGGCGCAATCTCCAATCTCCAATTCGGTTCCGTCTCTTTGGTGGAGTGATACACTACATACGCTATTGCCGTTCTTAACTTGTACCCGAGTACAGCACCAGTCACAAGAATTCCGCTATTAGGGAAGACATACTTGAGATGCCGATTTTTGGTGCCCACCAGGGTTGAATGGCTGCAGTGAAAGAGAGAAACAAACAAACACAAAAGATTAAAAGGGCGCCATTGCTATTAAAAGCGCCTCCAGCTCTCTCTCTTTCTCTCTCTCTCTCTCTACGCCGCCCGATCATAAGATCTCTGTAATGGCCTGTAATCCAATCCATTTAATTCCCTCTTACAGCTCCTGGCTGGACCCGGAGACTATTTCAGGTGTGGCAACTGTTTTAAACCCATACCTCGGCTTCGATAAGATAAAAAGAACTGACAACAGCACCACGAAGGCCAATCCAAACTATGTATCTGCTTTCGTCACAAAGGTCGAGTCAAACGTGTACAGGACCTAGGCCCACTCCTTGATTTGTTTTAGGGTGTTCAGGTTTTTACAATAACTAGAAAGTCGTACCCGCAACGGTAATGTCACCCCCCCCCCCCTTTTTTTTTGTTGCTTTCGTCCTCAGTTGCTTGGTGGAGTTCTACTCAGAGTTTTAAAATTAAATGACATTTAACTGAGCCCCCTGCACGCTCGTTTTGAAGTAACTCCGCCTTAGCTAGGTCACTAAATGCGAGTAACTCTTTGTTAAAGTGTTTATATTGACCTCACGAGGCCATTCGTAGCAGGAAAATTGTGTCCACAATAAAACGACAGCAACTTTTGAAGGGAGGTTGACATTCCTTAAAATGGCTTTACTAACTTGTGGTGTCCTCTCTTTTCTGAGACCCGGTCCCTTCGCTGTACTAAAGACATGGCATGGAACCGGCAATCCCCTATTTAAGCACGAGTCAGATTTTTGATCTCACCAGAATTTTCTAAACCAAAATACGGGCTATCGCGCTCAAACAAATATCCATGAGTATAACGGTAGCTTTTCTTCCAACATTTTTTTTTTCACAATTCCCCTTGTCTGGCATTTTGAGCTGTGATTCGCGGCTTGCGCGTTTGTAAAAAAATAAATAGAAACAGAAAAAAAGTAGCGCTGTTTCGACTAGGTGCGTGCTCAACTGCAAATGGTGCTGTTCAAAGAAGTGGCCTATTTCCGTCTCCTTTAAGCAAGACACATAAAGACCCACGTCTGCTCGGAGGTACAGCGCGCAGATTATTTTGGAGGCTGCGATGCAGCGGAAAGCAATAGAGTTACACGGCGACCAGCAAAATTAACAGGCCGCTCAGACCAAAGAAAAAAAGGAAAAGCAATCCCTGCTTTATATTTTAGGAGATATTCTGAAAACCTCTTTCCGCTATTGTGATTTGCAGGCACAGAATAAACAGAATAGTTGACTATGAAGAAATCCTCCGAAACGCTGTGTAAGTTGATAGCTTATTTGCAAGCAAATACTTCATTACAACAGTAGATGATCTACGTCTAGGAAGAATCTGAATTCGTAACCTAGGGAAAACTTCCTGTCTTCTAAGTTTTGAAACAAGTAGCAAATAATGTTAAGTGATTATAAAAACAGTGGAGGGCTACCGTCCAATAGTTATAAATGTACAATAGTGAAAAATAAACCAACGGCGCATTACGGTTCTGCGGTAATCTGTTCGAACTAGAGGGCTATTTTATATACAGTACTGATATTATTTCAGTTGACGATATTAACAAAACAGGGGGACATAGTAATAGAAACTATCCTGATATTGCAAAATTGCTTGGTAATCTTGTTAAAACAACGCGTTAGTAGACGTGGTACAAGAAGATGGGTGTTGTGTTGTACTATACTTGTCCCACGCCTAGTAACGGACGTTTTCAACAAGATCAATATAAACGAACTCTCCCAACTCACTATGCCGATACGACCCGCCGCGGTGTCGCAGTGGCTAAGTCGTTGTGCTGCTGATCATGGGTCCGTGGGTTTGATCCCGGCCGTGACGGCCAGGTAAGAAACAAAAACACCGGAATGTCGAGATTGGGGCGCACGTTCAAAATCCCAAGGTGGTTCAAATTGATTTGCATCTTTTCACTACGGCGGCTCTGATTTCCCAGGTGCATCGTAGGCGCACGAAACTCTGAAACTTGAATTTAAACCCTTCTGATTCAGTGTAGTCCTCGTTAACAAACGAGTCCGCGCCTTCAGCTCTGCTTCTCCTCCTCACTTGTTTTTGTCTTTTTTAACCAACTAATCCAGTGCTATTTTTGTTTCTTCGCCCACACCCGAAGGCACCGTCCTCACCGGAGTCCGTACTTGACGTGAAGGCGTCGTCCGGAATGCTCACGACGGCAGCTGTTGGAAGGAGCGGGAATTAGAGTCAGGCGCGAAGTTCAAACCCTCACTAGAATAATGAATCGATGTTTTTGCAAAATACTTCCGTTTTTTTATAATCCGGAACGATGAATAGGAGTCAATTTACAAATAAATATGTCATGTCATGAATACGTTTATACACACGCATGCGTTACATTCTTGGTTATACTTACATACATACATACATGCATACATACATGCATACGTATATACATACTTGCATACATGCATACATACATGCATGCATACATACATGCATGCATACATACACACATACATACATACATACATACATACATACATACATACATACATACATACATGCATGCATACATACATACATACATACATACATACATACATACATACATACATACATACACACACATACATACATACATACATACATACATACACATCATACAATTACATTTCTTTATAGGTCTCAACGAACAAGTTACCACTAGGTTACGTCAAACATTATTCGTTCGTTTTTGAAGCAAGAAATTATTTGCAAATGCGCGCTACTACGCATGTGCAAAATCAGCGGGCAACCAGCCCCTTCGATGTATCTCAACATGAAATGATGTCAACGACTGGCGCTCACACTGACCGTATTCCGACTTGCAGTAGTGGGTGACGGTGCTCGCAGGCTCTTCTGCCGCGTCCAAACAGACGGGGCAAGTGGCCTGGACGCCATCTGGGCACGGACCTTCGTCAGCCGCGTCTGCACGTTCAGGCCAGATTCGAAGGCGTCGGTACGATGAACCAAAAAACTCTCACCGGTCACCCGAATGACCGCGCCTATCTCGCTTCCTACCTTTTCTGTGCCATGTAGTGTGCTGCTGTATCCAACCAGTGTTCTTTTGGAGACATCTTGCTCTAACACCGCCACTCCCGAACAGGGAAATTTATTCCTTAGAAGGGTTTTCTTGTGTTAGTTTATCCAAGAGTACGGCATACAAAACAAAGTCTGCGTCCTCGCCGTGTACTGCCGTGATGAGGCAGTACATACACGCCGTTGATCCCATTATTTTTTATCTATGTTCAGTGTGAGTTCGCGAATATTTTTATCTGTTTCATCCTGAACGCCTCATCCCCAACTTGCCACTCTGGCTTCTATTACTGCACCCTGTAGTCACATATTTCTATCCCTGCTCCTCGGCACTCTAAATAATTGTAAAACGTTTTTGTCGTGTTATGCGATCGCAGATACATGATTATATCCCAGGCGGCACACGATGCAAATGATATTTTTTGGTTTCTGGTGGCGTCCCGCGATTTCCTTTTTCCACTTGATCGCCTGTTGCTGCCAGTGCCACTAACTTGCCACCAGAAAACTCCGCGATGGCAGTCTAAGGTCGTCTTACGTTGATGTTTACATCAACAGACCGTTATAGCCTTGGCATTACGCTGAGTCCCACGTTCTTCTCGTGCAGTGACTTCCAAACTTTAAATCTAGGAAACACTTTCCTGAAGCTAGGTCACGCTGAGCGGCCAAAAATTTCTGTGCTGAACAAGCCAGGGCTAAGTAAAGAAGAACACAAGGACGATGGATTTGCGTCTCTCTTTCCTTAGTCCTCCTTCCTTGGTTAGCGTAAAATTTCACAGTGAGCACGTTCCTACTACCCGCCTGGATAGGACAGCTTCGGCGCTACGTGCAGAGCCTGGCGCGATAAAATTGGGGCTGTCTTGTTCGCCCCACTTTCTTGACTGCGCCACCATGCCTCACCCATATGAGAACGCGCACACCTCCTCTCTCCTAGCATGTTCAGCTCGCTCCAATGCTGTAATTTTCTTGCGAAAATTTTACATGTAGTTAATATACTACGCCGCTCAGCTCCGCGTTTAGAATAGAACCGCACAACCGCTCCCAGCAGCAAAAGATGGGTTCACCCGAGTACTTATTCTGCTGTAGCGAAGCCAGCTTGACAGGGGCATAAAAACCTTTTCAGGAAATATGATTGATTGTTTATTGTTTGGCGGATAAAAGGCCCGACCTTTAGACAAAAGGGTAAAAGAAAGTGTTTCAACGGAAAAAATTTAAAATCAAAACGCAAGAGAGCAAGCAAGGGCCCAATAGAGCGCTTTTGTGGAAATTGTACCTCATATAAGTTCATCCGCACCTACGTGCAATTTCTTCGGTGCCGCTAATGCCCTCCCCAACTTGTTTCACATAATATCGTCATGTCAGACATTTAAAAGTGGCCAAAAACAGCTGGTAGCCTATTGCTCACCACCACTTACGAATACAGAGAAGCTGGAGCGCCTGCGCTCCCATGCTACACTTCTCAAACGCGTCAAAATTTATTCACTTGCCAGTGGTCTTTACAAAGCAGTGTAGAGCTGTCTGCAAACCCTACTAGGGCCTGAAAACGGGCAACAAGTTGTGTTTAATAGGGTGCATAAGACTTTCATTGAGGCTTTCGTCTCCCTTTTCCTCATCTCCCAATAATCGCACAGGGCCTCAGGCCTATTTCTAATTAAAGTCGTTCATTCATTCATTATTTCAGTCGTGCCTATCCTGAAGCGATCACGTGGGCTAGTAAACGCTCTTTCATATTGCAGACACTAGGAAAGATTTACCTTTTTACCAGGACGCATGCATGCCATGCTGCTTGTTGTCCATGCCATGCCATGTTGCCCACGGTGGTTATATCCTGATGCCTTGCGATACTCTGTATACTAGACGTGTTTTGCTCATGAGCAAAACACATTACATCGTGAACTAAAGCGATTATTGCACTAAAATGACGTCAATATTTGAGTTATCGAGTCACGCAACGATTTTTATGCCTACGGCGCCAGAAAAGCCACCAGGACAACTAGAGGTGAAACCTTGCCGGTTTAGCACTTAAAGCGAGGCCAACTTGGCTGAAAACGTAATTCTGTCCTCGCACGCCGTGTCCAGCTAGGTACCACACAACAGCTTCTCACCACTACGAAACGAATAGAAAAAGCATGTTGACCTGCTTTTTTCCCTGTTCAACAGGTGCTCCCTGTATAGCGTAGCAATAGTGTTAGTATGATCTAAGTAGGAGGGAAAGAAGGGGGTGCGTCTTGCATATATCAGGATCAGGGTTTTCTGGGATTACCTCTTCTCTTTCGGTCACGTGACAAAACTGTGAGGAAGAAATCTTAAAGATACTTCTGTGCCGTCACACCCACAGCTGGCGCAGTGAAGTTCCACTTTCGATTGATTGACTGATTGGGGGGTTTAACGCGCCGACGCAACGCAGGTGATGAGGCGCGCCGTAGTGGAAGGCTCCGGATTAATTTTGACGACCTGGGGATCTTTAACGTGCACCGAAATCTCGTATACAGGGGCATTTTTGCTTTTCGCCTCCATCAGAAAAGCAGCCGCCGCGACCGAGAATCGAACACGCATCCTCGTGCTCAGCAGCGCAACGCCTTAGCCACTGAGCCACCGCGGCGGGTGAAGTTCCACTTGCAATATTATTTCGGATGCTGTTCGCCAAGAACTGTGGACAGCAGGGTATCTTAGAACCGATATATGAACCAACCATGCGCTGCGTTTGAAAAATCACAGGAAACCTTCATAACCAGTCGTTCTTAAAGAAAATACTGGCGATCCATGAAACCGTCTCTACTCTAGAATGAGTGGCCGATGCTACGAGACGTCCTTTTTTTTCCAGTGGCGTGTCTCGAGCAAATTTTTAACCGCATGGATGGTGGAGCGATGCGGACGCTGCTACAAGCTATTATTGTATTACATTGGAGAAATTACAGAACACCTGTATCAATTCGACTTTAAATCATTACATTACTCCAAGGGACGCGTTAAGAGCTGTGTGCCTTTCTCAGTGTCAAGGAGCAGCTACGCCCTGAGGTGAGCCCCGTACTCGTGGTACCTTCGCGGTCACTTGGCGTACCGGTTATGAACGATGTGCATAGTAGACACAGATGTGTGCTGCACGGCTTACGTTTGACGGCGTTATTTGTGTAGCCGCCAAAAAACATCTCCATCCTCACCTTCTACTTTCACGCTCGAAGTAAAGTAACAACGCGGCTCGCACGTATTGTGTTGCGTACCTTGCGTGAACTGTGCCCAGTACTTCTCGTCGCATATGCCAAAGGCGGCCATGAAGTGTAAACTCTTGACATAAACTGATTCACTCCGCGGCTCTGTCCTACGTCGGTCAAAGCTAAGAAAGGGCAGCCAACTTTTATGAACTGGCGCTACCAGCCATTGAAGCTTTTAGGAGGATACGTAGCACATGTTTCACCACGTAACGAAGATAAAAAAAAACTCTAAGTTACGTCATAGACATTAATTACTGGACACGACGCAGTTTGGTTAAAATGATTGCCCAAATATTTCTTCCAGGCATCGTAGGTGAGTATATACATTTTCTTGTAACGTTAGTTTGCCTTGAGCAATGGTGGGGCCACATTTTTACATCATGCGAAAGGTCGCCGACAGAATTATTGGCCACCTCGGCGGTGGTGAGACGTGCACGCCGACGCAGCGTTCGGTGCGGTGCTGAAGAAGCCCAGGGGGCAGTCTGAGAAACTGCCTGATAGCGTGCACTCCGCCTATCGGTTTCAGCGGCTAAGAGGAGGGGAGGAGGAGGGAACTTTTTTTAAAACAAGACACAAGAATAAGGACGAAATTATGAGAGGCGAAGGTTCAGTCGAGAGGCTGACGATTAGAGCGGCCTTTTATTGAAGCGCTCGAGCCGAGAACAAGCGAGCACACACACCATGATGCCGAAGAGCTGGCGAGTCAGCCGGCGGTGATGACGATGTACAGGTGTCCCAAAAAGTAAACTGAGCACGGCTTCGTGAAATTCTAATCATTTCTATTTTATGCGGCTGCCAGCATAAATATATAGAGTGACTTTCTTGAAAAGTCATTTAGAGGTTGCTGGCTAGGCACATGGCGGAGAAATACCATCAAAATCTCCAACCCGTGCTCCATTTAGTTTTTGGAGCACCTGTACAGACAAAGAGTAAAGCACGGCAGGTAGTCCACACACCGCACATGCAGAATGGTTGGGCCAACCGGCCAACCGGGGTAATGACCAAGGACGCTCACAATATGTAATTTAAAATTTTTCGCCATGTATCTAAGCTTGTGTCGTGGTGACATGTTTAATAGACAACGCTAGCGAAGAGAAGCAAAACTTCGCCCTAGTTTTAATTAGGGCGTGTGAGTGCATTACGGTGTTTTCTATGGCCTCCGCTTGCCTCCCATCCCCGTGCCTCTCGTGAGCTTCACCCTTGGAGACAGACGTTCTGCGGGTGCCTCACCTTGCGCGTCGTCGGCCACGGGTATCTCGAGTTCGGGCGGTGGCAGCGCGCTATGGGCGCCGCCCGAGGCCCGGGAAGGCTGGTCGGGGGCGCACACAGGCAGGGTGTGGGTGCCGTAAGGCAGCGGGTACAGCTTGACGCCGGAGCCCAGCTGCAGCACTCCGCCGGACAGCTTGGACTGCTTATCCGCCACCAGGACAGCGTAGCCGGGCAACTCTGCGGGTCAATGTCGAGCAAGAACGCGTATTAGTTCACCGAACAAGGCTGGACACGTTTCTTCGAGCCACTGGGTCCGCCTCCTTATTCGTGGCACAGCGCGTTTAGGCGCGAACCCGGAGGTGCCGACCGTGCGTTTCAATGGGAGAAAAGCTGTAGCCGCAATGCGAAGATTACTGAGATTACCATATTTGAATGATTGTAACGCGTCCCCGATTATAACGCGCGCGTAACTTTTATCATGAAAATTTGAAAAAATAACTTCATCTAAAAAAATATTTCAGAAATAAATATGTGGAACAGCTGGTTAAGGTATGCCCATCGAGAAATGGGTACGTCAAAATTCACTCGCGTGACGTTGACGGATTATTTTGGATTAGACTGAGTTGGATTCTGAGAGAAGTCTGCATTCATGTTGACACAGCGGGGCGATTTGAAGCTGGGTTTCAGTTTTGACCCCCATTGTAACGCGCACACAAACTTGAAGGCTAGTTTTAGAGAAAAAAGGTGCGCGTAAAATCGTGGAAATACGGTGCTGGAAATACTAGGAATTGCTCAGCAGATTTTAACGATAGGGCATTACTATAAACCAGTTATATTTTGACACATTTAGAAGTATGCGAAGTCGCAATTGGAATGGAAATGATACTTTTTTAACCATACCGCGTTGGGTCACGTTCTCAACGATAATCCAGCCATTTATCCGGTAACGTAGGAACGTATGATACAGACTTGGCTATCATTCTCTCGTCGATATGGCGCGAAAAGTTTTCGATTTTTGAAAGTAGATAAATGAATATGCACTCAGCGCGCATTCTTAAAGAAACGATTCCAGTAGCTCGCGTGGGAGGTTAAAGAGCGAGGAAAAAAGAACGCACGGCTCTTGAGATGCTGGCAGGGGCACTGCTTGCCGAGGAAGAGCTGCAGGTCGTAGCTGTCGGCCACGGGCTGCGAGCCACGGCTGACGTTGTACAGCGCCTTCACGGTGTACGTGAGACACGAGTCGGACACGCCGCTGCTGACCTCTGCGGGGTTATCACATTCTCGTCGAGTTTGGCGGCAACATCAAAGGAAATACCCGTATTGCCTTAACCTTGATGCACATCAGGTTTTCACCGCCATGCCCGAAGTAGATTTTTTTTTTCAACAAACACTATGTAGGCTGCAACGGGGAAGATGTCGGCTTTTCATTGTGCCTACGATGACATGACCAACTTGACTCCTGTTTTCTCGGCCACACAGAGGCAGTGATTATCATCAATAATGTCCACTAAAGAGAGTTGTAAGTGCTGTATTATTACCTACCACAATAACTTACGGAAAACTTTGGCCATGTTCCCAGATTTTGCGGCCCCATATACAGGCATTTAAAAAAAAAAGCGTTAGAAATGATCTTATCGTCATGCGGTCCTCTTCGCCGATATGCTGGCCGTAGCTATGAGAACATAGCGGCATATACTTACGGCTAAACGTAACGGACTTCTAACATTCTTAACCTGCACACCATATGCGTGGATAAAGGAAAAGTCGATGATAACCACGAAATGGTGAAAACAGAAATCTTAAACGCCGAGACAGCGCGAAAACACACTGTGATCCACGTTACATCATTATGGTAGTTGCAGTGGCGGAATCGAACAGCGCATGGTGTTTTTCTTCCCTCAGGGCATTACAGGTAAACTCAGACTCTAGCCTTCGCTAAGTATCCACATAATGGGCTGCAGAACGCAGCAACAAGCAAATCCAACACACCTTAGTGCCCCTTTAAAGGGTGCTCCACCACAAGTATTCTTATGATGCGGTGAAGGCAGCATAACAAAGTGTCCGGCGTGAGGAATTACCACAGCGTTGGCAGTCAAATTTAGAGTAATTTGCGGTAATTTTTTTTGCCTTCTTCTATTTGACGCAAATATGTTGTAAGCGTTGGCCGCAGAACATTCTTTTTTGTGCTTGTCACAGCTCTCAGACTCTCCCGTAGTATTAACCACAAAACAAAGAAGCGTACTCTGTGAAAAAAATGATATCTGTAGTCTCTATAGGCCGTCTTTATTACATGTTGCGGAAAGAAAGGTGCCTTTTTTACGGGTCTTCATTTTTCCTGGCATGTGCAAAGCAAAGCCAGAGATAATAACACGTTCAACTTTGAAAATTCATATCGTTACCAGCGTGACTTCCTGCAGCGGCCGATTCTCTGCGAACCACGTGTTATGCGTATGAGAATTTATGCTTGCTGTTTATAAATTTAGGGAATGGGAAGCTTGGGATGCGAGGAAAACCGGGTTTTAACGATCGCCACCCTTTGACAAATCTCCACCTTTTTGGCGGAAATGAGTGGCCGTGCTTTAGGTAATCGGCATGCACATTTTCACGATGTGAGCCCTGTGTACTTACGCGTAAATGAGGCAACAAAAGAAGAAATGAAGCAAAAAGAAAATTGGCTCTCTAGCCTCGTGACCCACCTTCGCCATGTGATGCAGCCTCGCCTGGAGTTCCGTTCACTGTGGCGCAGAAAGGAAAAATAGTTTGAGCAGGCTTACGGACTGTCACTTACAGCTTAAATGCATGCCGTAGCCATCGGCAGGGGCGTAATCTGAGTGTGGGGTTTGAGCAACAAACCGCCCGTATGAGACAGCGCAGCGGAACACGAGGAAGGCAAGGCTCGCGTCTATCGATTTAAAATAAACGAAGTACCCCAGACACCTTCTGCTATTCAGTTTGGCTGCCTTGTTTGATTAGGAACCATTATTCTACTACTTAGATCCAAGACAACTCTTTTTTTTTTTGACTGGATAAAAGCGGTAAATTCTGAGCCCCTTCGTTCGCGCATTTCACCGCTGTCTGGCGTCCACTGCTAAGCCCTTGGGAAAAGAGACGAGGCTTAGTGAGGCACCTTTCACGGTGACGCTGACGTTCTTGCCGAAGCCCGGTTCTTCTGAAATGTAGAAAAAAACAGCGTTACACAGCTGCGGCTTTCAGCTCGGTTGCCGCAGTTTTATTGGCAGCTTAACCATCAGAGCAAAGCTTATATTCTACTTACCCTCGACCTCAATGTCGGGAAGGTAAGCCTGTTTCCAGGTGAACATTCCTGTGATGAAAACAAATAACAAGTCATCGCGTAATAGGTATATTCACTGGCGTCAATCCATTCGTGTCCGCCCTCTTCCCAAAAATATGCATCCCACTTTGCACTCCGGTCGTCGAGACGCCCGTAGCCAAGCCCAAGAACGAATCTACGGAAAAAATTCTAACGTTTTGTACACAGATGCCAGCCCTTACTCCAATACGTCCCATTTCTTAGCCGTAGCAACCACTAAAGACAAGATCATCCCCTGCGCCTCAATCAAGACCACATCTACCTGGGCCGCGGAAGAATTTGCTGTGGCCCTCGCCATCACTCAAACACCCGCCACAATTCTAATTACTGACTGTCAAGCCGTCTGTCGCAGCTTTTTATCGGGTTACGTGGCCTCAACTACGTGGAACCTCCTGGCTCAACACGCCCCCAACAGGAAGATCGACATTGTGTGGACCCCGGGACACTCCTCACTAACGGGCAATAATTTTGCCCATAGACAAGCCTGCGAACTCTCCTCCCAAGCCTCTGAGGAACCACCAAGTCTCGTTCCCCTGCTCACATTTCAAGACATCACCCAACATTACCGCACATCAAGACAACATTTTCCCCCTCCTCACCCGCAGCTTACTAAAACAGAAGAAGTAATACTCCGGAGGCTTCAAACAAACACCTTTCCTCACCCAACTTGGCTACATCGGATGTACCCCACCCAATACCCTGCCACATGTAAATTCTGCCCTAACCCATGTACCCTCATACACATGATCTTGGGGTGCGCACACAACCCAGCCCTCCCACCTTTACCCACTTCCCTTCCCCTCCCTGAGCTGTGGGAGAACCTGACGACCAGCGCCGGCTTGGATGCACAGCAACTCCTGGTGTCCAGGGCTGAGACAGCAAGGTCGTCCCATGGTCTCCTGGACTGAGGAGCCACTCCCACATCACCTGGCTCACAATAAAGTTTTTCCTCCTCCTCCTCCTCCTAAATTGCCTTAAGAAAACTGTATACGCTTTGTGTTCATGAAAATATTAATACTGCAGTTGCATTCTTGCATTTACAGAGTTACGGTAGGTCACGAAAAAGGAAAAGAAAATAACAGAGTACACCGACGATGCACTACCCATCGCTTATCATCACGAAGCTTCTTGTCTCGGTAAAAGAGAAGCGGTCTTCTTGAATAAAGAGAAAACGAGTAATACAGACCGTTTTTGTATTCGGCCATCTTCCGGTAATCCAGACCAATGGCAACAACCGAAGCTGCAAACAGATTGGTTCAAAGGCAGGTTAGAACATTCGAAAAGTGTTGAGACGGCAATAGAACGCGCTTAGCGAGAATGGGAGTCACTCAAAATCCAGAACATTAGAGCATATCGTGAACACCACTTGCTTGAAGTAGTAATTTCACAGCCCTTGCGGCAGAAATTTCCCCCTGGTAGTGAGCGGACATCAATAAAGTAGTTTTCGGAATGTTTGGAGTGTGCGCACAAATTTTGCGCTGCCACTTGCTCCTGAGGCATTTTAACCCTTTCTGCTCTGAATCTTTTCTTCTCATGAAAAAAAAAAAATCTGTATGTTTTCTTTAAGATTTGGACCCTTTAAGCTTACAAACGAAAAAGTAAGCTTGTCATGCAAGTAATTAGCGATTTACAAGCATGACATTTAATTATGTTATAAAGCAATTAAAATTTATAATTACAGCAGAAGTTTTTTGCTTGGTTTTCTAAAATTTGGAAAGCAGCCAGCCCACATACAATAGGCTGGTAGCGCAATTATTTCTGGATTTATAGACAGGTCATCAAACCAGGACTTCGGTCCTTGGGGTCACCCTGACGTCAGTTTGGTCTTAACTGCAATGCCTTCCTCTTTCTAGCATTCAGTTTTAGCAAAAAACGAACAATGGTGATATCTATTGATACATGCATCCTTGAAGAACCATTGCGCAGAAAACTAGCTCTTTTGGTTGTATTCTCAAATTGCTAGGAGTCTGTTAACTCATAGGACGCCAGGGCCGAAAGGGTTAACAGGCAAGAGCTGGAAGTACAAGTGGTCATTGTTACCCCCAGAGGGCTCAAAGAAGCGCGGCCGTTTAATACCACACTCGGATTCTGCCGAACCGCAAGAGCGCGCCCGCTTGGCAGCGTGCAGGGAGGGAGGGGGGGGGGGTTGCAGGGTGCCGGACGCTTCAAAGTCCCCTAGGTTCGCAACGGGTCTTTCCGGCATCAAGAAGGTTCCAATAGGTTGCCAAAGAAGTCCCGACTGCTCTCGCTGCCACTGATTTACCATGGTGCGTTGCATTAACTCTGCACCGTCTCGCGCCCATCCAAAACAGTGACATTGAAACGGTTTGTGCCTTTCATGTTCAGGTTCCACAAGTGAGAAGTCGTAGTCATGTATAACCTACAACGGTCCTCGCTCACCGTATTCCGAGGTGCACAGGTCGTCGGCGAGGCCCTCAGAGGCGACGCTGCCGGGGCAGTAGGGGCATGATTCGTCGAACGGGTCCGGACAGCCGGCGGGACCCGCGTATGCGGCGTCCGAGTAGGCGCGGCCCCTCATGGGGTACCGGTTGTTGTTGGGGCACTTGTTGGCGGCCGCCTTGACCGCCGCGGTAGCCTCGTTGGTGAGCGGCACCACCACCGTTTTGTCGTCCAGAAGCAGCTGGCCGTGGGAGCCGCCGTGTGCGCGCCAATTGTGCCGGTAGCTGAACACGATCACCTTCGTGAAGCCTGGCGAGATGCAAAGGCGGAATGCGAGGCAGAGAATGAATGGGGGAGAACCCACCACCATCATCATCATCATTAACGGCCTATCAGAGGTCTTCGTCCACTGCAGAACGAAGATCTCTCCTACTGACCGCCACCCGCTCCTGTCCTGCACTGCCCGACACTTTTCTGCTTAGAAAAATGTTTGTCTCGCTTTGTGTGTCGCGTCTTTTAAATTAATAGGAACCACATATTGGTGAAACTTACTCCCTCTGACCATAATGAACTCGCAACTCATTGCAACTCAAAGAACAACAGCTTCACAAATCGGTACACCGTATTTATAGAACATGAGTGCTCACTTTCATGGCCATGCAGTCATACGTAGCAATACATCGGTAACAGTATCAATCCTGGGCACAATTTAGCACAGGACTCACAAGTAAGTGGAAGCCACCGTAAGATTTTCCCGATATTACATCGGCACCAGGGGACTGGAAAGAAGCTAGTTCGTTAACCATCTAGACTTCTCCCAGGGCAATAAAGACAGTCTCCATCCGTCGGAAAAGTAACAAAAGACGCGAAGTGTGGGGAACCTTATCGTGGAGATGGCTTGAGAAACAAGATTCCACGATTGTGGCCTTAAGGTATACAAATAAAATACCGGGCGCGTTGCCATGTTTCGAAAGGGTGACGAATGAAGGCTTTTGTGAGAGCTGTGATTAATAAACCGAACCCTATAGGGCGTTTCAGTTTGGACGTTACATTTACTGCAGCAGATAGTGCATTTAATGAGATATGCGACATCAGCAGTGAATTTTCTGGTCCTTCTGGCGATAGTAGCAGCTGCTTGTCAGCAAGTGACTAATGTGGTTCGATACCGGCCGCGGTGGCTGCTTTGTAAATGGAGGCAAAAAGCGAAAACCCCCGTGTGTCTAGATTCCGCGCACGTTAAAGATACCTAAGGGGTCAAAACTAATCCGGAGCACTCCCCTAAGGCGCGCCTCATAGCTTCGGCGCATTAAACCCCATAATCTAAATGTGCGCCTTTGCACAGAACTTACTTTTGGATGCAGCTTCGCAGGTGCAGTACTTGCTGAGGGAAAAACGGATCCTCTCCATCACGTTGTAGTTTTGGCCTCCGTGAAAGACTTCACCGACGCACATGTCGGAGCAGAGGCCGCCGTAGCCTGCAAGGACAAGGAACACGCGCTGGTCGCAGGCCATTCGTGCACACTCCTGCGAGTGCGTGAAAGTGAACATTGCTCGGCTGCGCGTGTTCACATGCGAGCGCCAGAATCAGCAGTACTGCGAGAAATAAGTTTTCGCTCCCGTTCCAGCGACGTGGCGAAGTGCTCAAAGGTAAATGGCGCATCGATTGCGCGAGCCCATTGCCCAGTGGTATTTATGCTTATCGTTCTATTTGAAAGCATATTAACACGAAAGTATTTTATGCCCGGATACACGAAGATTTCGCTGACGTCATACCGTCACTTCCGTGACGGTATGAGGTCAACGGTTCAAGGACGGTTCAACGAAGCAAGCGGCCTGTGAAGGGTGCACCCCTGCACACAGAGTCTTCTTGCGGGGAAGCGACCTTTAGTACTAAAGAGTCCGTTATATTTAGGGTTGTGTGTTTCCGGGTTTTATATTTTAACACGAAAGTGTTTTCTGCCGCGATACCCCAAGATTTCACTAGCGTCATATGCGTCACGGAAATGACGGAAATGCCAAGTACACTCACAAGACAGCCGCCTACCGCAAATCATGCTCAGCTGCAGATTTCGCTGCACATTTCACTTGCATGTTTTAGTGATTCCTATGACAGAGGAATCAACAACAGTTTTTATCCTTGTCGTTCTGTCGGAAAGTCATTTTACCAACTGCAAAATTCTCTAAAAAAGAAAGAAGTGTTCAGATACCGGAAAATCCAGGCATATTTTTAGAACGATGTAGTAATTTAGGGGGCGCCGGCTAGCTGTTCGCATGTTTGCAGCTGAAGCGAAAGATACTAGAATCCACAACCTTGTGTAGAGGTGGGTGACTGGCACCAAATGTGTGCCGAATTTTCGTATTGACGTGGTAAACCTACAGCAGCAACAGCCATCGTTATGCGGAAGAGCCATCACGGGCGATTCGGCCAATAGGACGTGTTGAGAGCGGTTTTGGGAGCGGTCACCCCTTCAACACTTCGGGTAACGTGATTAGAAGAAAGCGAAGTTGTGCGTTGATTTCATGTTAACACAAAGCTCATGCTCTCGAGCCGGCTTCAATGTATGCCGAGTAATTCCACCATTTCTTTCTCGAGCCCTTACAGGGGCGGTTGGCAGCACTCCCACGTAGCCAGCTAAGGTATACTTGCCTCTTCCTGGTTGAGGCGGATGGATCACCTCACCCTCAGCGACTGCAACAGGAGAAAACGGCGTACTTAGACGGGCACAGGCATTAAATCCAACAAGTCCGAAATTGGCACATGATTAGTCGATAAGCAATTGCGGAAATGGTCCGACTGCACTGCCACGACATAGACACGTTTTGAAAACATTCCGTCGATATTATAGCGAAATTACTTCTTCTGACAGCATAGGACTGAAGATTAACCACTAATCAAAGGCAGTTGACAAACGTGATGCCGGAATCCGCGCCGATGTCGAGGAACGTCTTTTGAAATGTCCTAATTCCACGGCTGAATTATAATTTTGTCTTCGAAACACGATTTCACGGCGCTGACGTGATTTGGCCCCAAATGACGTTTACATCGTGCGGCGCGCACATCACCGGCGATATCTTAGATGAGTCGCTCCGTGTTGCTGTGGCGATGGAGCTCCCCATGTCTCACCGTAGCAGTGCGCTTCTTCAGTTACCATGTTACGGCGTTGGTCGCCTCCGCAATAAAACCACCGAAGGCGCTATCCGGCATAAAGGTAAGAAAAGGAGCATTCTTATGTTTTATGGGTATGAAAGGAGGCTTGCAGACCTCTAGTTAAGAGAGGGCGGTAAAACATGCCGTCTGGCTATCGTTGCTGTCCCAGTATTGGACAATACGCCTGGAATACTTCACAAATTCCCCTTATTAAAGACGCAAGATATTTCGCATGCTTCTCCACGCTGAACTCGGCAGCAGCATTATATGCATTTCGCGCCGTGCATAAAATCTACAAAATTGTAACGAGAAAGATTAATTTAAATTTAATAGTACGCACCTATCAATGCCCGCTTATTTTCTACCGGATTGACATTCCAATCTAACCTACGTAATTGTATGCTGCGTATATTTATTCGCCCCAGCAGCCCTCGTGTCTGAAAAGAAAAGAGTTTATTTTCTCTGGCTTAAATTTTTAGGCCGTTGCCCAGTTGCATGCTTCCCGCGTTTTTTTATTCCATGCGGCCCACCCAATGCGGCTGCACGCGTGGGCGTTCACTCACCGAGGTCGTAGTTGCAGACGTTCTTCAGAAGCTCCTCGGGTAGCTTCTTCGTGCACACGGGACAGCCGATCAGTGGCTGCGGACACTGCGGCTTGTAGCGGCCCTCGATGGAATGGGCCTCCGCGTACATGGCCTCCACGTCCTTCGCAGGTGCGTACTGTGGGGGCGCTTTGGCGCTCGTGTGCGCTGACCTTCCGTAAGAGGGAAGTATGGCGGGGGGCTGCGTCGCCGTGCCGTAGTCAGGCGCCGGGGAAACCGGGGTCGGGTGTGTGGCTCCACCGTACGGATGCCCGGAATATGTTGGGGGCGCGTGGCTAGCTGCTGAGTAGGCCGAAGGGCCGGCACCCTGTCCGTAGCTGGGCCCGGAGGGAGCTTGCGGCGGTGAGTAGCCCGGTGCCAAGTAGCCCGATGGCGAGTAAGTTGCTCCAGAGTAGGCGGCGGTAGTCATACTGGCCGGAGCGAAGTAGCTGGGATTGAATTCACCGTGCGATGGCGCCTCGTAGGCAGGCGGGGAGTAGCTGGGGGCCGAGTAGGCCGGGGTGGCGTGGGTGGCCGCGGAGTGGTCACCGGTGCTGTACGCGGCCGGAGCAGAGTAAGTGGGAGGGGAGTGACTCGGCGCGTTGTAAGACGGCGGGCCGTAAGAAGGCGGCGCGTAGCTGGGGGCCGAGTAGGCCGGGGTGGCATGGGTGGCGGCAGAGTGTTCACCGGCGCTGTACGCGGCCGGAGCAGAGTAAGTGGGAGGGGAGTGACTCGGCGCGTTGTAAGACGGCGGTGAGTAAGTAGGCGGCGCGTAGCTGGGGGTTGAGTAGGCCGGGGTGGCGTGGGTGGCCGCGGAGTGGTCACCGGGGCTGTACGCGGCCGGAGCAGAGTAAGTGGGAGGGGAGTGACTCGGTGCGTTGTAAGACGACGGGCCGTAGGAAGGAGGCGCGTAGCTGGGGGCCGAGTAGGCCGGGGTGGCGTGGGTGGCCGCGGAGTGTTCACCGGGGCTGTACGCGGCCGGAGCAGAGTAAGTGGGAGGGGAGTGACTCGGCGTGTTGTAAGACGGCGGTGAGTAAGTAGGTGCCGGGTAGCTGGGTGGCGCGTACGTTGGACCGGAATAGGCAGCTGGTGTGTTTCCGGGACGTTCGTACACGGGACCCCGGTAAACCGGCGCTGAAGAGTAAGTGGTCGCGGGGGTTTTGTACGTGGTGAACGACTGCTGAGAGTAGCTGGGCGCGTACGTGCCGTCAGTCGGGTAACCAGCGGTGGTGTAGTCCCCTTGGCCGGATGCAGCGGCGTACGTGGTGAAGGAGGACGAGTCGTACGTCGTGTGCTCTGACTGCCCCGAAGCCGTGGTGTAAGCTGACCCGTATGTCGGAGTGGCAGCCGGATATGACGCGGTGGTATACGCGCCCTGCTGTGACGCCCCTTGCCCATACGAGCCTGCGGCTCCAGTTGCGCTCCCGTAATTTGCGCTGCCGGCACTGGATCCTTGGCCACCAGGTACCCCGTAGTGCGCAGTGTAAGAAGACGGCGCTGACGTCACGTGCGAGTGCCCTGCTGCGTTGTATGGATGAGGCTGACCGTAAAGGGGAGCCGCGTGAGAGCCGGTGTGTGGATGGGGGGCGCCGTAAACCAAGCCATGCTGGGGTGCAGGACCATAGTTTGGTTGTCCTGACCCATAGCCACCAACCGGGCCAGCTGGAGCCCCGTGACTGGGCTTAACGTTGGCGTACACGGCCGGAGAATAGTACGAGGGAAGCGGGTACGCTGGTAAACTGTAAGCCACAGTCACAGAGGGTTGCGGATAGTTCGGATGCATGGGCTGTTTGTTTCCAGCGTAAGGGGGAGCAAGCTGCTTCGGTGGATATCTGACATGAGTGGTCGGTGCAGCGCCGTAGCCACTGTGCGAAGCAGCGTGCTGAGCGCCTGCTACATACGGAGCCATTCCCTGGTGCCCTGGCTGGTTGTACAAAGGCTGCGCATAAACAGGCGCACTATAAGGTAGCGGAGCACTGGAGGCACCGTACGAAGGCTGCTTGTAAGCTGGTTTTTGGGGCGACTGTGCCGAATAAGCCGGTGGAGCATAGGTCGGGGCGTAAGGTTGCTCATTGTAAGCTGGTTGAACGTAAGAAGGGGCGGAATAGGCAGGCGGGGCGTACGAAACCACGTACGAGGAGGGCGCGCTGTACGAGGGCTGGGGAGGTGGAGGGGCTGCGTAGGCTGGCGGTACGTACTGGACGTCGTACTGAGGCGCGTAATTGACTGGCGGCGCATACGACGCGTCGTACACGACAGGGTGATAGGCGGGATGCACGTACTGTGGGCCAGAGTACGACGGGTTCTCCGCGTGAGAAGCGTACGTCGGATTGTCGTAAGTTGGCTGCACATTAGGCGCGTAATGCGGCGCTGAATATTCACCAGGCACGTGAGCAGGCTGACCGTAGGCGGGGGCAACGTAGGCGGGTGGAGCGTATGTTGCCCCAGTGTACGCAGGAATAGCGTACTGAGGTTGGTTATAGGGAGGCGGCTGGGCGTAGGCTGGAGCCGCGTAAGCAGGAGGCGCATAGGACGGTCCGTATGACTGCTGCTTGTAAGAAGGCGAAGCTGCGGCTCCGTGGTACGGTGGCGCGAAGTTTGCGGGCGGGGCGTATGAGACGACGTAAGAGGGCCGGGCGTAGCTCGGAGCGGCGTATGCTGGAGGGGCGTGCGACGCGGCGGCGTAGATTGGTGGCGACATAGTCGGGTTGTATGGCCTCACTCCGTAATACGGTGACGAGAGAGCATTTACCATTTGAGCGTACGATGGTGCCGCGGTGACCGCTGCAGAATAGGAAGGGTACTGCGGACCCGCGTACGCAGGCTGCGATTGCGAAGCACCGTATGATGGTGCGGAGTAGGACGGTGGCGCGTTCGTCGGGCTATAAGCTGGCGCAGCGTACGAGGGTGGGGCGTAAGTGGCTCCATGATGTTCGCTGTTTCCAGCCGGGGCTGAGTACGTAGGCTGACCCTTGGATGCCGCGTTACTGGCCGACTGCGAGTACACTGGTTCGCTGTGAGCTGCGGGGGCGTAAGTAGCGCCGTAAGAAGGGCCACTGGACCCCATGGTTGTGTACTGGGTGGCGCCGTAAGAAGCCGTCGTGTAGCCCTGTGACGAATGCGAATCCTCGTACGATGGCTGCGTGTAAGTTTCCTGGTTTCCGTAAGCCGGACCGGAATGCGATGCACTCGGTTGCGCGCTATAAGACGCGCCGTCACCGTGCGACTCGTCGGTAGCCTTGGACGGTGAGCGATAAGAAGGAGCCATGCCGTAGGAGGTGTCGGGAGCGGCATTGCCTGAATACGCGACCGTCGTCGCATACGAAGCGGCGTTATTGCGAGAGCCACCGTAGTTGGATGCGGCTGAGTTAGACTGGGGCCTTGCAGCAGCAGCGTACGGGGTAGGCGACGTTGGCGCAGCGTAAGTGCCACTGCCGCGAGCCGGCTGAGTGTAACTTACGGGCGGGTGGGCGGAGTCGCGGCCTCCTGCACCGTAAGACGGAGCTGAATGGGATGGAGGAGCGTACGAAGCGCCGGACGCGGGTGCGTTGCTATAGCCTGGCGTATTGCGCGACGGCTGCGCGTAAGGCTGTCCTGCTCCATGAGACAGCGCTTTGGGGTCACCGGCAGCGTAACTTGCGGGGCCGTATCCGCTGGTTGCGTAGGACCCACCCTGTGAAGCAGGAGAGTTGTAACCCGGGGAGGGTTTTTTGTCGTAAGGCAAAGTGGAGGGATATTTGGGAGCGGAAGAGAATCCGTTGGACGGCTGTGCGGGCTTCGAATAAAGGGCGGCGCCGTAACTTGCGGGTCCATAGGACATGCCCGATGGAGTTCCATGACTTCCCCCGGGAGCAGAGGCATACGACGGAGCGCTTCCTCCGGGCGGTCGCTGGCTGTAGGTTGGCGCCGCGTTCGCCGCCGGGGCGTAGGGACCGCCTGCGTAATTGCTGGCTCCCTGACCATAACTTCCCGACGACGGGCCTCCTGGAGCAAAGCCGTATGATGGATTCATAGCCCCGCCACCGTGCTGAGGCCTCTTTGCGTTCACTGAGGTATGGACCGGCGCGGCGTAGGCGGGAGCTGGTTTAAGCGAGCCGTAAGAGGATGGGGAGTAGGCAGGGCTGGACGGCATCCCGTATGAGTGCTTTTCTTTGTGCTGGGGAGGTGGTGGGGCATAAGTGCCGTACGGCGAGTCATATCCGGCGTTTCCAGCCGAACCGTGAGAATTATCGGGAGCGGAGTACGCACTGGGGGCATAGGCTTGGCCATAGGCGGGGACAGCGTACGCAGGAGGCGAGTACGTAGCGCCGTTGCCACCGTAACCTCCTCCGAGGCCGTATGAAGGCTGCGCGGTGACTGAGTACTCCTCCTCAGGAGGGTACGTCGGCACGTAGGAAATAACTGGGGCGTATTCGTCTTCGCTCGGGTACAGGGGCTCGTAGTAAGCGGGGGAGTAGTCGGGCACAGCGTATGGAGGCACGTACGTAACGTCGGCGTAAGATCCACTGGACGCTCCTCCTCCATTGCTTGGTTGATAGTTCTGCCCAGCCGATGTGCCGTACGAAGGAGGGCCGTACTGGGGCCCGGAAGCATGCGCAGAGCTCGGTGCCGAATGACCATGGCCTGCATCGTAACCAGCGGGCTGGAGGTTATAGACGCCGGATGGGGCCCTGTCGTTGTAAGCAGCTGGGTACCCGCTGCCAGAGTTACTAGCTGAGCCAGTTTTGTAGCCAGGAGAAGGCGCTGAGCCGTACCCCGGGGCTGCACCAGGGCCGTAGCTTTTAGAGGCCGTGTCACCGTAGCTTGGAGGGGGAGCGCCGTAGGCACGCGGGCTATAATGAGCTCCCCCATAGCTTGAAGCTGACGCAGCAGCTGGAGCCGAACCATAGTTTTGGGAGCTGTGAGCAACAGCGCTGTAGCCCGCTGGACTATACGCGCCGTGGCCCTTCGATGGAGCCGCGTTGTAGCTGCCCGGCGCTGCGCCGTGTACAGGTTGGCTGTAACCAGGGGCGCCCGCGTGGTGTTTCATGGGAGCGTAACTCGGAACGGCTGGAGAGCCCGCATAGTTTGGAGCATAGGTTGCAACCCCGGGGTTGTATTTAGCCGCGTCAGTGGACCCATAATTGCCTGCGGCAGCCGCAACGTGAGAGGCTGCAGGAGCCGGTTTGTAGTTCAGTCCGCTGGTTCCGTGCGAATAAGAGGGGGCGGTGTTGTGTCCCGATCCGCTGTTGTAGCCAAGCTTGGCGGGTGCACCGTAACCGGAATGCCCTGCTGGGGCTGAATAAGCCGAAGCGGGAACGTTACTGTAAGGTGAAACAGTGGCAGGTGCATAGCCGGCACCGCCATGACCGTAAGCATCTGGCGCAGCATTTCCATAACTAGGCGCAGTGCCGGCGCCGTGGGGGGTGGCTCCGTAGTTCCCGGAAGAAGGAGCAGCGTAGGCATTTAGAGAAGGCGTAGCGTAGGTAGCCGGTTGAGCCGACGAAGGCGCGGCGTAACCTGCAGATGGACCGTAGGCGGGATCTTTGCCGTACCCAGCAGCGGAAGATGCGGCATTGTGGCCGCCGTAAGGCGGAGAAGACGTGGCACCGTAACCTGTAGATGGACCATAAGCAGGAGCCCCCTTGTAGCCAGGAGCACCAGGTGCCGAATCATAGCCTGCTTGAGTTGGGGGCGACGTGGCACCGTAGCTCGGAGATGGCCCGTAAGAAGGAGTTCCTGCGTAGGCAGGAGCCACAGTTGCGGCATTGTAGCCACCGTAAGCGGGAGACGACGCGGCACCGTAACTTGGGGACGGACCATAGGCTGCTGCTCCACCGTAGCTCGGAGCAGCAGATGCGGAGTCGGAGCCGCCGTAAGTAGGAGATGACGTGGCTCCGTAACTTGCCGAATTGCCGACGTAGCCTGCTGTGACTGCCGAGGCACCGTAGCTAGACGCGGCGGCATTATAACCCGGGGGTGATGGTGCTGAGCCGTAGTTTCCAGCTGGCGCAGCGGCGTAAGCGGGGGCCGGAGCAGAGTATCCTGCGTTTGCTGCTGGATAAGCATGGCTGGACGCGGGCGACGGGCGGTACAAGGATGCACCGTCGTGGCTCGCAGCTGTTACTGTGTTGTATGTCGGGGCAGCAGGCTTCGGAGCGTAACCCGATGAGTCAGAACTCGAATACGCGGATCTTCCTGCGTCGTGAGCTTTGTATCCGGAATGGGAAGCACCGTGCCGGGCGGAATGATAGGGCGATTCGTAGAGGGGACCAGAAGGAACCCTGGGGCTGACCCCGTACACTGCCTGATCAGCCGCTTCGTAAGTATCCATTCGGTGCTCTGCCACCGGAGGAACTTCAGTTCCGCGGGTGGGGCAGGCTGATATGGCGTCTTGGAGAAGGCGGGAGTTGCGGTAGCTGTAGGCAAGGATATGTATCTGGTTTGTGAACGCCACGTGGGTCACCTTGTTTTCGGAGGATTGCAGTGGGCTCCTCAGGAAGACGAAGTACTGCCGGGACGCTGCAAAGCAGAAATTTACACGTCTGTCAGCACTCAGTTACGTGGTTCACATTCGAAGCCCACTCTCTTAGCAATCGCAGACAAAATCGGCTTATGACCGATTTTTCTTGACCGAAAATTGGTTGAACACCACTACTCACGAAGAAACTTGGCACTATAGGTTCTCTCAATACTGCTAAAGCTAAACGTTCCATTATAATACGTATGAAGGGGAGCTTTGTCAGGAAGTATTATCATGGAACCAGTCCCGGGATAGTCGTGGTCAACGCAACTCCGTGGCGGGAGTCATGACCACTCGCCCACGAGTTTATTCTGATAGCAAGTTGGAAGCGGAGTTTTTCTTTCGATGTTTCGTAGCCTTTTGTAAGGCCTAAGAAGCAGAGAATACTTCATCATGGCTGGTACATTTCGGCGCACCTGGCAATAGAAACACCAGGCATGCATATCCGTGCCACAGACGCATGCCCAAGACCACTTGACACACGCCCACAGAGGGATTGGCCAAAAACGAAGTTGCTGGTATTTATATAGAGGGTCACCTGGGTCAGGCTAGTTCCGCGTATGAACACAGGGCACTCATGGCACAGGGGAGAATAAAAGAGAGCGAACGCGGAGAATAAACAAACAAACGGTGGTAGCGTAGAGAGTGAAAGGAGGACAGCAGGTGAAGGTTCAGAGCAAGCATGAGGAGAAAGGCGGTGAGGAGAGAGAGAGAGAAAGAATCACTTTATTGAGCGTTCTGTGGTCTAAGGGTCTGTATAGTGGCCCCCAGCTTGTGCGAGTGGCGACTTCGGTAGTTCTGTTGACCACAGCGGTGTGCAATTCTTGGTCTGAGCTCACCACCCCCACCCCCACCCTCTCTCACTGCTCTTCAAGAAATAAGAGGAAACTGGTCTTTACGACATCCCCGCAGGATGTGAGGAAGAGTGGATATAGGGCACCGTATGCAGGGCATTCTGGGGAGGGGTATAGATAAGGGTGGATAAGGTTCAGTTTTGCAGGATTGGGGAAGGTGTTCGTCTGGAGAAGACGCCGTATTTACGGCGGGAGAGACGCGGGGAGGAGAGCATACGCGCTGTTTGGTCCTTTGGGTGGCGTCGGCTTCACCGTGTTACGATCGGCGTACTGGTATTGCGAAGATCGTCTGCAATATTATCGGGTTCAATCACCCAATCCTCCCGTCATCCGGCTTTCACCAGTTCCCCCCGCCCCTCATCGACGGGCAGCGACCCAGCTTTGTATGCAATGACGCGGAGGCGAAAGACGCTGCTGCTGGACACAAGCCGCTTTAAGCACCCGCCGGCGAGGCAAGTCACAAGCACACGAGGCAGCCCGAGGTTTCAGCTCCCGGGATTGCCCTGACGACGCTGCTGGCTCGGACCAGGGGGCTACAGGGACAGGCTGGTGACCTACCGGGACATCGCTCAGCACTATCGCATGGAGCGCCAGAAATATCCCGCAACGCATCCCACCCTCAACAGACGTCAATCTGTAGCCTGGCGTCAGCTGCAGGCTAATGCCTTCCCCAATCCTGCAGTATTGAGCCACATTTATCCCGACCTTTATAAAGACCAATGCAAGTGGTGCACCCAGCAAGCCACACTCACTCACATGATTTGGGCTTGTGATGCTCAGCCCCGAACTATACGAGCATGCTTTCGAATCACCAGTGCGGAGCAGTGGGAGACTGTTTGCTTAGCTCCGACCCCGAAATATAGGTTAAGGTCGTCCAACTGGCCGAAGATGCCGCTCGCGCCCAAGGGCTGCAGGCCGCCATCTGAGGGGGAGGAATTCAGGAAGCCTCCCACTTCTCCTTCCTCATTTCACCAAATTTTGGGCAAAATAGAGATATCATCATCACCATCATCATTGCCGAGAATGCCGCACCGAGGGATTGACGAAGACGTCGCGCGACATTGCTCTTTCGGCGGTAATCGAAGTGGTCCTGCCTTCTTCGACCACGAACGGCGCATCGTGGGGGCCCCTTTGTGGCGGGTCCGAGACGCCACTATTCAACGAGCGCCCGACGCCGGATTACCGACGGGGACCAGGCGTCCTCCTGTCGCTTCAACCTCGGAGGGTCCTAAGGGCTTCGACTTTAGGAAGATTTGCACCACCGAAGTGAACCGGACGTTGACCTGTGCAAGAGGAAGAGTGCCTTCTCTTTGTGAGTGTGTGGACGTCAATTTAAGTGCCACGGGTTTTCGTGATTGGTGCGTTCCTGAAAGCAGCGGGAGAAAGGTTGAACGGACCCAACCTGGTTATTTAATCTCGCGTGCGCAGGAGCGCAGAGCCCTGTTTACTCAGTCAAACGCCATGAAAATTTCTGTACATAAAGTTTCTTTCTTCTCCCTACTCGACCCCGATATTTGCCCCAACTCCGGACCAACGGACGCCATCACGGGTCACGCTACCAGATACGCAACAACCGGTATGATATATTGTGCACACGTGCACAGATACTATAATTGCAAACACAGCGCTGCATGAATGGAAGTCTGTCGGTGGTGTGTAATGGATTGCACCAGAGTGGTCTGTAACTGTACACACATGTACATATCTCGAATTATATATATGGCAGAATCAAAACACCTAGACTGCTGCTATAAAATTTTGTATTAAAGAGTATCACGATTGTCGGTAATTTTGTTTCTTTTTTACGCTACAACTTTAGTTGTGCACCAGTAAATGTTGTCCATAGAGAACCATTGTATCCGAGAACTTGTGCGTCGACTGCCAGGTGATCAGCTTGGAACTTCGTTTTTTTACTCTTTGTTAAAAATAACCACGATGCCTCGAGTTACACGGTCTTTTAACTTTGTTCATTGATTTTCACAATACAGCCTTGGTAATTATCCTTCAATTAAAAAAAAAAAGCTGTGTCTGTGTTGCTATTAGCATCCGTGCGATGAACACAGTGGCAATGTTCAGTATGAATTTCTCTCGCGCTCCCCTTGTTCCGTTGCCTTCAGCATGGCAGGATAGCATGCTGCAAGGCTCACTCGGCGGACACACTTTTCGTTTACGTGTTTCTGAAGTACTTACGCTTGGCTACGTAGTCGCAGTTGCAGTTGTCCGGCATGGTGTACACCAGCGTGTGGCCGAGGCCATCCTGTTTACCTCTCACAATCTGGGCGATCCGAGTTTTCCCGACGTAAGTGCCGGAGGGACCTGAATCAGTCAAACGAGCCGGTTAGGCGGATAATTTTTTGGTTAGGCCTAATAAGTACTCCGCAGAAATGGTACGCTATAAATTAAGCATACAGAAAACCCTAGTTGCAGCAAAGCACGCAGAATAGAAAACTGGCTTCGTTACAAGCGATACTTTTTTAAAATGTGGGCATGAGGAGCTCTCTATATACACTGCAGTGCGGAACATGAAACACTTCGAATAAAGGCAGGTTTCGAATTAAGCAATTTCGTAATGATTAGGGCTTGCGGTATAGATATCCCGGTGCCAGGGCTAATTCGCTATCGACAAAAACAAGCAGACAACCGATCAGTTCGGAAATTCCTCTTTACTGCTACTCCACACGTTTTCCCGCATAACTAATATTTGCGGTCATCAGGGTGGTCACATGGGAATACTAATGACCAGACTGGCGAGCTGTGTTTCTTGCTGGCGAGATTTTAACGTGGCTTGCGTTTTGGTGCATGTAGAAGCTCTTCATAAAATGCTTTGCGCGCCGTGGCTACTTTGAGCTTCTCAGGCGCGGAATCCTGAAAGAAGGCCGCACCGTTTCGCCCCGTTGAAGTACGTAATGGCAGCGCCCAAGGGCTGCTGGTGAAAGGCCTTGATTAATTGCCCCGTCCGCATCAATGAGCCTCGCTCCCTGACAAAACCATCATTGTCCCGCTGAGGAAAGTAATTTGTATCTTAAACTCGTTGCTGAAAGTTGCCAGCAACGGCACGACCACATGCTTTCGTGGCAAAGGATATTTGAACCGGTGTCTACTTTCATAGTCGCGTAACTGGCAATAATTGAACGCTGGCATAGCACACTGCCACTTAAAAAGATGAATACGCCGCGTTTGTTTTTACGAAATGGGAAGGAAGCGCCTTACCTCTGACCGCAGGATTCAATGACAGCAGCCTGACCACTGCAAGAAAGATACAAGAACAAGTCCGTAATCACTGTTATACTGCGCAGCAAACGTTCGCTAATGAAAAGCCCCTGCGAAGTTATGGTCACCCAAACATTTTTCATGCCCCATTTGTTGGAGCCTTGCCCCTCCTAAAGTTGTCATAAAGACAAAATACAGCTTAGTTCAGTCTGAAAGAGCGAGCCTTTGGTAAATCACTCAGCTCCAAGAAAGACGTTTTTTAACCCCCCCCCCCCAAAAAAAAAAAAACGCTAGGAATGTTGAAAACGCTTCAAATAACGCGCTACACTGACGTAATAGTATAGGCAGGAGTGACGTAATATGGGCCAGCACCAAAAACGTAGTTATCAGTGTGTTAACTCCACGTTAGCCTTCAAGTGGTACATCGAACAGAACTAGAGGCCCTGTTTTTTTGGCGGGCGGCGTTCGCCAATCGCGCAAAGATTCGGTGACGTCATACAGAAATCTCCAGAAAGTGGCTGGGTGTCGCCACTGCTTCACATATTTTCTTTAATATCTCGATGATTTGTTTGAAGTTTGGGATAAGACTGGTGTCATTGTTGCCTGGACAAAGCAGTATTTTTTATTGACCAAACTTGTATTTTGCCTTCATAGTCACTTTAAGACAGTCGCAATCTTGGGAACGCAGATATACACAAGATCTCAGCCCCGAAGTAAGTGAGTGAAGCGGTAAGTCGTACCAAAACTAGTGAGAAGTGAAACGGAGGGTCACCTGTGTGGGCGCCGCACACGGGGTCGTAGAGGTCGGCCTCCAGGCTGCTGTGGCACACGGGGCAGCTCTGTTCGGAACCAGGGCGGAGCAGCTCCTGCGTCGGGCTTCCCTGCACTGGCTGGTCGCTCAGCATGGGCTCGGGGCCACCGGGGGTGGCGCACGACGCAACGTTGGTGACCCCGGGGGGCAGGGAGATCAGGGTGAAGCTCTCGTCCAGGTACACGCTCCTCCCGGACTCGGGGATGGGCCGACTGTGGAGCAGCAGCGCGTAGCCCGTGTCTGCATGGACACGTAGAAATTGTGCCCCGCTGCGGGATTATGTAACTGGCCATAAGCAGGCCAGCGGCTATCCCAGTTTACTGCAAGCTGTCAGAAACCGTGGTAGAAACCCAAGCGGTAAAAACGTCCACAGGAATTTGTTTCAGCCACTAAATATTCTTTTACGTACCGATGAGAGCATTATAAGACATTTCGTGCCTATCTTTGCAGCAGAGCTGTTATAGGCGAACTCCTCCGTCTATTTTTTGAGTCCGTGGTGCTAGAAAAGCCGCGCCCTCCTTCCCTTCGGCACATTCTTTCCCTTTGGTCACTTGTTCGCCTCCGGTACTTCACATTTTGATGTAAAATGGCGTACATTAATTCTAAAATGCATTCTCCAGGGATGAATTTGTGTCTAGAAGTTAAGATTTGGTTGTGTATCCTTTTTTTCCCTTTTAAGCCGTCACCATAACGTATGTAAGACCAATGTAAGCTTGGTTTTTGTAAGTTGGCTTTCCCACAATGCGTGCTCTACAGTGAAGCCTACTCACAATACCGCTGAGCGCTTTCCCGGCTCGGCGGCGTGGTCCGAGCGCGAGTTTGTGGTCAACCAATAACCCATAAACAGCTCCGCTGCTCATTCTCCTTCCCGGAGTGGAATGACAATGAATTTTTTCACGGTTTCAAACTCAGGAGTTTTATGCACTGAATAAGAAATAAAGAACGATTTGTGAATGACGTGTTCTAAATATTGCCTGGAATCTCGCTACAGAGTAAGTACCCAATTCTTTGCACCACCGAAGAGAAGGTCTGACCACCACGAGTGAAATTGAGGCGTCTTTCGGCATCGTGGAAAGCAGCTTGGTTGCTTGGGGAAGCTACGCACACAGATCTTGTAGGTGTTAAGAGTGAGGGATTTTCGCTTGAGGCAACGAAACGCGCCCCTTTTGTTTGGATATTTCTCAAACGTTTAGGCGGGAGAATTCACTCGGACTAAAGTACGCAAGAAAAAAAAGGACGAACAGTTCGTTTCTGGCAGGACACGGTGCCCGTCAATGCCTGGGGGTTATTAGAAAAAAACGTTGGCCTCAAGTATTGAGTTGATAGTGCCAGCCAGGCTGGAGAAGCCGGGAAAATTAGTAGGCTCACCTTTGCGGAGGAACTCGCATGAGCACTGCGAGCTCATTATGAAGTTGACGCGGCTGGCCGTGGTGTCGATGCCGCCTGGGCTGACGTCGTCGATAATGGAGAAGGTTCCACGGACACAGCTTGCAGAGCCTGTTCAAGAGAATTGGAGTTGTAACTCCTGTCCTCGCACGCTCTAGCCGCGAGAAAAATAAAGAGGCCCAGCCGAAACAGGTTGCCAAGTGTCTACCTCCGTCGTGGATATTGCGAATTTGAGGTTAAAAGGTACTCATTAAAAGGATCAGAAATTTATCGCTGTGCTTATGGAGGATGATCCTGCCCTTGCCTTCCTTATATGTCTTCTAGAAGTCTTATGCGGGTTTTCTGTATTCCCTAGTCTTTTAGTGCTTCTAAAGCGGGTGCAGTGAGTACGGAATAAAACGCTTTTTTGTAATCTATAAATGTCATGTAAAGGGGTTTAGTGTACTCTGCGGATTTTTGTATCACTTGGTTGACCCCATGGATGTGATCTATACTTGAGCACCTTTTCCTAAACCCAGCCTGCTCTTAGGGTTGTTGGGGATCCAGGGTGTCACCAATGCGGATAAATATATCTTTGGTAACAGCTCGCAAACAACCGAGAGTAGGCTGATGGGTCTGTAATTCTTGAAGTCCTTGGAGGCTCCCATCTTATGAATCAGAATAATGTTGGCGCTTTTCCAGGCTATGGGCACTTTTTGAGTCTTCAGACATTCCGGAAATAGTACAGCGAGCTTTTACAGTGCAATATCTCCTCCCTCCTTCAAAATATCTGCGGTTATGCCATCGTCATATGCAGCTGTTTCTATTTTCATGCCTTTGAGAGCCTTTTTAACTACTCTCGCGACTGGAGCTTGTATTCTCACTTGGTTTCCTTGGCCTCACGTCGCTGGTATACAACCTGGAGTATAATCGTTCTGCCACCTTTATTATGCCGTCCAAGTTGTGAGCAATGTTACCCTGCTCATCTCTGAGTGCGTACCTCCTGTTTTTGCCTCCAGCTTTTCCTTAAATTATTTCAAGCTTCACCCTAATTGCAGCGTTTCCTCGATCACTGCCATGTTATATGCGCGAATTTCGTTTGTTTTACCTTTGTTAATCAGTTTCGAAACCTCGGGCAATTCAATTCGATCCTCCACACTTGACACTTTTTTATTAGTTCGTTCGTTTTCTTATTTAGTTTTCCGGTTTGTTTCTACATATTGCCTCTGCCACAGCTACTGCTGATTCTCTGAGAACCGATGTTAGGCTGTCATTCAGTCTGTCTACACTGACCTCGTTCTACTCGTTCAGAAGGGATAATTTGTTTTGAAGAGTTATTTTAAACTCCTGCGACCTGGCTCTGACTGACTCCATGCGGGGTTTCTTAGTTTTCACGAGTCTATTTCTCTTTTCAGATTCCGCTTTGTCTTGCATCTAACCATAGTATGATCGCTTCTGCGAATCTTACTGCACCCCGCTGCACCATTGGGACTTTTTCATAAAATTTTGTAGTATTTTTGTTGGACTTTTGTTGTAGTACCGGGACTTTTCCAAGCAAAACCGACAAACGCTTGCTCAGGCGTGCACGGGAAACATCTCTCGCTGTCTCGCTCTTTTTTGCCTGGCCCTTTACGCCCAGCCCATGCAGGTACGGAGTGCTGACTGCTCCGGAAGTAACCATCAATCCGGATGGATACCTAAGGGGCTACACTAGGAAAGTTCAACCATGCTAGGAAGGCTCTTAGGGAGATAAACAGCATTCCCTCCCGAAAGGAGGATGTGGCCATCCTTGTAGCAGTTGGCCGCCACCTGCCATGACTAACCAACTCAACTCTAGGCCCTCGCGCTGTAGAGCACCTGTCCACGGCGGCAGTCTGAACAGCGATACAGCAGAGGGTGATAAGAATGTCTGGGTCCGGACGGGCCGCCTTTGGAAATTGACCCTACCAACGTTCAACACACGCACTCTGTCTAGCGAGCGAAGCTTAGCTGTACTACTAGAGGAGCTCTTGGACATGAAGCGGGATATTATAGGGATAAGCGAAGTTAGAAGGACAGGATAAGGGTTCATAGAACTAACTAGTGGGCATATTCTATGCTACATTGGACCCCAAGAGAAGAAAGAACATGGGGTGGGATTTTTAATCCACAGAAAAATAGCAGGAAACGTGGAGGGGTTTTTCATTATTAGCAATAGAGTCGCGGCTGTTGTGATCAAGCTAAACAAACGGTACAGGCTAAAGATATTACAGGCCTATGCGCCAACAACCAGCTATGATGATGAAGCCGTAGACAGTAGATAGAAGAAGGCAACAACGCAGTTCACGATTGTGAAGGGATACTTTAACGCAAGGGTCGGTAAGAAGCAGGTGGGAGAAAGGTCAGTGGGAAACTTCGGAATAGACAAGCACAACAGTCGAGGAGATAGACTGGGGGGATTTCCAAAGAGCAGTAACCTGACGTTGATTAACACATTATTCTACAAACGAAAGAATAGAGAATAGACATGGAAAAGTCCAGTTAACATCTTGGGACATGCGAAATATTCTGCTGGTGCGAACAAGCTTATTTATTTGCACCAAAACTACAGAGGACGCGATGAGGCGGCGTACACAAGTGCCCACGTGCACCACATTTGCTACACAACCCTCAGCTGCGTTAAGTTAGTTTGGTAGCTACCACCAAAGCACAGAAGCCCAATATGCGCGGTAAACGCCGGATCGTAGTGTAAGACGTGTCAAAGACTCACCTGTCCCGTTGCCTCCAAGCCGACTCCTCTCTGAAAAGAGCAACGATTTTTGGAGGGAGCGTATAATTTCACTTTTAGGACGCCTGCGCTCTCTTGTTTTTAGCGCCTTCAGGCAATATAAATACAGCTCACCTTGAACGCGAATGTTAAACCTCCCTCTGGTCCGCGCAGGCATCGTTTCTAGAAGGAAAACTCTGTGTCAGTTCCATCAAGTCGGCAATGTGCAAGCACAAAAAAGCTTACGTGAGATCTCGAGCTTCGGTAGGAACCAGGGCTTCCTACGATCATGCACTGTTGAAGAAGAGGGCGTAGAAGAGTCATTACCACGGTTCCTTTCTGAAGGCGACCACCGCCACTTACCCGTGAATCGTTCAGCATTCCTTCTCACAATGAACGCTGTAAGAAACGAGATCCGCAATAAGCCCACTTTGCTTTTTAGACGCAAGGGGTTTGCACGTTTCTGTAGGTCAGGTCATGGGGTGTAAATGTGCGCACTATTTGGTGTCTAAGTTCAGCACATTATTTACGTCTTATTTATCTGTTTCTCAAGTTTTTTAGAGCTGCCTGTAATTATCCTGGAATGAAAAAAGGTGGCCGGCTAAAAAGCTTTATTCAGCAACAATGATCACCATTATGAGCTGCCGCGGCTTAGCATCTGCGGACGATTTCCGCAATCCGGGTCGACTTTCTGCCCTCAAATTTTTTACCCCGTCCTTCCACCTGGCTATTTGCACACTCCCCTCCCCTCTCCTTGTTTAGTTCATTAGGTCACCCTTCTCCTACCCGCCTTTTGCACTACACGGCCAGTGCAGGGAAATTGTTTTGTTCCCTTAATTTGGGCCCGAATGCCGTACAGTCAAGTGCGTTTACAAAGTACCAATTCATGTCTTCCACTTTCTAGCCTTGAATCTTACTGTTGAAATACCTTCAGTATTACCCATACTTTTACAGGTCAGCAAAATTTGTTTGCAGGTGATCTGCCGGACCACTTAACTAGACGCTGTCATCAGACAACCCCTGACAGCTAATACCGACTTAGTAGAGAAACAGGAAGCAAAGCGCCGAATAATCTTCGGGCCCTGCGTGGTCAAGTATGGAGCACAGGATCGTCCTGGCAATCGGCCGACTGACCGGAAGGCGAGGAGCAGATGCGTTCCTTGAGACCCTGCGTCAGTGAAGGCGGCGGACAGACGGGGCAACCGAGGGATTGCCGACCCCGCTGGCAAGGGACCGAAGCGTCGGGCTCCGTGTCGGCCACCAGCAGCGCGTTCTCGGGAAACGTGCGGCCGGACCTCTGGAAGCAGGCCGGCACGCTGACGTTGCTGCCTTCGGGGACCGGCATCACCGTGGTGCCCTCGCCCAGCGACAGGCGGCCGCCGCTGGCGAACGAGCGCTCAGACACGATCAGCACGTGGCCAGGCTCTGCGAGAAAGCCATTGAGAGAATGCTGACCACCAGTGATGGCAACAATTGAGCCAAGGAGATCACTCATTGGGATCTTAACGACGTAACGAAAGTTAATGTCGTAGAGGCAATAATTTTTCTGATTCACGAAAATATATGCAGCACAAGTGCGGTTCAGTTTCGAAATTCTCCCTGGCAGCAACTTGTCACTTTGTGCATCTGTGTGTCTGTTGTTTTGTCCAGAGAAGCACCGATCAAGTGCTCCGGGGGGGAATCCTGAGGACCCTTCTTGCCACGGGGATGTAGGCGGAAGAAGAATACTTCTCGGACAGTAAGCAGTGAGTACGGGGCCGATAAATGCCCGCGTGATTGTCTAGCCAATCGTAACGCACCAGCTGCATACGTGAGCGCCACCTGCGCGCAGACCGCGCGGTGACCGTCGACAGCTGGATCGCCTGGCGCCCGGCAGCCAAGCTCTCCAAGAGGGCACTATGCGTTAGGGGTTTATGTAGACAGAACGCGGGTGCACTGAACGGATATGCGAAGTAAATAATGACCACGAAGCCATGCTCACTTGCAAAGACTCCATGCGTGTCGCATCGACTCGAGACGAGCAAATCTGCGAGGCCGGCCAGAGGCTTGGGAGGTGCGTTTGCGGACAAGTCGAACACCTTCTTCACCTTGAAGCGCTTGCAGGAGTCGGTTGCCAGAGTGACCGCTGAAAAAAAAAATAAAATAGCAATTTGGGTGAGCTTTATACATTAAAAGAACAGTGCAGATTGTTGGACTGATGGAGCAGAGCCTTTATATAAGATATTTAGCTGCCTTAATGTGACTAGAAAAAATCAGAGGCCACCTAAGCAGTCGAATAGAAGTAGAAGGCGCGCTGCGGAACCCAAGACTAGACGGGCGCCTACAACGCAGACGCCAAGTCCGCAGTTGAGTAGCCGCTATGTGAAATGAACGCACCACCACGTCGCCTGCATTCACGCTAAGCAGGCCGTCCAAGGGCTACTGCAGCTGCTTTTCCAGAAGAGCGCATGAACTTCACTCGTTTAAAAGTAATCAGTTCACCTTAACTAATTTGTAAATGTCTTCAATATATAAAGGTAGGAAAGTGGTCCAAGTGATCTTGAATTAACTATTTTGAATTATTTTGCTGGTGTAAAATTTAACATGCATGAGTTAATTTATTGGTCCGAGTTACGTGGAACACCGCACATAAGCAACTTGATAGTCAAGGGAAGTTGTCATGTTTATTTAGTTCATAAACTAAAATAAAAAATGCGCTGACGATTTCTATGCCCTCTAATTCGAAATTTGTGCGCAGCGCGACCTACTGCAGTCTTCCGGGTCACGGCGCGCATATCTGCTGCGCCTCAGGAAGTCATCGCGTGGTCAGCGAACGCACGGCGGCGCGCGCTGCTGTGCTGTTTTCTCGCCGCGTGTCGCCACCGCCGGTGAATGTGCTGTTGCAAATCATGTTTGAACCTCCCGCGCAAACGTCGCGTGGTCCGGAGGAGCGACGCACGGAGGCGTAGCGTCTGGCGGGGGAGGCGGTGAGAGAGATAACGCCATAGCAGCGCGTGTACGCCCTCCTTCTCACCCCTTCGCCAGTCACTCCGACTACGGCCGGGCTAGAGCGGCGGCGTGCGCGCGTTGGTACGGCCTTCGCAAGGTGCCTAGTCCCTGCCTGCGGCCGCTGCCAGGAGCCGGCGCTGCGAGCCCACTCTGCTTAAGGCCCCTAAAAGTAATTTTAGGGGCCTTAACTCTGCTGATGCGCGTGTCTCCCACTCCGCGGGTGAGCTCTGCGCCGCTGCTGTTCTCGATCTCTTTTTCTTTTTCGCTACACATCTGGCTACGGGCCTACGCAAAAGTGGGGAAGGGGGGCGGGGTAGGAAGCAACCGGCGAAGACAACAACTCCATGCTCATCAACGACTAATGACTTCCGAATTTTAAATGCAGAGCATTTCAGTAACTCACGATGTCACCCGCGTTGTCCCGTCGTAGTCCGCACCGTCGTTGTCCGCACACCTCCCCTACACTATATAAAAGAAAATACTATCCGGCGCCTGGTTTCGACCCCTCGACCCTGCGGGCGGAACGCAATTTACATGGTGCTCTACCCACTGCGCCACAAAGCCGACACAGAATGGGAGGCTACGAACGCGCATTATATCGTTGACTCATTCAAATTGCTGACGAGCGCTCTCTCGTCAGCAGTTGCCACAAGTGCAACAACATTAACGTAACGCAAACTACTTAACGTCGTGCGCACCCGGAAATGCTCTGCATTTGATCGTGCCCCTCGCGAGGGGGATGTGTCACTGCGTCGCCATGCGAACAGTTTGCCACGCTTTAGTTTCAGTTCTTTCTTTGCTGGGGTGCCGACGAGCGGCGCCTCCTCCTCGCACTTCGCCGCGGGAGGATCCGCGGCGGGGGCGAGAGATGGCGCTGGCGTCTCCGCGGCCGCGTCTGCGGCCTCCGCGGGCACCGGCGCCGGCGCAAGGTCATCGCCCTTGTTTAAAAGTTTAGTTTGCATGCCACGCAGTTTCTTAACCATATATATAATATTTAGATATGGATGCTCCTCTCCGGTTCGTTCTAGTTAGAAACATGTCCACCCGGCGCGTTCGGAATAGTAAGTATGGCCGCAATTAGGGCGGCCGTTATTTCTATAATAAATAAAAAGGGCGCTGTCGGTGCCCCATTCCTCTCATCCAACCCCCGTAACTATCGTTAGGGTCATATTTTTGTGTGGCACGCTACGTACCAGCCATACGCGGCTTCGATGTATGTATATAATTTCTCTAAAGAAGTTATTGAAATAATTGGGAAATGAGACAGAGCACGGAATCATCCCTATATATTAACTAGCTTTGGTTTTTCCTGTTGTCTAGTTTTATTTTAATTCGCCAGATTTAGGGGAAAACCTCAAGGCGGAGTAAGTTTCTGGGAAGAAAAATTTGACATTCACCTCAATGCAGCAATCAAATTTTTCTTCGCTTGTTTTGTTTTATTTACTTTTGTGGTCCTTCAGGTCCGACCTTCCCCCGAACTGAAATCCTGAGTACTCAGCTGTTGTGGGCACCCGCCACTGAGTGCAACAGATTAATCGCAGCAAAATTTTACCAATCTTGCTCTCAACTCGTAACTGATTCGTCTTTGCTAGTTTCTATGTTTCGGGTTCGTATGCAGGTTTGGAGTACACTGCTCAGAAAAATCTGGTTACGTTTTAAAACTAGCACAGCGGCTGTTAAGATACCATGCCGGAGAAAAAGCATCGGTGGATTACAACCTGCAAACTGAAGGGCACAAGGCAGATTGGAAACGAGTTTATTCGGCCAGTTTATTTGGGGCGTAAGATTCCAAACCCAAGCCAGCTATCAGCTTCTGGATTTAACCCTGAACGTAAGGCAAGTATGAGCAGCACTGTAGCGGCAGAACATTCCTTCGTCTTCTCTAAATGTACCTGATTAAAGGGAGGGGGGGGGGGATGGACTTTCCCTAGACGACTTCACAATTTTTCCGCTCTCCGAAGTGAGAAAATGTCCTCGCGTGTTCAGGAACCCAAACGAAGGCGACAAAACACAGAGAGTTTCGTGATAGGAACTATGTAAAAGCCGTAGGCATAGCCTTGGGGATGCACAAAGAGGCGGGTGCATCGTCATCCTCTGGCGTGGAGGCATTTCTGGTACACCGCAGCGCCAAATGCTTGAAGCTATGCTTCGTCAAGTGTATTAATTCAGACCACCAATTCAGGTCCAGCGACTGGCAGCAACACACGAAAATTACATGACTTTGATATGTTGTCTCAAACTATGATCGTTTGGTGTGACAGCCGTTTGATTAATCATGTGTCTAATTTGTTGTATACGTACTATAATGAATTCCGCATAGCTTATATAATTTTGCCCTGTTCGTATGACGGACAGAAGCAGTCGCTACGCGCGTTCACTCTTAGTTTTCGAATTCATATCCCCGAATGTTGCTACTGCGTACTTTTGTACATTATAAGTAGTAGTAAAGGCTTTTTTATTTCTAAAGTTAGGCGACTGGTCGATGAACCTTCCGATTAATCGATTAATGTTATACGCTATTATTTTTTTTAATAAGTTAATTGGTTGAAGTCAAGGCGAGCCAAGCGCCAACGACGATCTGGGTTCCTTGAAAGGGTGCCATGTGCAGAAACCCCTCCTTTCTGGAACTAGAACCCATGGTAAAAAAGGCTGCTGCGTGTCCCTCTGACCTTAACGCCATTTTTAATTCCATTTACTTCCTGTCCCCAACGCGAGCGTGTGTTGAACAAACGCTCGCGTGCTGCAGCACAGCCGCGATGACTGTCAACAAGAAAAGAAACTCCCTGCTGTCGGATCGAATTGTCAACGAATTTCTCGGCCTCCGCAACTGCATAGACGAGCTACCATTGATCGCATAAAATGACCTGTATTCGGTAGCATCGACAATCCAACAGAAACAACCATTAAAAATGGTCCTTTTCTAAGCCATTTTTAAATGAACACGTCCGACTAATTATCTGATTAATAGATTGTTCGACCAATCGAATAACAATTTTTAATCGACGCCCAGCCCTATTTATTACATTATAACAATACAATAATACGCATAATAGTTATAATTATAGTAAGTATTAACCATTTTAGATGCAAAAGCGTCTTATGGTCTCGGCATGTCCCGCGTCGGCTTCCGCACTCACACTGCGCATGCGCAACTCTCCTCCTTACACCCACAGCTGGGCGATACTACACTATAAAGAAAAGAAATAGCGGCGCCAGGTTTCGATCCCACGACTCTCTGGCCGCAACGGGAGGTACGCGGTGCTCTTCCCACTACGCCACAAATCCGGGACAGGAGCAAGTACTACGAACGCGCCTTATGTCCTTGACTCATTCAAATTACGTCAAGAAGCTACTGATACAACGCAGGCACGCGAAGCTGAACGTCAACGGAAACGACGAACTGAAAACTTTAGAGGAGGATGTTGAATTTCCCGCGGGAAAGCTGTGGCGGGAAGCGCCACGCGCCTTGCAGCTCAACCAGCCCCGTCCGCAGCGCCTCTGATGCTGATTGTGGCAGGATGCCCCTAGGGATTGGCCAACCAAAGAATCCATCACGAGGTAGGCTCGCGTTCAACCACTGTCGTCATCTTCCCGTAGGGGAACCGCCGAAGAAGAAGAAGGAGAAGACAAAGCTGCGAAGAGGAGGGCGTGTACATTGCTCTGCAGCCGGTGCACCAATGTCAACAACCTTTACCTCACCAACGCTGACGGAGACTTTCGATTCTACTACAGAGACATCGACAAGAACATGATGGACGAGTTTCGCCGCCTCGAGAACCACCGCCTAGTCACCGTAACACAACAGCACTTGTGTGCCTTTGCCACCGGTGTGGACCCGGACGCGGAATTCCCTCTGGCGCTAGTAAAAGCCAGGTAACTCAACATAACGACAACACAATGGAACCACACGGAACCGCCACGATGCTTCGCATCCTCATCAGGTTCCCCACGAGAAGATGGTGTAATTTTTTTCGCCGGCGGCCAGGAAGGCCTATCGGCAATCCCAGGGAGCGTATAAAAACACGATTGAACAATAAATCATTGGTATTAATATTAATATTAGTATTATCGTCTAGTGGAATATAATCGTAATCCCTACAAAAAACCCCCCACCTTTCTAGGGCTCACCCACAAATCCGCCCCTGATGGCGAATAAGTGGTCAAAATCGTTCGTTGTCCTGCGTTGTCTGTCCCTGACAAAAATTTCGTCGAAGTCCGGCGTCCAGCATGCAGGTTTCACCGCAATAATATAACAGAGATACGAAATTCTGCTCCGATATGATCGCTGATAAATCACATAAGCACGAACGCAGCGAAAAAAAAAAAATACCTTGCACTTCCCCGAGGGGGAGAGTGTGTAAGTGCGAATGCACGGTTGTTGATTGCGCGATTACGGTGGATATCGTGATCTTGGAGTGGAGAGGAGGCGCCCAACACCCGCAGTCACTGAGCGGAGAGAGGAGGAGGAGAGTAGCGCGCGCCCATCTCCCCCCGTTGCTAGGGAAGACGAGGAGGAAGACGAGGAGCGCGCGCACCCGCAGCTGTTGCTATGCGGACGACAGCGGCGGACGATTCAGGCTCGCTTAAGAAGTGCATTCGCACTTAAAAAAAAAAGAAGCCCCTGAGCGCGTAAAACAGCCTTCAAATGCAAGCGCGCAAGGACCATGCAAGGGTAGGCTCCCGCAGCCCCCACGCGGAGAGCGGCGGAACTTCACGTCGAGACTGGTCTGCTTTGTTCTCGCCGCCGCTGCGAAGGCCGTATCAACACGGCGCGCGCCGCCGCTCTAGCCCGGCCGTGCTCCGACAAGCATCTCGTTCGGGCTCATCATACTGCCCTCCCCTTCACACTTCGCCACACTTTCCTCCGCCGTTATCTTTCTGCCTTCGCTCGCTCGATTACAACTCCGACGCCGTCGCCATCGCCGCGGCCATACCACAGCCGCCATGTGGTGTAGTGGCGCCCTCTAGTGGAGCGCCCGCTCACTGTGTGCGCTTGGTTGTATTAATTGTAACTAGATGTCGTTGCTGTGGACGCACGTGACGGGTCACGTGCGTATGCGTCTCGGTGTCGTCTTGTCGAACAATAAACGTTCTCTTTGGGTTCTGGTCTTGGTGCGAGCAGGCCGCACTCTTTCTTCTTGGGCTTGTGGGTGGGCCCGGCGCCCGGCCTTCGCTCCCGTCGCTGCCGAGGCCGCTCGCCGTCGCCCACGACACAACATCTTTTTGGCGACGAGGATGGGATGCTTTTCTTCTGCTGCGACGACATCGTCGACGGGTCCGGCAGAATGAAAACGTGAGTGCGTTTGCCCTCGCTCGAGTGTGACTGTCCGGCGCGTCTGGCGTCGCGAGGCCTAGCGTTCTTTGTGCTGACGCTTGTCGAACCGTCGTTTAGGCCTCGCCCTACTTCGTTCTTCTGCTTCTGCTCCTGCGTCTCTCTCCTTCCTGCTTGGCAGCATGGGCCTCTTCGATAACCTGCCCGTTTTCCTCGAATTGCCGGGGCCGCCTCCGATTCCGTGGCATAACTGGAAAAAATTGTTTCAGGCCCATCTCGAGGCGGCTGGCGGCAGCGACTGGAATGACGGACGACGCGCGTCGGCGCTCGTCAGTGTTTTGGGTAGGGAGGGGCAACGAAGGTATTTTGCTGAGGCGGAGCAGAACGAAGCAAGGAGGGACGCCGCCAGTAACGTGACCGACGCTAATGTAACCAGACCTTTCGTGACCGACTCCGCGACCGACTGTAGTGTGACCGCATCCTCGGCTCCGGCCATTTCGAAATTCGACCAACTTTTGGAGCAGCTGGACCGGCTCTTCGCTGCGTCCACAAATACGCTTGTTGAACGACATGAGTTCACAAGCCGTCGTCAATTTCGGGGGGAAAGTTTTTTAGAATACGTGACCGCTCTAAAGGAGAAAGCCGTACGTTGCAAGTTCGGGCTGACGTACGCGGAGCGCGTCCGAGATCAAATCATACATGGAACGTCTAACCCCCAGGTTAGAGAAAAGCTGCTCGCACATGGCGAAAGGTTGTCTTTGGAGAAAGCTGAAGAGATTGGTCGGAGTTTTGAATCTTTGTCGTTGGCGAACCAAGCCTTCGGTTCGCATCAAGTACAAGCAGTAGGTCGACGAGGAGAAGGTGGCGTCGCGGAAGATGACAGTCGGGGAAGCCGCCGCGCTCAAGATGGCGGCGTGGAGAATCAAGATGGCATGGGCCGCCGGGGAGGCCGGGGCGCTCAAGATGGCGGCACAGGAATTCAAGATGGCCTGGCCAGCCGGGGAGGCCGTGACGTCATTCCACCGGGTTCGGGAAGGCAAGATGGTGGCCTCCAAGATGGACGTTTCCATCCGCAGTCAGCTGTAGAGTTCCGCGGCACAGTTCAGCAGAAGAAGTTTGCAGGCAAGCTTCAGTTGTGCGAACGATGCGGAAATAAATGGCATAATTCAGCATTTCAAAATTGTCCAGCCCGAAATCGGCGCTGCAACTCTTGTAATAAGTGGGGACATTTCGCATCGATGTGCCGTAAGCCGGCACCAGTGCATCGAGTTTCTTCGAAGGAAGCTACGGGATCCGCTTCGACACCGGAACCTGTAGAGCATCCAGCATCCACGGAGATCAACGCACCCGCAAGATCTTCCGTCTTAACAGTCAGCACTTCTTCTAGAAAGGACTTAGTCGTCCAAGCTGAAGTCAGCGTCAACAATCCTCCAAGAAAGGACTTAGTCGTTCAAGCCGAAGTCAGCGGAGTGACCATGCAACTCTTAGTCGATACCGGAGCATCCGTGTCGTTGATGACTGTCGAAGATTTCAAGCGTCACTTCAGTAAGCAGCATGCGCTGTCCAAGGCTTCCGTCAACTTGTGGAATTTTCCCAAACAACGTATCGGCATCCGCGGCTCATTCCAAGCTCCTGTTCAAGTCTTGCAACGGTCTTGCTCCGTCACATTCTACGTCACCGACAAAGGGACATCTCTTTTGGGGCTCGACGCCATCCAGCAACTGGGCATTCAGATCGACGGTGCGTCTCTTACGTGTCGACTAGCATCGGTGTGTGCAGTGCAGTGTCCCGTGAACGTGCCCCCGGGTTTCGAACATCTCTTCAACGGCGAGTTGGGTCTTGTCAAGGACGTCTCGCATAAGATCCAACGGCGGCCAGGTGTGACTCCAGTTGCATCTAAGCTACGAAGATTGCCTCTTGCTCTCCGTGATCCAGTGTCCAGCGAGCTGCGACGCCTCGAGGACAATGATGTCATTGAGCGTGTCGACGCCTCGGAGTGGGTTTCGCCACTCGTCGTCGTCCGGAAAAAGAACGGGGACATTCGGCTGTGTGTGGACCTCCGGGAACCGAATAAGGCAATTATCATTGATGGGTATCCTTTACCGCATGTTGAAGAGCTGTTGCAGATGTTTCATGGTGCTGTTTGTTTTTCTAAGCTTGACTTGGCGTCGGCTTATCATCAGTTGTTGCTGGAAGAGGGCAGTAGGGACTTAACTACTTTCGTAACTCATGAAGGCTTATTCAGGTTTAAGAGGGTGTGTTTTGGTCTGGCGTCGGCGCCTGCGGTTTTTCAAAAAATGATGTCTCAGATCTTAAAAAATTGCAAAAATGTTGTTTGCTATCTTGATGATATTCTTGTGTGGGGAAAGACTCAGTCTGAGCATGACGCGAGCTTGGTTGAAGTCTTAACATGTATAGCAAACAGTGGCATGAAGTTGAACGACAAATGTCTTTTTTCGGTCAAGGAACTTGATTTTTTGGGTCACAAGATTTCGGCTGAGGGCATATCACCTTTGGAGAGCAAAGTAAAAGCTATAGTTAATGCTCCCGCTCCTACGGACATAAAGTCACTGCAATCATTTTTAGGTCTTGCAGGATACTATGCTAAGTTCATAAAGAACTATGCAGAGATAGTTGAACCACTTCGCCTCATGCTCAGGAAGGGTCAGACGTTTTGTTGGTCTGATGATGCTCAGCGCAGTTTCGATCAGTTGAAAGCGTGCCTCACATGTTCTCCGGTTGTGAAGGTCTTTAATCCTGACTTGCCTGTAGTAGTAACTACCGACGCATCTGATGTGGGAATTGGCGCGGTACTACAGCAGTGGTATGGTTCTCGGCTTGAAACCATAGCCTTTGCATCTAGAACTTTGTCGGAGACTGAGAGAAAATACTCTGTGGGAGAGCGCGAAGCGCTGGCTTGTTTGTTCGCGTGCGAAAAGTGGCACATTTTTCTTTGGGGCAGACGGTTCACACTTAGAACTGACCATCAGGCTGTAGTTGCTTTGTTAGCCGCAGGAGACTCAGGTCGTAGACCTTTAAGGATTTCACGGTGGTCAGCTCGTCTGCTGTACTACAATTTTGACATCGAGTATTGCAAAGGGTCAGAAAATCTGGTGGCTGACGCTCTATCGAGATTACCCATTCAGACCGGTCAAGAACTTGTTAAGGAGGAAGAGATAGTGTCACTAGTGACATCAGTAGTCGATAAAGAAACCGTGCAGCTGGCAACGAAGGCAGATGTGACGTTGCAGAAGGTAGCAGAGTATGTGTCCAAGGGTTGGCCTGATAAGAAAAAGGTACACAGTGATTTAACTGCTTACTTTCATGTAAGGGATGAACTTTCTGTTGTGGACGGATTACTCATGCGTGATGACCGTGTAGTTATCCCTTGTGTACTGGTACCTACATTTCTCGAGTTAGCACATGAAAATCATCAAGGAATAGTACGTACGAAACAACTTCTCCGGGAACGTTACTGGTGGCCTCAAATGGATCGCAATGTTGAAGAACATGTAAAGCATTGTCACGTTTGTCAGCTGGCAGACAAGTCTGCTAAGCCTCATGTAGCTCCGTTGCAGCCAGTGGAATGGCCTGAAGGGCCTTGGCAAAAGTTGGGGATGGACATCGTCGGTCCGTTAGATGTGTCGTACCCCCGATTTCTTGTTACACTAGTCGATTACTACTCTAAGTGGCCTGAGGTTCTGGGCACAAATTCCATTTCAACTGAGGATGTCATTAAGTTGTTGGACTCTTCTTTCAGTCGGGAAGGGCTCCCTGAGGTTTTAGTGACGGATAATGGACCCCAGTTTGTCTCCAAACAAATGCAAGAGTATCTAAAGGAGAAAGGTATCCGCCACGTGTTCTCGTCGAATTATTACCCTCAGGCTAACGGCCAGATTGAACGGTTTAACAGAGTTCTCAAAGAACATTTACAGGTAGCCAGACTTGAAGGCAAGGATGCTTCGAAAAGCATTACACAATTTCTTGGGTCGTATAGGGTCACACCACATTCAATGACAGGTCTTTCTACAGCTTTTTTGCTGCATGGACGTCAGCCTCGTTCCAAAGTGGATATTAGCAACTTCAGGATACGCAAAAAGGCAGCAGAATCGGACAATTTCCTGCCTCATGTTCGGAATCAGGTCTTCGCGAAGCAGCATAAAGCTAAACAGTACTTTGACAGAAGGAAAGGTGCGCAGCAGACCCGCATAAAGGCGGGAGATGTCGTGAAGGTAAAATTCCGTAAGCAAGGATTTCTGAAGTATAGTAAGCCGTTGACAGTGCAAGCTCAGGTTGCACCTTTCACCTTTAAGCTCAGTGATGGAAAGATCTGGAACGCTTCAAAACTCACAGTCGTTCCGAAGGGAATTGAGATTGGCTCGGCACCGTATTCCTTTGACAATGTTGAACTCTCGTCGAGGCATAAAGAGTTTTTGTACTCTTTGTCTAACTTGGACATTTGTGACAGTCAGTCCCCTAGTCCACAGTTGTCAGAAGGGACAAGCCCCAGGGTTCAGACAGACCCTGATCTGTCGGAGGTTTCTACCAGTGCAAGGTCTGAATCCATTGTCCCTCGGGAACCATTAGAATGTCAGGAAGAAAAATAGTGAACAAACAAATCCAAATAGCCATGTAGACAACACAAGGGAAAATGAGGGGGCGTCTGGATCGTCAAATAATGCAAGTTCAACGTCTACGCGTCCGCGCCGTAAGACTAAGCAGCCTCAGTGGCTTCGCGAATATGTGCAGTAAGGGGTATACGTACGGTTCATGCTTTGCGTCATGTTGGACGTGTCATGTCTGTGTTGAATCGTATATCATCATTGAAAGTGTTTTGGACGGGTTTTTTTTTGGGGGGACTTTAGAGAACTGTCGTGAGCGAAAATGTTTTTTGGATGGGTTTTTTTTCGGGACTTATAGAACTGTCGTGAGCGACTGATAGCCTGTTGTGTGAGTCAAGTGAAAGGAAGATGCAGACATTCTTCAAAGCACGGGAGAATGATGTGGAGTGTGCATTTAAGATGCTGTATGTATTTCGCAGAGTGTGCGAACTTCTTTTTGCACGGGGAGATGATGTGGTGTAGTGCATTTAAGATGCTGTAGGTATTTCGCAGAGTGTGCGAACTTCTTTTGCACGGGAAGATGATGTGGTGTAGTGGCGCCCTCTAGTGGAGCGCCCGCTCACTGTGTGCGCTTGGTTGTATTAATTGTAACTAGATGTCGTTGCTGTGGACGCACGTGACGGGTCACGTGCGTATGCGTCTCGGTGTCGTCTTGTCGAACAATAAACGTTCTCTTTGGGTTCTGGTCTTGGTGCGAGCAGGCCGCACTCTTTCTTCTTGGGCTTGTGGGTGGGCCCGGCGCCCGGCCTTCGCTCCCGTCGCTGCCGAGGCCGCTCGCCGTCGCCCACGACACAACACGCCACACTGCTTGCGCACTAAAATAAAACTAGATTGATCTCAATCCTTGTTACAGCTCAATACGCTTGCGTAGAGGGTGAAGGAAGGTACTGTGGTCGTCAAAAATACCTGGTCAAGTACTTTTGTAATGTGAGAGTAAATGCCTCACCGTTCAGTTGACCTTCAAGGTCCTTGAGCGAACCTTTGTGTACAGAGGTTCCCTTTCGGAAGAAAAAGCGCGGGCTTAAAACCAGCAGTAGGGAGAGGTGGCTGCCCACGCCTGTACACCGCAGATGAAGTGAACGCAAAAAATGTCGCATGACATAACAGCATCGAAGGCAATTAAGTTGACTAAAAAGTATAAAAATGTGGATGACAAAGCGTGGGCCTCAGTATAAGAGTTCCCGGTAAGACAATCACGCCGGAAGAGGAAGAAAGATGTGTCGACGGTGGCGGATGCGAATGTGGAAAAAAATTCAGGGGAGCTTGCACACACGCGCAAGACTTGAATGGCGAAGCTGTTGTAGGTGAGCATTGCCGGACATATAGTTAAGTCTTAGCATCATCGTTTAGGGACAAATTGTTTATGTTTCCTGAAGAAGAAAGTATATATGACAGCTGCATCTTACCGGTACTCACCTACGGGGAAGAAAATTGGAGGCTCATTAAGAGGGTTCAACTTAAATTGAGGACGACTCAGCGGGCAAGGGAACAGAAGATGATAGGTGTAACATTAAGGGACAAGAAGAGAGCGGAGTGGGTCAGGGAACAAACGCGTGTTAAGGACATATTAGTAGAAATTAAGAAGAAGAAATGGACGTGGGCAGGGCATGCAATGCGACGTCACGATAACCGTTGGTCATTAAAGGTAACAGAGTGGATCCCTAGAGAAGGCAAGCGTGGCAGGGGGCGGCAGAACGTTAGATGGGCAGATGAGATCAAAAAGTTTGCGGGGATAAATTGGTCGCAGTTGGCACAGGACCGAGGTAATTGGAGAATAATGGGAGAGGCCTTTGCCCTGCAGTGGGCGTAGATAGGCTGATGATGATGATGATGATGATCAATGTTTATTTGCATAGTTGCGGTGCTAGTAATCGTCATATGCGTCGAAAAGGTCGCCATCTCCTTCGCTGCGAGTGGTGGATGCAAAGTCATCCTCAGCATTGTAGACTTCCACCAGCTCTTCGTCATCGACTCGAGGCAGCGGTGGCTGGATCCGCAAGTCGTCTCGGGAAGGAGTGGCACACTAGTAGCCATGTCGCCAGTTATCCATAACGGCTTCTAGACAATGCGGCGGCCGCGGTGACCTCTCCGAAGCAGGGTGTCTTTTCACCTTTAGCATTAGCGCTGGAGTTTGTTTGCATGCGCGGCAGCGTTTTGCAGCTAGCGTTGCCGAAATACGCGAACGCTGGAGTTTTGTTTTTTTTTTTTTTTTTGCCTATGTTGACCAATCTCCCTAAGTGGGTATGCTTGGCTTGACGAACGTGCGCTCGAGGCACACGGCGAATGCCGCTGTTATTATTTTTTTGTGGCCAATATTGGTCAATCTCTAGAAGTGGGTATGCTGAGCTTGACGGACATGCGCCCCAGGCACGCGCGCACGAGCGCTCGGCCTTTTCTTGGCACATTTAACTGCGGACACCATACAGAAACGATTTGCTCAATAGCTTCGCTATTAAAAAGAGAACCTGAATTAGAGTAAATCATGTGTTTGTCTTTAATGCATAGCCACTCAGGCTTTTAGGGTCGAAGCCCCTTAGGGGCTCGGGCTGTAGGCGTCTTCTGTCGCCGTCGTCGTTTCATGTAGTCACGATACTGAAGCACTGGGTCACTCGTTTTCCAACGCCTCCCACTAGAACGTTTCATCTCCATTGGGAAAAACACGTAATAAAGAACACACCGGGGCACTCGTTTTTCGTTCGCACTTGCTTGCTTGCTTCTATTTCGCTCCGTACTCGCTTTAACTTTAAAATTTGCAGTTCTCCATTTCGAATTTCACTTCTCCGTCTTCGTAATTGGGATGTCGCGTAAATCAGCGCGCTCCGTGTGGCGAGAGAGAGACTTATAATCTTTGAATACACTTAAATACACTGCATGCTTCGCCCCTCCCCAGGTTTCACGTTAGTGCAGGTGGCCCGATTTTTAATGCAATACTAACTCGAAAGCCGAAGGAGGTAAATGAAAAGCGGAGTACGATGCGTTGGCTCATTTAGTGGCTACGCTCCAGTCCTGCCATTGTCGCGGCGCTACGGCGCGATTTAGTTCGAAGCCATGGCTGAAGTCCTGCACACAGGCCTTTCGGCGTATATGTTTCGCTTGTGTTCGAGTCGTCTTACGCAAAACATAAGGAACCTAGATGGCTTTGTTCTTATTTTGTAGTTTTAATGATGAGGGAGCAGAACCGGCGAGTGGCTTCGGCTCTACACCATAACTCGCACGGCCGACAAGTTCCACGGTGACCGCAGGCAAAAACACCGGGACGTTCATTTCCCTCACGTGCGCGCTCGGGAACCGAGCCAATTATGCCACGGGGCCACCTGTGGGGGCAAAAGCAGCTCCGAGTAGGATGTCGAACGCTTCGGAACGCTGAACAACGGCCACCCTTGGGCGCATGAATTTTTCACAAATTTAGCGAGATCATCGCAGAGGCGTCGTTGGTATACACTAGCCCTACGACTACTACCAGCTTTACGGGGCACTCATTGACTCGGCAATCTCACGTCAAAACACAATAAAGGTTGACACTAAGGTAAGGTACTCCTTTCAATTGGGTTCTTCATTGGTTTCGCAAACTGAACTGAAAAAAAAAAAAACTAATTTTGCGTGCATCCTAACAGAAAATCTAGGAGCACTTGCGCACCAAGTAAAATGATTAGGATGTCGACGGAGGGCTTACGATGCAGTTGTCCCAACATCATCTGCCTTGGCTAAATGGGAGAAATTCATGTTGCCTCGGATATTTTCATGTAACTACAGTGACTGATGCGTGGTGAAACATAGTTTCGTATGAAAATACATGGCGCAAGGCGAGCCGCGTTGAGTTGGGCGAATGAATCCCAACAAGTATAGTGGCGGGATCGCCGTAGAAGACGGAGCAAGTGGCTCACGATTTCGCAACATGGACATGTTTTGGCAAAAACTTTAGAAATCGCCTAGGGTTCCACTCATATTTGCGGTTCAATAAACGAAAAATGCAACCCAAAACGGCACATTCTGGTGACTCACCCAGCCCTGTTAAGAAAGTGTTACAAATCAAGTTTAGTGTCAAAAATCAACGCAGCTTTGCTTTTAAATTAGTGCTTTATACTACTTGTCAGTGCGCTAGCATGGTTGACCATCTCCTAGGGTTTTATAAACTGTAAGAAAAGCTGCGAACATGGCTGAAATAAATTCCAATTACCGACATTTTATCACACTGCGCTGGAGATAGCGCTCATTTTAAATTGTGATCGTCGTACATACGGCTGCCGTGGTTAAACGTACTCCGCATTTTGACGAATTCATAGCGCGAAGAACGAGAAGAAGAAAGAGGACACACAACACAGCGCTGTGTTATGTGTCCTCTTTCTTGTCCTCGTTCTTCGCGCTATGAATTCGTCAAAATCGCCGCACCAACTTGCCCAAGAATCCGTACTAGATCTCCGCATGCCTGATTGAAAATACAAAATAGTACGAACCTCCCTCGTCATTCCGTCTCCGTGAAACTGGAATAGACACACAGAGAGACAAAGGTTATTTTGTGGCCAACTTCTTGTCCCTAATGCCAATATGGCGTTATTTTCGCTCGTAGAGAATTGAAATAGCCTTCTTGGTGTAGTTCATGGTTAATACTTTGAAAAACTTCATTTGCACGTGGTACACATGATAGTGATTTAGATTGCCGTGAAAAACTGGCATGGCTGCAATAGGACAAACATCACCAACGTAATTTTCGAGATAGAAAAACAACACGCCGACCACGAAGTTGCCTACGCGGTCAAAATAGTTCAGTGGGTTGAGCATAACACGATCACAAGTCGCCTGCAAGGGAACTGCTGCAGCGCATTGGTTCATTTAGCGGATCTGCCAACATATGGTACGCCAATGACAACGGCTATGCAAGCCTATATGCTTTCCTGAACTGCATTCATGCCTCTGCACCAACGAGGCAGAATAGTCCCATGTGGGCCCATTTATTCAAAATTTTTTGTTTCTTTGTGACTGCTTTATGATTTCGATACGGGTACACTCAGTCAGTCAGTCAGTCAGTCAGTCAGTCAGTCAGTCAGTCAGTCAGTCAGTCAGTCAGTCAATCAATCAATCAATCAATCAATCAATCAATCAATCAATCAATCAATCAATCAATCAATCAATCAATCAATCAATCAATCAATCAATCAATCAATCAATCAATCAATCAATCAATCGACCATACCAGATAGAAGAACCCCAGTTTATACTAACCTTGAACAGCAATGCTGCCGTCGGCCATGTTTCCTGGATCAGCGGCGAGGGTTCCCGGCAGAGGCGGAAGAGGAGGAGGAGGAGGCCACATGGAGAGGGAAAGAGGGTTGGAGAGAGGAAGGGGAGAAGTTTTCGCCCCCTTAAGTCAACAGCGCAACCAGAGACGGCGGGCCTCGCTAATTGCTCGCGGAGACACGCAGGTCTCGCCTAATTAAGATGTCCCACAACCGTCTACTGCGGCCGCCCGAGCCAGCGCGGGCTTGGACGCGAAAAAAGAAAGAAAAGCGAGACCACGATGATGGCACGCAGTGCGGACAACTTACGGTCGACTTGCACGGACAGCAGCCGCTGCGGAGACAGCCAGCTTGGCGCTGGAACACACAAGAAACGGGAGCGGTAAGCAGATAACTTACTTTCCCAACTAGGAGTCTTTTTTTGTATATCTGCTCATTTTATTTCTTTATATCTCTGCGTTGGCGCCGACACTGGGTGCGCACGACTTTCGAGCCGAGCAAAGAACACGCAGAGTTACCACGAGGCTTGGAGCTATGAAGCGCTAACCGAACAAAAAATGTCGACTGCAGTTTTTATCTGCATATATCATTTGCTGTTTCCAGCAAGTCTGACCACAAATAGGGCACTTAACGAACGCGCTACTTTTCACTTTTGGCTTTTAAAAACTTGGAGGATGTCCTTCCTCCAGGCGCGTGTCTTAAGCGTTCGCACGGTTTCACCAAGACCTACTCTTTTTTTGGCTTTCACCTCTTTAACTGCTTTGCGTTCCTCCACCAAGTTTTCAAACTATTCTAACTTTTGCCTTTTCTCGAAATTATGTTCTGCCGAGACCGAGTGGCGTCGGATATAACTCGTCGTTTATTCGTGCACTTGAGAACTACCTTCATAGGGTCGTCACAAAACCATGCGACGAGCCTAACAGGTGGCACAGACATTCCTTTAGTGATCGAAAACCTAGTGGAAGCGAATCAAAACAAACGGCTGCCAGTAGAGCAGTTAATGCTGTTTGCCCAGAGCTCACAACGGTACTTGACGCCCGAGTGGCGCGACCCAGCTTCGTGGGCAAGCTGGGAGCAGCTGCCTCGAGGTCGCGGAAAGGCTGCCTTCACACCCGTTTGGAGAGGGGAGGCTTGGGGCCAGTTACAGCCTGTTCGGAACGTGAGAGACTCGAAATGATGTGATGTGCGTACACACTGCGGGCTTCCTTTGTACGCCGCCTAAAATTTCTTGGTGTTCCGGTCAGACGTAGACATGTGGGGCTCGAAGTTTCGAACGTGCATTCTGCGTAATGGGTTGTGGGGTTTTAAACTGCAGTGTCCAGAAGTGAGTGCATGAAAATGGTTGCTGTTCCTTGTCTGTAAATTAGTGCGAAGGGTTTAGTGTAATCATTTTTTTCGGGGAAGAGGGGGCGCACGCAGGGGTCGTTTAAGCTGGTAATTAGTCATTTACTGAAGCCTGGAGATAGGTGCTCGGAATTGATCCCACCAAGCCCCGAGGCCTGAGAATAAACGTAATGACAACAAGAAGTAAACAAACTTTTGTTTTGAGACTATTCTGTCAACACGATATAAAATCGACCGCAGCAATGCTTGTTATTTCATCTTATAACGAGAATTTCTTCTTTTTATTCTTGTCTGTTTAAACCTCTAGTGTGTCCACTACAAAGCTAAGGTAACAATTTATTGGGCCCTCCTTTTCATGGCTCGTCAGTATATAAAATTAGGCACAGAAACTACTTCTCGCTAATACAATTGTATTCTTGAAACAATTACATATCTACTGTTCTAAACGTGACTTTTCAAGCTTTCATCAGGAATGCGATAACGTTTACAAATGATTCTAATCAACTCAAGGTACTTTTCTGAAAACTCGTCACACTTTTGCGTTCCCTTTTCAACTCAGCAATTTTTCTCCTGAAATTACTTATATTTGCTCGCAAATAACGTTTAAATCAGTTCTTTGGTGTTCATCTTGCAATGTTTCAGTCGTGTTAGAGATTTACAAAACATTGGAAGGGTGCATACGATTATAAGCT